>NC_046666.1:43097269-43120488 GCF_010883055.1 Belonocnema kinseyi | reverse complement strand
TAAAAATCTTAGAAAAAAGTATGATTATGGAAAATCATAAGAAACATTTTTTCAACAAATAATTTGTTTATAAAAAAATTTGTTGTTTGATATATAATATTGGGACATCTTTAGCTAATATTAATTTATGAAACTTAGGCGATTTCAACACTTTTCCTGTTATTGACGTGTACTGTGAACGTTTTTTTTTCTTGAGATAAACTTTTTATATTAAGGCAGTTTTCAAAAAAAAAGGGTGTCTACATCACCTGGAAAACCTGGAATCGTCAAGGTATTTTTATATACCTGGAAAATCCTGGAAATTTCAAGGAATTTTTTTTAACCAGGAAATTTTTGCGCGAGGATGTTTCATTTTTTGGTTTAAATTTAATTTAAAATTCAATACAAAATTGCATAACAATAATTCTTTGTTTACAAAGTCGACTCATATTACTGTATTTAACTATTTTGCTATTTTAGAGAAAAATATTTTATAAGTAAAAATTACACTTAGATTGAAAAGTCATCTTTTTGGTTGAATTCAACTGGTTTTAATCAAAAATAAAACATTTTTTGGTTGAAATATCAGCGACTGCATTTTTTGTTTATAAATCATCTTTGTGTGATACAAAGTTAATTACTTGATTACAAACTAAACTCGTTTCTTAAAAATTAATTTGTTTGGTTGTAGCTTCATAATTTTAATTAAAAATTCATCTCTTTGTTTAAAAACCGAGCTGTTTTATTAAAAATTCGTTTTTTTCTTAACAGAAAATTTCTTTTTATACTAAAAATTAACTATTACAATTAAAGCTTTAACTAGTTTTTTGAAAATTCATTTTCTTTTTTGTTGACAATTAATTTTTTTACCTGAAAATGTAAATTACTATTCCAGTTGAATACCCCATCATTTTAGTTAAAAATCCATCTCTTTTGTTGAATATTAGTTTTTTTTAACTTAAAACATTACTATTCAATGTTTGTTTGACAATTTATCGTTTTTAGTTTGAAATGCATGTGTATTTTTTGATTGAAGTATAGTTGAAGATTCACCATCCTAGTTAAAAAATCATCAGTTTAATGGAAAATTAATTTTTTTTAACTGAATATATATATATATATATATATAAAATTTTTGTTTAAAAATATTTTATTTGAAAATTTGTCTTTTTTGTTGAAAATTGCAATATTACAGTGAAAGGTACATGATTTTAGTTGAAAAATCAATTTGGTTGAAAATTTATTTTCTCCTTTGAAAGTTCATCTTTTTCATTCGAAATTTAAATATTCCAGTTGAACATTCATTATTTTATTTGAAAATTTATCTTTTTTGTTGAAAATTCAACTATTACAATTAAAGATTTATAATTTTAGTTAAAAATTCATCTTTTAAATTAAACTTTAACTTTCATTCAAAGATTCATCATTTTAGTTAGAAATTTATCGCTGCGATCGAACATTTAACTACTTTGTTTAAAATTCTTTTTTTTTTGTTATTGTTATAAATTAATTTTTCAACTGAAAATGCAACTAATTAATTAATGATAAAAATTGCTCTTTTTTTACCTAAATTCAACTATTTCGTTGAAAATTCATATATTTTTATTGAAAAATAGTATTTTTTTAAATTAAATTAATCTTCTTGCTTGAAAATTCATCTTTTTGTTTTAAATTCCAACTATATCAAATGAAGATTCATCATTTTAGTTAAAAATGCATCAGTTTGGTTGAAAATTAATTTTTTTAACTGATAATATATCTATTACATTTTTGGTTAAAAATTTATTTTCGTCTTTGAAAATTCATCGTTTTCGTTGGAAATTTAAATATTCCAGATAAACAATTCATTATTTTATTTGAAAATTTACCTTTTTTGTTGAAAATTCGACTATTACAGTTACGGATTCATCATTTTAGTTGAAAACTAATCACTTTCAATAAAAATTAAACTATTTTGTGAAAAACTTTGTTTTGTTAATAGAAATTAATTTTAAAACTGTAAATTTAACGATTCCATTTATGGTTAAAAATTAATCTTTTTTAGATCTAAATTCAACTATCTCGTTGACAGTTTCTGCATTTTGTTAAAAAATTGTATTTTTTTATAGAAAATTTATCTTCTTCTTTGAAAATTTGCCTTTTTCGTATAAAATTCAAGTTTTCTTAAAAACTATTCATAATAACTATTCATAATTTTTTTCAAATTGATATTTCTGGTTGACAATGAAACTACTTTGTTACAAGTTAAACTCTTTTCTTAAAAACCCATGCTTTTGGTTTAAAATGTATCTATAGCAGTTGAAGATTCGTCATTTTAAACAAAAATTCATAATTTTGGTTGTCAATTTTTTTTCGCGGAAAATTAATTATTTTAAATTAAAATTTATATATTTCATTTTTGGTTGAAAAGTAATCTTTTTTAGTTCAAAATGCAATGTATTTGGTTGAAAATTGATCTTATTTAGTTGAAATTCAACAATTTTATACTTTACATACAAATTAAAGAATCTAATTGTTATGTTCTTAGTATTATTTAATTATTTAATTAACTGTGATAATTTAATATCCACAGATCCAACTTGATTCAGATAGTGCTCCTTTAACACAGTATTTTATAAGCTTCTCAGTGGGCTCTAAAAAATATATTTATCTATATTCTGAACGACGTTGTCACCTTTCAAAGTCAAGGCTAATTTTTAATGTGTCATCAAATTAGTGGTCCGATACCATCTGTCGCACAGAGGGGTAAAACAAATTTCTATTTACAAATACATTTTTAGACTATATTCATTGGATTCAGACGATTATTTTTTTTAATGAAAGCTTTTTTGCATTAAAATAAAATTTGTGCAATCGGATTGTTAATCAAAAATTTGATTATTTTTATATTTAGCAACAAAGTTGACATTTTTTTGTTTTAATTTTTCAAAAGTACCATTTCTTTCAGATTTTTAATATTTATCCCACGAGATCTTATATCGGAGCTAAAATTCACTAAAAATAATTTCTAGTACGTGAGAATAATTTTTAAAAAATTACGATATAAACAGATTGATGAATAAAAGTTATTTTTTGGGATTGACGATGTTTAGCTTACTAAAATCCAGATTTTTAGTATAAAATATAAGAGAAATTAAGGTTTCATTAGAATTATTGGAAACAGATGTTATATGAAATTTTTTAAAACAATTTTTATAAAGAAATTCACAGTTTGACTATTTTTCAACAAATAGGCTCACTGTTTACGTAATTATCTAAGAATGACTTTTCGATAACTCTTTGCTATAATACTTTAAAGATTTATAAGAACGATTAATTATTTTATTAATTTACTTAACCTAATTAACAGTTTGTCTTTTTTAAGAAATTGGCTCAGTTTTCTTAATTTATTAATTTATAAAGTCCTTGCAATCACTTTTCGCTATAATACGTTTCAAATTGATAAAAATGGTTCATTATTAAAAAAATGATTCATATAACAATTTACCAACATAAAACAACAAAAGATAGCAAATCATATAAAAATTGTTGGCTACCTTTCAACGAATACGGTTACTTCACGCTAACTTTATGCTATGATACTTTCCGAATTAGCAACAATTTCGTAAAAAAATGAGCCTATTCCTTTAAAAATAGCCAAACTCTGAATTTGTTTATGAAAATTATTTAAATAATTACTAAACCTGATAAATTTTCAAAATATTCATAGCGAATTATCATCTAAAAGTTATTCTTAGTTGATTTTGCACAAAAATTGAACCTATTTGTTGAGAAATATCCAAACTCGGAATTTGTTGATGAAAATTTTTTATATAATTAATAATTAGTGTGAAGTTGCGAATTTGAATAGGAAAAAGTCATCGAAAAGACGTTCTTAGTTAATTTCGTAAAAAATTGAACCTATTTCTTGAAAAATACCCAGACTGGGAATTTGTTTATCGAAATTGTTTAAATAAATTCTAAATAGCATCTATTTTCAATTAATCGCAAGTTAAATTATTTATATATAGTTTTCGCACGGATATGAGACCTTGTTTGATAAATCTGATAATCCTAACAATTGATACTTCTCAAAAGTTAAAAAAAATGTCAAGTTTGTTGTTAAATAGAAAATTAACCAAAGTTTATATCATAAATCTAAACACAAAATCTTTTAAAAAATTACAAAGCTTTCATTAAAAATAATAAACGTTCACATCTAATTAAAGAGTGTAGGTTAAAAAATTATTTGTTTACACAAACTTTTTCCTCCACTGTGCGACTGATAGTATCGGACCAGTTACCTGGTGACCTACTAAAAATTATCCTAGACTTTCAAAGGTCATAAAACCGTCCAGAATATAGATAAAAATATTTTTTTAATCCTTTTGAAAGCTTATTAAATACTGAGCGAAATAATTTTAACTAGGACTCATTTAACGCAGAATATCACGGGCTTTCCAATTTTTCAAAAAATGTTTCTTTATCTGTATTTTGGACGAGGTTATCACCTTTCAAAGTTGAGACTACTTTTTAATAGGTCACCCGATTAGTGGTCCGATGCTAAATCAGTAATGTTATTTTAAAGAATCTGTCTTTTATTCGAATCCATTACAATTTTGTACAAGTAGTACAGTTAAATTTCGGTCAAATATTATTAACTATTATTTTCATTACTAATTTCATTAATTATTAAATTAAATAAATATTATTTATTTTTTTCAATAGTTTTTCCGAGAAGCCTATGCTCTTACATTTGGTTTAAGGCCAGGGGAAAGACGTAGAAGATCTGAAGACAGTGATGGTGGTGAAGTTGTCACTGTTATGAGGACATCACTTTCAAAAAGTGAATTTGCAAGTGCCCTCGGTATGAGGCCCGATGCTGTTTTTGTAAAAAAAATGTTCAGCATCGTCGACAAAGATGGAGATGGTCGAATTTCATTCCAGGTAAAAAGAAACTCTTCATTCAAATTATTATTAAACATTAAATTAGTCTGAAAAATATATTTTTCTTCGCTCCGCTGGGAATCGAACCACAGCACTTCCGATTGCCGGTCGGTTACTACTAAGGATCAAAAGAAGAATCATTTTTCAGAAATACACGCATAATGTTGCCTGGTTTTACATGTCACATTTTTTAAGGAATTTGTATTATTATCAATAAATTACAGAAATTTTTAACGTATTTTCAGACTAGATGGAGCTATGAATTAAACATTTTTAAAATTAATTTTTTTCTGAACAACGATCTATCAGAAATAACGGAAATTCTTAAAGTCTTTTCAGACTAGATGGAGCTTATTAAAAATTTTATAAATTAAATTTTTTTTTGAAAAAAGATCTATCAGAAAATAGCGGGAATTCGTAACGTCTTTTCAGACTAGATGGAGCTAATTAAATATCTTGTAAATTACATTTTTTGTGAAAAAAGATCTAAAAAAAGATCTATTAGAATCTCTTTTCAGAAAAACTGTAATTTTAAAAATGTTTAATTGATAGCTTCATGTAGTCTGAAAAGACGTTAAAAATGTATGTTATTCTCTGATGATAATACAGATTCCTTGAAAAATTATTTAATTTAAGATTTTTATTTTTCAATTTTCATTTTGCATATTTGACACGTGTGACACTTTTTAATTATTTATTTATTGGTTACTTTGCAATTCTCATTTTTTATTTTACATTTCTTTTCAAATAGCAGTATTTTAGTTCTACGAAACTGGGTCAAAATTAAAAATTTAGTTATCACTATACCTAAAATTTTTATTTTAGGTTGAAAATCTTTATCATTTAATATTTACACTTTAATTTTAATTCCTTAATTTTTAAAAGGGAAAAAATGAAAATTGTAATTGTATTTTTTCTTTTATTCTGCACTTTTCATTGGTCTCTTTTTCATTTTTATTATAAAACAAATATCACGCAATTTTTAAAAGAAAATATTACATTAATATTAATATGAAAGGTTTTTATTTCATAGTATCTCTATCATCTAAAATAAAAATAGAAAAGAAACGCAAGGACAATATTTTTAATACTTGACAAAGACTAATATCTTATCTTCAGAATTAACATATAAAAATCCGTTGCATACCCTGTTTTTATTTTAAATATTGCAAATATTCCTTGAAATTGAGTGATTTTTTATTAGCAATAGCAATTTTAAACAAAAAACGTTATCATAGCAAAAAATGTTTAATATTGTAAATCTCTTTTAAACCTAATGTATTTTGTTAAAAATTTGTCTTTCTTGGTCGAATTCAACTATTTTTTATTTAAAATAAAAACATTTTTTTATCGAAATATTAAATATTGTCCATAATAATCGCTGAAAGATAACATTAATCTTGAATAATAAATTTGGTAAACATTTTTACTGTGTTATTCTTTAGTTAATTTCTCAGTTTTGAAATTATATAAACTGTTAAATTTCAAATTTAAATTTTATTTAATCTTATTAATAACTCATTTTAAATCTACCAGTATTTTTAAAACATATTTTTTAAGAAAGTGCAATTGAAGAAAAAAAATTGAAATATAGTAAACAAGTTTTTAAAAAAACATTGTAGTCGAAGTACTCCTTTAAAAACAATTTTCAGCAAGATTAAGTAAGAATACAAATGGTGAAGAAATATTGCATTTAAACCATTTTTATTTCGTTACTTGTTTAAATTTTGTCATTTAAAACATTTTTTGTTTTTGAGGAATCCTTAATATTTATTTTTGAAATTCAAATATGCTTAGTTTTCTATTATCACTAAAAATTATTTCTGTGAAAGTAATATCCTTTTAAAAAATTACACTGCTGTAAAAACTAAACACATTTCAAAAAAATTTCAGTTGCATAATTATTTATATATGATTATAAATTTAATTATTGTAGTTGGAAAATTAATCTTGCAAAATTATATTGTAGTAAAAATGCGAGATAATCAAACGCAATTTTTAGTTAACTAATGATTCAAATAATATATCAAAAATATTTGTAAAAAAATTTATTTTAGATTTATGTTCTTTTGAAACGCATGATATTAATAATAATTTAATTCAAAGTAATGTGAAAAACTTTTTACGCTATTTTGATTTTATTTTTTATGAAAGGTTATAATTTTCTAAAAGGGGAAATTATAAAGTAGAATGATTTTCAGTATCAGCTCTTTCTCGACAAAATCCACTGTTACATTTTTTTTAGAAATCATCTGTTTTGGTTAAGAATTGTATTATCTAGTTGAAAATATAAACTATGTCGTTTTTTCGTTGTAAATTTGTCTTTTTAGATTATATATTTAACTGTTATGTTAAAAATTCAATTATTTTGTTAAAAAGCCATCTTTAATAGTAGAAAAGACATTTTTTGGTTTGAAATAAATTAATAGAGTTTAAATTTGTGTACAAAATACAGTTTTATTCCGTTTATAAAATATTCTATGTGAAAAGTATTACAAGATTGAAATGTTGGTATTTGAATATTAATGATTTAAAATGAAAAATTGGTTAAGGGAAAATCATAAAATAAATAATCATAAAATAAATAATCATAAAATAACATAACCTAAAATTGTTCCAAATCGAGAATTTTGACAATTTTTGTTTAAAAATATTAATTTCCTGTGAAAAAACTAATACAGAGCAAGTAGTTTGTTTGTAACAAATAATTTTCAAAAGAAGTATGTAAATCAATAAAAACAAAATCTTTCAGGAATTTTTGGACACGGTTTTACTGTTTTCGAGAGGCAAAACCGAAGATAAATTGCGGATAATTTTCGATATGTGTGACCAAGACAGCAACGGGGTTATCGATAAAGAAGAATTTTCAGAAATGCTGAGATCTTTAGTCGAAATTGCTCGTACGACGAGTTTATCTGATGACCACGTGACTGAATTAATTGACGGAATGTTTCAAGTAATTAAATTATTACTTAATAATTAGAAAACTTGTATTGTCATCCGTTTAAGTTTTTACAAACGAAAAAAAAATTCACCTCGTTCTGGGACCGAACCAAAAACTGTCGCATTTCGTGGAATCGATGTCGAAGTCGGATAAACTACACCAATACGGGAGTTCTTGGTTCGAACCCTGACCAGTGTAAATTTTTTTTTCTTGAAAAAACTTGTTTAATCTTCATACAGAGCTATTTGACAATATTTAATCTTTCGTTTCTTTATTTAAAAGGATGCAGGTCTGGAGAGAAAAGAATATTTGACCTACAGTGACTTTAAATTAATGATGAAAGAATATAAAGGAGATTTTGTAGCAATTGGGTTAGATTGCAAAGGAGCAAAACAAAATTTCCTAGATACTTCAACAAATGTGGCTCGAATGACGAGTTTTAATCTTGACCAACTTCCACCCGATGCTAGAAGAAGTTGGATGAGAAAACAATGGGACGCCATATCAACTTTTCTCGAGGAAAATAGACAAAATATTTTCTACCTCTTCATTTTTTATGTCGTCACCATTGTTCTCTTCGTTGAAAGATTTATTCGTACGTCAAACCTTTTTTTATTTAAAATTGAATTTTCCATTAAGAAAATGAATTAAAATATAAATAATTAATTTTTTCAGATTATTCTTTCATGACAGAACACACAGATTTAAGACACATTATGGGGGTTGGAATTGCCATAACGAGAGGCTCAGCAGCTGCCCTGTCTTTCTGTTACAGTCTTCTCCTACTTACGATGTCGAGAAATCTTTTGACAAAACTAAAAGAATTTTCGATTCAGCAATACATCCCCCTAGATTCTCATATTCAATTCCACAAAATTGCTGCTTGTACAGCGCTTTTTTTCTCGGTTTTACACAGTGTGGGACACATTGTGAATTTTTATCATGTTTCTACCCAGCCAATTGCTAATTTGCAATGTCTCACAAGCGAAATTAATTTTGCGAGTGATGCTCGACCCACGATTGCTTATTGGCTTTTTCAAACAGTAACAGGTAAATATCACGAAATATATATTAAATAGATAAGCGAAAAATTTCTAATCCATAAAAAAGCGTTTCGTCAGGGGAGAGGAAAACTGCAAAATTCACCGCCTTCAGTTAGATTATTTCTAATACAAAAAGTATTACTTTCCATTGATGATTAGATTTCTGAATAAATAAAATCCTTTATTATTATTATTATTATTATTTAAAATTTCTTTTAACTTCTTAGTCAGAAACATGTAATGAATCTTAATATTAATTTAAACAAAAAGGTTCTCAGATTTAATAGGTATGATCCAAAATAGAAAATTTCAACAAATTTTCAAATATTTATTTCATTTCAGAAAAATATATTCACAAAAAGAAAGAGATTATTTAGAAAATTATTATGTGTAATCTTTAATTATTATTTGCTTATAACTAAAAAGCTAAAGAAATGAACAAATTTCAGAAAAAAACCGCAACTTTCTAGCATTTATCTTAGAGAAGATGGTCATAAGCAATAATAAATTGTTCAAACGATTTATTTAAACATCTAATTATCAATAGAAAGTAATTCCTCATATATTAAAAACAATTAAAATTTTTTTCAAACCACAAAATATCGTAATCACTACCAAAAATTAGCACAAGCCAATTTTTCATTTATGGAGTTTTTTGGGACTTTATAAAAGGGACTTATGGAAGTGATATTTAAAAATTATATATTCATTTCTATTCTATAGCCGATTTTGAAAGAAATTCTGAGTTTCAAATTGATTAGCCTAAAATCGAAGATTCTGAATAAAAATTAACAAAAAATTATTTTTTTCTCATGGGAAATAAGTTTCAAGCTTCATGAGGCTTGTAAAACCGCTAAATATGAGTTTTTACAACAACAAAAAACATATTTATTTTTTTGAGGATTCGAATATATTTGGAGTCGATGTGCATGAAAATTCGAAAAGAAAAGAACAGAAGTTGAGAAAATTGTACGAATCCTTACTTGGGGGCCTGTTTTGACTTTTGAAAATATTACTTTAGATACTAATATAAACAATATATCAATATTTGTTTATTTCCTTTTTATTATTTAATATTTCAAATTACATGCATTCAATAAATATAGAGTCGAGAAATTGAATATAATTATTGAAATTCTTGAAAATTGTTTGAAATCTCGTGTTTTTTTTAAATTGATAAATCCCGTCAAATTGTTCCCTTAAAAGCGATTGAGTTTCCTGAAAATCTCTTAAAACCCTTTAAAAACGAAAAATCCTTAGATTTGCTTTAAATCTTAAAAATCGAATATAAATCCGTTATAATCCTTTAAAATTCGTGAAAACCCCTTAAATTCTCTGAAATCCTGTTAAAATTCACTAAAATCTTTCAAATTCAGGAAAAAATTCAGAATTTCTTAAAATTCCTCGAAAACCCTTAAACTAATTATAACCCCTTTACATCTCTTAAAATCTTATAAATTCATTTGAAAATTTAATAAATCCCTTAAGTTATTTGAAACATTTAAAAATTCTTTAAAAATCGATCGAAATCCCTCAAAAAGAAAATTCATGAAATTCCGTGAATTCTTACGAGATGTTTTTAAATCTTTAAAAACTCTTTCAAATTCACTGAAATGTTTTAAATACGGGAAAAGTTCTTCAGTCTTTAAAAATTCCCTGAAATTCCTTTAAATCATTAAAATCCCTTTACATATCTTAAAACCCTATAAAATCCTTTAAATTCTCTTGCATCTCTTAAAACCCGTTAAAATCATCTGAAATCCAGTGATTTTTTTTAATCTAACAAAATCCCTTAAAATCCTTTAAAAACTGCGAAAATCCCGGAAATGCCTTAAAATAATCAAAATTCCTTTACATCTTTTAAAGTCCGTTAAAATTCATTTAAATTCAGTGCTTTATTTTGAAATATTTTGAAATTCCTTAAAATCTTTTAAAAACTGTGTAAATCCTTGAAATCCCGATTCGCCTCTTATAACGCATTAAAATCATTTAAAATGCAGTGATTTATTTTGAAATCTATTCTCATGCCTCAAAATCCTTTAAAAACTGCGAAAATCTTTAAAATTCCTTAAAATAATCAAAATCCCCTTATATCTCCTAAAATCCGTCAAAATCCTTTAAAATCCAGTAATTTATTTTGAAATCTTTCTAAATATCTTAAAATCCTTTAAAAACTGTGTAAATCATTGAAAATAGCTAAAATCATCGAAAACCTCTTCAATATCTGAAAACCTGTTAAAATCCTTTAAAATCCAGTTATTTATTTTCGAGTTATTTTTTGAAACCCCTGAAAATCGTTTAAAATTGTGTAAATTTTTGAAATTCCTTGAAATAATTAAAATACCTTTACATCTCTTGAAACCCTATGAAATCATTTGAAATGCAGTGATTTATTTCGAAATGTATTCTAATTCCTAAAAATCCTTTAAAAACTGCAAATATCCTCGAAATCCCTTAAAAGGATAAAAACCCCTTTACATATCTTAAAAACCGTCAAAATACTTTAAAATTCAGTGATTTATTTTTAAATCATTTCAAATCCCTTAAAAACCTTTAAAAACTGCGAAAATCCTGGAAATGCCTTAAATTAATCAAAATTCCTCTACATGTTTTAAAACCCGTTAAAATTTTTTGAAATCCAGTTATTTATTTTCAAATCTTTTCAAATCCCTTAAAATTGTTTAAATTCTTGAAATTCCTTAAAATCATTAAAATCCCTTTACATTTCTTAAAACCCTATGAAGTCCTTTACAAAAGTAGTGATTCATTTTGAAATCTTTTTAAGTCCCTTAAAATCCTTTAAAAACCTTTAAATACTGTGTAAATCCGTGAAATCGCTTGAAATCTTCAAAGTCTCATAAAATTGTTTATACTCCCTTAAAATCTAAAAAAAACTTGTTAAAATCCTTTAGGTTTTTTAGAATATTTAGATCTCTTTAAAAATTCCTTAAAACGCTTTAAAAAATGCAAAAATGCATTAAATCGCTTAAAATTGTTAAAATCTTATAAAACTCTTATAATCCTTTAAAGTCCGTGAAAATCCCTAAAAATCCGTAGGAATTTTTCAGCATCTCTTGGAATCTCTCTAAATATATAAAAATGCAATAGAATCTATAAAAGTCATTATAAACCTGGAAATTCCTCAAAACCCGTTTTGATATTCGAAAATCCTTTGAAGTATCGTTAAATCTTTTAACTTCTTACCATATCTTACGAAATCCTCTAATACGCGTAGGTATACTTGGGTAATTTCTTAAATCTCTTAAAGTCATTTGGAGTCGCGTGGATTATTTTTAAATCTCTTAAAATCCTTTATGACCCTTGGAAATCCTTTAAAATTGAATTTTCACGAAATATTTCCAAAGCTTATGAAAGCTCTTCAAATCTTTAAAATCTTATGAAAATTCCTAGAAATCTTTCAAATCCGTGAGTATCTTTGCGAGTCTATTGAAATCCCTCACCCCACATTTTTTTTTAATTCCTTAAAACTTCATGAAATCCCTGAAAAGCTTAAAAGATCACGTTAAATTCCGCAAAAATGAAATTCTAATGAAATTTATTGAAATTTCATTTATGGTGAAAAGAATTAATATATTGTTTTCAATATTACCCAAAAGAAATAAAATAATATCTGGGGGGGGGGTGAAAATATTATATTGATATTATATTGATATTATATTGAAAAATATTATATTGACGTAAATTACAGAAAATATATTAAATAATCCAGATTAAAATATTTAAAATCTAAAAAAAAAAAACAATTTTCTTCCAATATGTGAGAAATCACTTTGATCAAACTGATCAACTCAAACAAGAAAATAAATCAAGATCATGAAATGCTAAAAAGTTTCTTTAAGGGAAATAAAATACATTGCTGTTTGATTTTTCGCATTCCTAATTAAACAGTCGAGAAGCAAGAAAAATTACTCAATTATCATTATCCAATAAATCAGATAAAGCGCTAATTCAATTAAACTCATAAAATAACAATGTTAGATTAATTTCTATTTGACATAAATTGAAGGAATGCAACATTGTTTAAATTCAGATTAAAATGAATGCTGAATGATTTTTTTTAAATAATGCTGAAGTTTTTTTTTAATAGCAATTATCTATTAAATTAATTTATTACTTGATGAAGAAAACTATTTGTATAATGTTTTTCATGTTTTGACATAAATTAACGAAACATTGTTTACAATCAGATTGAAATTAATTCAAGACTGAAGGAATTTTTTTTTATAAATAATATAAACGATTTAAAAACATAGTATTTATGTATTAAAGCAATTAATTTATTTATTGAGAAAACTATTTTTTTACGTTTTGACATAAATTAAAGAAACGAAACATTGCTTACAATCAGATTTAAACTAATGGAAAACTGAGGGACGGTTTTTTAAATAATATGAAAGATTTAAAAAAGTAATTATTATGCATTAAATCAATGATTTAATTGAGGAAATGTTCTAAAAATTCTTTACAGGTCTCACCGGAATTTTGTTGTTTGTCGTCATGACAATCATATTTGTTTTTGCTCATCCGAGGATCCGACAAAAAGCTTACAAATTTTTCTGGATGACTCACAGTCTTTATATTGTACTCTATGCTTTGTGTTTAATTCATGGACTTGCGAGATTGACTGGAGAGCCAAGATTTTGGATATTTTTCACTGGACCTGCTATTATTTATGCTTTGGATAAGGTGAGTTTACAAATTCGGATCGGTAAAAATAAGAGGCTTTTAAATTATAATAAAGAGGCCAAAATAAAAATTTTAAATATTGAAAGGGGGCTACTGAAAATCCAAAAAATAAAATTCCTGACACTGTAAAATTAACTAATTAAAAAATTCCCGAATAAAAAAATTCCGGAAATTATATAATTGCCGAAAAATAAAAATCCTGAATTGGAAAATTCCCCAATAATAAGATTCGCGACAGTTTATAATATTTCCGAATTTGAAAATTACTGTAGGATAAAATTCATGACAGAAAATTGTCGATTTGTAAAATATCCGAACTAGAAAATTCCTGAATTTCGACAATTAAAAAAATAGTTTCTTGTTAAATATTATTTATTCATTAAAAATTAAATAATCAAATATTTTTATCAAATAGGTTCTTTTCAATGTTTAAAGATTTTTTAAATTTTTCTTTGAAATTAAAATAACAATAGTTAAAGAAATACTTCTGAATTGTATTTTCAATAAATAAATAATATTGATTAAAAAACGATTCTTTCCATTGTTTAGATTCGAGAATCTTACAATTCGAGAATTTTTCCGTCGGAAATTTTTAGTTTAGTGTAAAATTTCAGTAATAATAAATAGACTTCCAACTATTTTTTTATTAATCAAAATTGAATGCTTTGATTCTTTAATTATAAAGAAAAATTCCTTTAAGCAACTAAAGGATTTCGAAGTTTCTTATTTAAGAATTTTAAATCCGTAAACCTAAAAATTATGGGAGGTAAAATTTATTGTATTTGTTATATTTCACATGAGTAAGAACTTTAAAATTGTAAATAATGAAATTATCAAGATTTTTAAATTACTCATTGCAAAACTGAGAATTCGAAAAATTGAAAATCTTTGGCATTTACTTTTAAGCTTGTGAGAGATAATGCAAGATGTTTTGAAGCTTATTTTTAACTTCAGAAAATTTTTTTTATTCTAATTCATTAGTAGCTTTTTTAATGTTATTTGTCAATTTGTCAATTTGTCAATTTCATTCGCTTACGAGTTTAAAGCATTTTTCATTCCTAATATTTAAATTAATTCCTAATATTCCAATTATGAAGAAAAACTTTTTAAAAAACTGAAATTTTTTATTTGAAGATTTAAATTTTGAGGATTTTAAAAGCGTAAAATTCAAAATTAAGCGAGATTAAATTGTAACAACATCTCATAATAAATTTTTATTCTCCAAAAATGAAAAGACCAAAATTTGAATTGATAAAAATATATAATATTTTGAATTTCAAAATCTCAAAACACAAAATGAGAAACATTGATAATCTATCAAATACACCTTTAAACTTGTGAAGGACTTAATTTAAAATGTTCGAAAATTCCCCAAAATTCATTACTTTATAACTTAAAAATTTACAATGAACAACATTTTTTATTTTTAAAATTTCAAATTTTCATTCATTAAAACCTTTTTTTAATTTTTGATTCTAGTTTGAAAGCTTAATTTCCTTTCCAGTTTAGAGAATTTTTTATTCTTCAAATTTTAAAGCTTTCATTCTTCAATTATGAAGAAAAAATATAAAAAATTTAATTTTTCATTTAAAGATTTAAATTTTTAGTAATTTACTCCTGCAAAGTTTGAAAGTGAAAGATAGCAAAATGTAATAAAACCTCGTGAGTTTTATTCTCTGAAAATTAAAAGTCCAAAATTTGAATTGGTAAAAATATAAAGATATTAAAATTAAAAATATCAGAACACAGAATTAGACAAATAAAAAAAAAATTCCCCAAAATTTGTTGCCTTATAATTTAAAGATATATGAACTAAAATCTTTCAATTGAAAAAATGTGTAATTATAGTTGTTGCTTTAAACCTTTAAATTTCGACGATTTCAAAATCATCAAATAAAAATGGTAGGAGCCCAAAATCTTATAAGACCTCATAATTTGTATCTTACCTAGTCGAAAAATTCATAAATCTATTTGATAAAAATATAAAGGTTATGAAATTAAAAATTTCGAAATACAAAAGGCCAAATTGAAAACCCTTAGAATTTATAGATTCATCGAAACCTAGCTTAAAATTTTTCTGAATTGCCTCAAAATTGATTATTTAAACGTTTAAAAATTGATAATTAACTATAATAAAAAAATTGTTCAATTTATTAAAATTATAATCTTTTTTCTATTTTTTGTAGTTTGAAAACTTTAGTTCCTTGTGAGTTTGGAACATATTTCTGATAATATTCTCATTATATTCTTATTGTATTCTTATTATATTATTTAATTTCGAAAACAATTTCATAACAAAACTAAAATTTTTTGATCTCAAGATTTAAATTTTGAGGATTTTAAAACTATAAAGTAAAAAATTGAGGGAGGCCAAAATTCAAAAAGGCCTCATAATTTGTATCCTCCAAAGTTGAAAAATTAAAAATTCGAATTGAAAATTTTTAAATATTTTAAAATAAAAAATCTCAAAATTCAGATGCCAGACTCTTAAGAAGCGTTGTTTAAAACTTTCAAAAAACTCCAAAAATGTTTGCTCATAATTAAAATATGTACACTGAACTAAAATTTTTTTAATTTTTAAAATTTTTTAAATTATAAATTCTTTAAAATCATAAGCTTTATTTTGTAGTTAGAAATGTTTTTTTTTCTTATGCGTTTACAGGATTAATTTATTCTTAAAATTTTAAAGATTTAATTCTTTGATTTCAAAGAAAATTACCAAAGAAAAAATGTAGGAAAGGTAACATTTAATAAGGCCTCATAATTTTTATCCTCTCTAGTTCAAAAATTTGAAATTCGAATTGCAAAATTTAAAAAATAATATATCTTCGCTACGCTTCAAAATCGTAGTTTAAAATTTTCAGAAATCCCCAAACATGGATTGCTTCATAATATTAAAATTGATAATAAACTAAAATGTTATCATTTTATAATGGTCTAATATGGTTTAAATTTTCAAATTTCAAAGCTGTTTTTTCTTGTAGTTTGTAATTTTCCTTTTCTTATGAGTTTCGAGCATTATTTTATACATCAAATTAAAAATACAGAATACCACAAATTGATATTCTTCAAAATGCACTTAAAATTTTTTTAAAAGCCACAAAATTGATTGCCTTATAATTGAAAAATTTCCAATCAACTAAAACCTTATCATTTTTAATTATTTTACACGAAAAGCTTTTTTTATTCGAATCTTCAAAAATGGTAAACAATTTAATTGTTTCTCCCTGTTAAAAAAATAATAATTCAATTTATCTTTTTTTAGGTCGTCAGTTTGAGAACAAAATACATGGCTCTCGACATAATCGAAACAGAACTCTTGCCCTCAGATGTGCTAAAAATAAAATTCTATAGACCCCCGAATTTGAAATACTTGTCAGGTCAATGGGTGAGGTTGGCTTGTACTTCAGTGAAATTGAACGAGTTCCATTCATTCACCTTGACCTCAGCACCACACGAAAATTTTCTCTCTTGCCATATTAAGGCCCAGGGTCCATGGACCTGGAAGCTGAGAAATTATTTCGATCCCTGCAATTATAATCCTGAAGCAGAGCACCCGAAAATTAGGATCGAGGGGCCTTTCGGGGGAGGGAATCAGGATTGGTATAAATTTGAGGTCGCCGTGATGGTCGGCGGGGGCATTGGGGTCACCCCTTATGCATCCATGCTCAACGATCTTGTTTTTGGAACTTCTACTAATCGATATTCTGGAGTTGCCTGCAAAAAGGTATTTAATAACATTGATTAAAGATATAATTCACAAAAGAAAGAAATTTTTTTAATCGATTGATCGACTGGATACATTTTTGAAAAACAAAATCGATTAAATTTATTATTGACAAATAGAAAGAAATGTATTAAATCGTTCAATCGATTTCATAATTTAAGATTGATTGATCGACTGGATATTTTTTTTAACGAAATCCATTAAAAATATTATTAACAAATAAAAAGAAATTTATCAAATCGATCAATCGACTAGCTGCATTTTTTAATAAAATGGATTAAAGATATAATTCACAAATAGAAAGAAATTGGTTCAATCGATAAATCGATTTCATGATCTGAAATCGATTGATCGACTGGATGCATTTTTGTAACGAAATCGATTAAAGGCATAATTCACAAATAGAAATAAATATATCAAATCGATCAATCGATTTCATAATTTAAGATCGATTGATCGACTGGATGATTTTTTTAACGAAATTCATCAAAGATATAATTTTAAAATAAAAAGAAATTCATCAAATCGATCAATCGATTTCATAATTCAAAATCAATTGATCGACTGGTTGCATTTTTTTATGGAATCGATTAAAGATATAATACTAAATCGATCAATCGATTCTATAATTTAAAATCGATTGTTTGACTGGATGAATTTTTGTCTACGAAATCGATTAAAGATATAATTCACCAATAAAAAGAGATTTATCAAATCAATCAATCGGTTTCATGATCTTAAATCGATTGATCGACTGGATTCTTTTTTTCAACGGAATCTATTAAAGATATAATTGAAAAAAAGAAATTTATCAAATCGATCAATCGATTTCATATTTCGAATTCGATCGATCGACTAGATGCATTTTTTAAAACAAAATCGATTAAAGATATAATTTACACATAGAAAGAAATATATGAAATCGATTGATCGACTGGATGAATTTTCGTTTACAAAATCGAATAAAAATAATTAGAATGAAATTAATTCAATAGATCAATCGATTTCATAATTTGAAATCGATTTATCGACTGGATGATTTTTTAAAAACAAAATCGATTAAATTTATGATTCACAAATAGAAAGAAATATATCAAATCGATCAATCGATTTCATAATTTAAAATCGATTGATCGACTGGATGATTTTTTAAACAAAATCCATCAAAGACATAATTTAAAAATAAAAACAAATTTATCAAATCGATTAATCGATTGCATAATATGAAATTGATAGATCGACTAAATGCATTTTTTTATTAAAATCGATATAAGATATAATTCACAAATAGAAAGAAATTGATTCAATCGATTTCATAATTTGAAATCGATTAATCGACTGGATGAAATTTGGTTTGAAAAATCGATAAAAGACATAATTCATAAATAAAAAGAAATTTATCAAATTGATCAATTGATTTCATGATTTTAAATAGATTGTTCGACTGAATGCATTTTTGTTGACAAAATCGGTTAAAGATATTATTCACTAATAGAAACAAATATATCAAATCAATCGATTTCATAATTTAAGATCGATTGATCGACCGGTTGATTTTTCTTTAACGAAATCCATCAAATATATAAAAATAAAAATAAAAATAAATTTATCAAATCGATCAATCGATTAATCGATTTCATGATTTTAAATCGACTACTCGACTGGATGCACTTTTTTAATAAAATCGATTAAAGATATAATTCACGAAAATAAAGAAATTGATTCAATCGATAAATAGACTTCATGATTTGAAATCGATTGATCGACTGAATTAATTTTTTTTAAACAAAATCGATTAAAGATATAATTCACAAGTAGAAAGAAATATATGAAATTGATTGATCGACTGGATGAATTTTTTAAACAAAGTCGATTAAAGATATTATTCACAAATAGAAAGAAATATATTGAATCGATCAATCGATTTCATAATTGAAAATCGATTGATGGACTGGATGAAATTTGGTTTGAAAGATCGATAAAACATATAATTCACAAATAAAAAGAAATTTATCGAATAGATCCATTTTTTAAAAAATAAAATCGATTAAAGATATAATTCGCAAATAGAAAGAAATTAATTCCATCGATCAATCGATGACATAATTTGAAATCGATTGGTCGACTGGATGATTTTTTTAAACAAAATCGAATTAAGTTATTATTTACAAATAGAAAGAAATATATGAAATCGATGAATCGACTGAATGAATATTTTTAACGTAAATGTACGCCCTTTCCCAAGGTCTCTTCTTAAAGATTATTAGCTCTGTACGTGAGAAATTTGTATTTTGAAGAATTCTAAAATCTTCCGTCGTAAAATCGTTATAAATTTCCTCGCGTACTTATTCGAAATTTCCCGCATAAAAGATTCGATTAATTTAATCGAATAAGATCGAGCGAGAAACACCCGCGATAGTCACCTGGTTCAAAAACAGAAAGCGGGAACCTGGATAATTCAAACCAGACTCTGTCAGTAGGCGAGGAGAAGGCAATAAACGCGGACCAGGGCGACCTTCTTAAATGGAGAAGCAATCTAATTTAAACGCGAAATGTGTAAAAAATCTGGATAGTTTTTTATTGCGCGTCAGTGAGGAAAAAGCATTCGAAAGATCAGAGAAGCTCTCGCGGTCGCCAATCAGAAAGGAGGGAATGTCACAACAGCCTTTGGGAGGCGACTCAAAAAAAGAAAAAGGGGCAAAAGGAATCCTTATGAAAATACCATGGAGGGAGAAAAGTCCGAGCCTACCGGAGACGGAACAAGTATACCTCTTCAGAACTTGACGGAGTGGAGGAGCCAAGTCGGGGAATCATTGAAGAAATGGTGGAGGGTGGAATTGAGGAAAGGGATGAAACTACTAGAGGGACAGCTGAAGGAGTTGAGGGAGTTAATTGTAGAAGGGCAGAGGCCGCAATATCGGATCTGGAGAAAGCGAGGAAACGAGAGAAACAGCACCGGGAAGAAATCGAGGAGTTGAGATTGGAGAAAGAGGTCTTGACAGGATAATTAAAGGACTGGTGGGACAAATATCCAAATGAGAGTATCGACGTCCCTACAATACCTGAAGGAGTAGAGAAGGTCATTGGACTGGAAGGAGAAATGGACAACAGAGCAGATCTTCGTACGGGCGAGGACAAGGAGGTCTACCCACACGAGGAAAAAGATACCGAAAGGAGGTCTCAACTCAGCTCAAACGAGCTGAAGTGGGAATTGAGAGAGAGAGAGAGAGAAGCAAGAAGGAACTTGGTTATCGTGAGGGATTTTAAATCCAGAGGAAAGTTTGTAGCTAAAGAATTAGGACACAAGCTTAGGGAATTGACAGGAGTCAGTTTGATAATAAAAGACCTGAGGCACATAGCTGGTGGAGCATTAATTACGCTCGACTGTCAAGCAAATAAAAAGAGACTAATGTCTAACAGCTTCAAGCTGATCGGAACGGGAATCGCATTAGAGGACGACTTCATACTCTGGGAAAAGGACATTTTAAAATCGATCAACAAGAAGGTGGAAGCAGCAGAAGAGAGGGGATCAACCACGAGTGTACCCTACTACCTGAGATGGAGAATCAACGATAGGGAATACTACTGGAATGAGAAGGAGGGTAGGGTGGAGGAAAAACTTTTTCTTAAACAAAAAAGGGGAACAGAAGAAAGGCAGGGACGTAATTAAATGTGTAGTATGGAATATAGCACGGGGGTGAAAGATTAGAGGTGTGTGGGATTTTCTCAAGTCGCATGGCATAGTGATACTGCAAGAGACTTGGATCGAGAAAGAAAAGGTGGAGGCTTTTCTAGCGTCACTGGACCAGGAGTATGTATGAACAACCAAAGCAGCGGTAAGAGTTAAAAATAAGGGGATTGCGAAGGGAGGACAAATCGTCGGAGTGCGGAAGAGTCTGGGCCGGAATTTCAGAATAGAAGAATGGGATTTCGGGCTAAAGGTCAGTGCAGAAATACTGGTTGACAGTGGAAACAAAGTGAATATTTTAACTATTTACAATAACGTAGGGGTAGCAAGAGCGGTGAATAATATTAGAACTTTAGTCGAGGATATGCTGGAGAAGGGAGAAAAAATTGTGATACTTGGCGACTGAAATGCGAGAGTAGAAGAGGAGTTGGGGTAAGGGGAGGTAGGCGATCTGGCGCCAGCGAAGAATTTCAACAATGTAAGAAAATCGGAGGACAAGACTGTAAACCCGGAAGGGTGCAAGTTACTGAAATTCTGCGACGAAGACAACTTAAGGATTCTAAATGGAAGGTTGGGGAATTATGTTAGAGGAGAATGGACGCACATCAGAAAAGATGGAGGATCTGTGATTGATTACATAATAGAGTCAGAAGGATTTGGGGATACGGACACCAGAGCTATGGAAGTCGTAGCTAGAACCGAATCTGACCACTTGCCAGTAAGCTTCCTGATGGCGGGAAAGGTGCCGGGAAGGGGTATAGGCCAGGAGAGTGATGGAGAGTCAGAAAAGGGTCCAGAAACAGAAAGTAGGCTAATATTGGGCGAAAAGAAAAGTCAGAATTACATGAAGGAACTGGTGAAAATTTGACGAAAGAGAATAGTGAATAGGAAGGCTGGCTGGGAGGAAAGGTGGGACCAATTGGTAGATGCGGTTTAACAAGCCACACAAAAACAGTTGGCATGGTTAAGAGAGTGAGAAAAAGGGTCAAGAAGAATGTCAATATAAAGAAAATAAAGGAACATCGAAGAATCAGTCAGAGAAAGGAATCGGAGAAAAATTGGGCAAAAGTTAAAAACAGTCAAAATATGGGCGAATTTCGGCAGGCTATTAACAGATTTAGGCTGAAACGGAAGCAAAAGGGGAGAGGGATTAAAAAGGAGGAGTGGACGCACTTTATGGGACTACTTGAAGGGGAAGAGCTCGAGGGGGAAAATTACATTCCAGAGGATTCGGGGGTTAGAGTGGATAAAATTGGAGGACCGCCACCGACGGAAGGGGGAAGAAGTTGGGAGGGAGGGAGAGGACGAAGCGGAGTTCGAACTGAACAGGGAAATCTCCTTCAAGGAAATAGCGAAGGTAGTGGTCAGAATGAAAAAGGGGGAAGCTGCAGAGGAGGACGGGCTTAGCACAGAATTTATTAAGTGGATGCCTAAGGAATGGGCTTTAGAAATGAGGAAAATTTTGAAGGACCTCTGGAAGGAGGCGAGGCTCGCCAAAGGGTGGGAGGCTGCACGATTCTACTCGATTCACAAGGGGGGTGACGAAAATGATACAGGAAATTACAGAGGAGTGGCACTTTTACATTGCAGATAGGGACCTATTGATAGAAAAGCTGGGAAAGATTGGGTTTAAGGGGAGAATGATGAGTATGCTGGAAAAGACAATAAACGAGGTTATCACGGCAGAAGGAACGACCGAAAGCTTCATAACGGCTAGGGGGGTAAGGCAGGGGTGTCCATTGAGCTCAACCATGTTTAATATATTCATAGGGGACATGGATGAAGCTTGGGAAAAGGGGAACGTAGGGGAGGCAGTGACAGGGGTAACTAAGATATTTGGGTTGAAGTATACGGACGATATCGTCTTGATAGCAGACTGGCCGGAAGGGCTAAGGGAAATGCTAAGGAAGGTGGAAAAATATGTAGATAGGAATAAGCTCACGATAAATATGGAAAACCCAAAAATAATGATATTTAGAAAGAGGGGACGAAAAGTCGAAAACGAGAGCTGGGCGGGGTGCTAAAAGAACAATTATGGGGGTGGGAAAAGAGCGAAGTGATGGAAAGCCTGCAAAGTAGGATGGTTAAAATGGCAATGGGACTAGATAGCACAACACCTGGCTACATTTGGAGAACGGAATCAGGAAGACACAGTATGGAAATTGAGACTATGGCCAGAGCGATCAGGTACTTCGAGAAACCATT
>NC_046666.1:43055326-43097169 GCF_010883055.1 Belonocnema kinseyi | reverse complement strand
TCATTCGGATTGGCCATTCCGTCAAGTCCGTGCATCTTCGGATCAAGTTTATGATAGTTTCCATGGTTGCGTTCGAAACTTCAAACGAATACAAGTGTCAAATAATGTAGGTTATGTTATATAGTAATTACAAATAATAAAAGTGTTTAATTAATAATGAAGTGAGACATGTGAACTGAGAAGTAAACGTAATTTTTTTTCTTTGCTAATACCATTATAAAATAGCTGCTCAGTGACAAATACTATAAAATAGTAATAATATTCTGCGCTTCCGATGGGCGAAGAGTGAATGGTGTTTAACGCTTATTTTTACTGCATAAAAAAAGGTATGTTATGAATAGACAGAATATGTTTTAAATAAAGTGAATGAAATATTACATGCGTAAATTTTAAATTGACATTGCCTATATTTACAGACAGCGACTAGGGCAAACAGGTGAATCTGAACATTTTGTTTTTTTAATTTTAGGAAAAAAATCTGATTAACAAAACATATCAATTTTCAACCCAAAAGTTAACTTTTTAACAAAATAAAGTTACTTTCTATCAAATTATTGGTGTTAAACTTTCAAGAGAAAAGGTGGATTTCTGAACAAGAAGATTAATGTTCTATAAAAAAAAACGATTTTCCGACGTCACCAATATATACGATTAATTTTTAATCAATGCTATAATAGTTACATTTTCAGATAAAGATCAATAATTTTTAGCAGAAAAAATTAATTTTCAACAAAGTTGTTAAATTATCAACCAATCAGTTTAATTTTCGACCAAGAAAATTAATGATGTACAAAAAAAGAAAAATTTTAAACAAAATACATGAATTTTCCACGAAATTATTTATTTTTAAAGTCAAAAAGACGGTTTATCTACAAGAAGTTGAATTTTTTAAGCGAAAAATATGAGTTTTCAATCAAAGAGTTAAACTGTCAACCAAATATTTAATTTTCCAACCATAATTAAAAAACCTTGACGAAAAAAACGTATTTTTTTTTTTAAAACTAGTTCAACTCTTAGTGAAATAATCGACTTTTAAACCCAAGAAGATGTACAGTTGATATTTCAACCAAACAATTGCATTTTTTACCAAAAATGATACACTTTCAACCAAAAAGATTAAATTTCTACCAAACAAGATCAGTTTCCAAAAAATTAATGAACTTTCAACGAAATTATTTAATTTTCAATGCGAAAAGAGTATTATCTACAAAAAAGCTGAATTTTTAACCCAATTTAAAGGCAAATAGTTGAATTTTCAACTATAATTATGAATCCTTAATAAGAAAAAATTAATTTCTTTTCTAAGTAGTTCAATTTTAAGTGAATAATCGAATTTTCCATCCAAAAATGATGATCTTAATTTTTAACAATATAGTTGCATTTACAACAAAACGACTTTGCAACCAAAAAATATGCGGGTCAAGATATAAATGAGACTATTATAATATAACATAATTATAATATTATCACTAATAATATATGTATATATTTATATATATAATAGTATTAATATTTATATAATTTATATTTTATACTTGAAATAACGTAACATCAAAATATACGCATATAAAGAGGCGCGCGAAGTATTCAACTCATGAGAATCGCCAGCATCGAAATCTGGAAATATTAAAATCTTAATCTCTTCATTTTATTTCAAAGAGATAGAGATATAAATAGAACCGCCGAAGTGTTCCGACCGGCAATCGTGCACCTTCGAGTTTTCAAATTCAGAAAAGGAGAAATGGGTTGCGCGCGCAACCCAGTCATTTAAATCGTCTCCTACTACATTCACACGGACATAGACCTGTGATGGGATTGGACCACGTCCCGTTTCAGATCTGGGACCACTGGGTAGGAGACGGGAAAACCATAAAATGGATTGGGAAGAGGGGAAAGAGGAAAAGATCTTCGAAAAACTCATGGAGGGAATAGAAACAATAATTGCTCAGGAATTGCAGAGCGATTGGTGTAGGATAGATAATTCATCTTACTGTGTGGGATATAAGAAATGGAAAACAATCCCCGGGAGAGAGGAATATTGGTAGGACGCAAAAACGAGTGGCGAAACTAAAGTACAGTGGGAGAGGCTAAGGTGCGGAAATGTAGGAAAAGCCAGGAAAAAAGGATATAAAGATGTTTCGTGCAGGTGGTGTGTGAGGGAAGAAGAGAGTCTCCCACATATTTTTAGTTGTGAGTTGGCGTGGGAAAAGCTGGATGGCAAGTGGACAGAAGGGGTTAAAAAATGGTTGGGAGATAAAAAATGGGAATAAGCTAGAGGAATTGATCTCAGCAACCCTTAAAGGGAAACCGAACCCCATCCTCTGCGAGTACGGGAGAAATTTTGTAAAAAGGGCCAAAGAGTTGGAACGTCCAGTGCTGTGATTCTATTGTGATAGGAAATTAATGCATAAGCGTACGATGGGGGAACTAGCAATAGTAGACAATAGCATAAAGAAACATGCAGTCGACAAACGATTTATATCTATTTATATATAAGAAACATTCACTTGTAATCTACAGTATCAAAATGAGTTGATCACGAATTGGTCTTACGTTGGGGGTGGAAGGGAGGAGTGGAACAGAAGGTGTGAGTGAGTAGCGAGCCAACATGTAAAGTACGAGGAATAAGAAATGGATGTTTGCCTGTTATCTTCATAAAATAAGTATCTTTTTCGTGTATATTTCCATAACGGGACCAAAATGTAAAAATCCGTTAGGATATACATACCGAATAAATTGATTGATTGATATAATTTTCAAAGAAAAAGAAAATTATAAAGTCGATCAATCGATTTCATAATTTTAAATCGATTATTCGACTAGATGATTTTTTTAAACAAAATCTATTGAAGATATAATTGACAAATAAAAATATATTCATCAAATCGATGAATCCATTTCATGATTCGAAATCAATTGATTGACTGGATACATTTTTTAAAATCAAAATCGATTACAGATATAACTGGCAAATAGAAAGAAAATTATCAAATTGATCAATCCATTTCATAATATAAAATCGATTGATCGACTATATGCATTTTTTAAACAAAATCGATTAAAGATATAATTCATAAATAGAAAGAAATTTATTCAATCGAGCAATCGATTTCAAGATTTGAAATATGTTGTTTCAGAAAGAAATCACGTATTTTACCGTTTAATATCGAAAAAATTACCGGAACTAAAATTGTAAAAAAAAAGTAATTGGATTTTTAAGGATTTAAAAAATATATACTTTCCTTTAAATCGTTATAACTTTGGACCTAGTGAATATATTTATTTTTCTTTTACTAATGAGATGTATTTTCCTTTTTCCATAAGAAGCGAAAATTTAATAAAATGTTGCAAATTACCAAAATGGCGTTGGTTTTTCTTAAAATATAAAAGTTGATTTTTGCTAAAACCTCACTTTTTTGCTCAAATATTTTTTGCTACTCAAATGTCCGAATAATCATAAATCTTATGTCGACCAAACCATATTTGTGACCAAGAGCATTTTTTGTCAGAAAATTTAATTTTAGGGTTTTTCTTATAAATGATGAACTATTTGGCGAAATGCTTTAAAAAAACGTCGTTAATTTAAGAATGTTCTACAAAATTTCCTCTTAGTTTTTTATGGCATATTTCATCGTTCACGAAAGAATATATACAAAGTTCATTTTAAAAAAAAATTCTTTCACGCTCAAAAATCGTTTATCTTGCTCAAAAAGAAATAGCAGTTCTAACGTTTTAAAGAAAAATTTTCTGATTAGAAAAAAACTTAAAAATTCAAATTGTTTTAAAATCGATTCGATCTTTTTTTTCTAATTTCTAGGTATACTTTTTATGGATTTGCCCCTCACACAAACATTTCGAGTGGTTCATTGACGTCTTGAGAGATGTGGAGAGAAAGGATGTCACTGACGTACTTGAAATTCATATATTTATTACACAATTCTTCCACAAGTTCGATTTGAGAACTACGATGTTGGTAAGTAAAATTTATATTGCAGACTTAAAACTCTTTCCCCTATTTTCCTCTTTTCCCCTTTGGAAAAGATATTTCCTCTTTTTTTCTCCTATTAAAAAAAAATTTGTTTTTCCCCTATTTTTCCCGATTTTTTTTCTCTCTTGAAGGCGAACTAAATTAAAAGGACCCAATACAAAAATTTAGCAATTTTTGCCTAAAAGTTCTTTTTTTAGTCGACTATTATATTTTTGTTCGGAATTCATCATTTTGGTAAAAAATTTAACAATTTAAGTTAAACTATTTGGTTAAAAAGAAACTTCTATTCTGAAAATTCATCCTTTTGGTAACAAAGTCATCATTATTTGTTTGAAAATAACATTTTTTGTTAAAATTTCAAATTTTCTGATTCATAATTTAGCTATTTGGTTAAAGTTTTTTTTGTTTGTAAAAATCACATCTTTCTTGATTAAAAATGATATTTTTTGTTGATAATTCTGCTGCCTTCGCAAAATTCGTCTCTTTTGTTTGAAAATTCAACTATTTGGTTAAAAAGTACTTTTTGATGGAAAATTCATCCTTTGTTAGTTGAAATTTAGACTTTTTGTCGAAAATTTATTTTTTCAGGTTAAAATTCAACTGTTTTCTAAAAAATTCGACTTTTTAGATTAAAAACTTAATTCTTTTGTTTTTCATTCTCTTTTTTGCTTGAAAATGCAATAATTTGTTTGAAAATTCATCTTTATAGGTTAAAATTTAAATCTAGTGAGTTAAAAAATCCAGTTTTTGCTGAGCATTTAATCATTTTTTGGAAATTCAAATATTTCGCTAAAAAGTTATCTTTCTTGATTAAAAATCCACCTTTCTGGATTGAAAATAGACTTTCTGGCGAAAAATTCAACAGTTTTCTGCAAGCTTTATCTTTTTAGTTTGAAAATTCTACTATTTTGTTGAAAATTAGAGTTTTTTGTATAAAAGTTCAACTACTTGGTTGAAAAATGATCTGCTTGGTTAAAAATTCAATTTTTCCCTGAAAATTCATATTTTCGGGATTCCAAGTCAACTGTTTTCTTAAATATTCGACTTTTTAATTTAAAAACTCAATTCATTTTGTTTTTTGTTCAATTTGTGTTGCTTGTAATTTCAATCAACTGGTGGAAAATTCATCATTATATGTTAAAAGTACAACTATTCAGTTAAAAATTAAACTTTTTGTCGAAAATTTAAATATTTTTTTGGAAATTCAGCTATTTCGTTACAAAGTCATCTTTCTTGATTAAAAATCCACCTTTTTTAAAGATGGACCTTATGGTCAAAAATCCAACTATTTTATGCAAAATTCCTCTTTTTGGGTTAAAAACTACTATTTTGTTGAAAATTAGCGTCTTTTGCATGAAAGTTCAATTACTTGGTTGAGAAATCAAGCTTTCTTGGTTAAAAATTTCATTTTTGGATGAAAATTCATATTTTTGCAAAACAAAGTCAACGGTTTTGTAAAAGATTCGACTTTTCAGTTTGAAAGCTCTGCTAAATTGTTGAAAATTCATATCTGTTGAACACTAAACTGCTCTGTTGAAAATTGAACTATATTTTTGAAAATTTATTGTTTTGTTTTAGTGAAATATCAAGTATTACAATTTTTTTATGACAATTTATCTTTTTGTAGAAGATAAAACTTTTCATTTTTGATTGAAATTTAATGCTTTTTGTTTAAAAATTCGATTTTTTGGTTGGAAATTTAACTTTCTAATTAAAAATTTAAACTTGTTTTTTAGCATTTTGTTCCTTTTTCTGGAACGTTCAATTACATAATTTTAAATTAATTTTGTTGTTGATAATACAACTATTTGGTAGGAAATTGATCTTTTTTGGATAAAAATGCAACTATTTGCTAGAGAATTCAACGATTTTGTTAAAACGTCACCCTTTTTGGTTAAAAATTCGTTTTTTTGGATTGAGAATTGAAGTTTTTTGGTAGAAAAAATTATTTCTTGTTAAAAAATTAATAGTTTAATCGTGAAAGCTAGAATAAAATCTTTTTCAATAGAAAATTCTACTATTTTTTTTAATTCATCTTTTTGAATTAAAACTTCATCAGTTATAGAAAAAATTTCATTTTTTGTATGAAAATGCAACTTATTGGTAAAAAAATCGTTTTTCTTTGGTTAATAGTTCAACTAATTTGTTTTAAACATTTGCTTGAATCGCTTTGTTAAGAAATCACTTTTTTATAAAGATTTATATTTTAAGTTAAAAAGTTATCTCGTTGGTTAAAAGTTTAATTATCTTGTTATAAATTTATCTTTTTTAATAGAAAATTCAACTACTTGGGTCAAAGTTAGGCTACATTGTAAATTTTTTTCATTGAAGGCTCATGTCTGTTTGAAAATTTAACTGTATACCTGAATACTTCTTTTTTTTGTTTAAAATTAATTTTTTAAAGAAAAATGGAACTTTTCCATTTGTTACGATTGATATTTTTTAGTTAAAAATTCGCATATGTTTTTTGTAAAAAAATAATTTTTTTGTTTGAAATTTCCTTTTTTATTGCGTAACAATGCATCAGTTTCGTGGAAAATGAGTTTTTTGTAGAACAATCATATTTTTTGTTTAAAAACTGCATTTTTATAAAGAATATTTGTCTTTTGTTTTGAACGTTCAATAAAAACTTTTATTTATTTTTTGAGAGAAAATTGTTTATTTGTTGGAAATTGTCTTTATGGTTTAAAAATTCTTTTCTTTTGTTGTATAAATTTAATTCTTTTTTGATTAAATTATAAACTATGACACTTTTTTATTGACAATTTGTCTTTTCAGGTTCAATATTCAACTATTTTGTTAAAAATTCAATTATTTTTTGAAAATTCAAGTATTTTGTTAAAGAGTTATCTTTTAAAGTAGAAAAAAAATTTTTTGTTTGAAATAATTTAATACATTTTCAAATTTTAAAGTATATGAAACACTATAATTCCTTAATATCGCTGAGCTGGAAAATAAATTATATTCAACCGTTGATATAACCTGAACAATAAAAATATTGTTAAATATCATAAATTCTTAAATTGTGAAACATATATTTAAATATCTTTTTTCTCTAAAACATGTACTTTCAAATCTTAAATCATCCTATTTTGTAATCTAAGGTTTTTAATTTAAAATCTTCTATAAAAGAAGAGTCGCTTTTCCTCAAGAGAATCTTTCTTTTAAAACGTGCTTGTGATTTCCTTTTAAGGAAACTGATCACTAAGAATCCTGACACGTCCGAGCAAATGTCGTTCTCAGCTCTTACTGCCATAAATTTTCCAGCTTTGCTTGAGAATTATTTTACGAGCGACTCTAGAGTTTCTCGAGTCCAGCTTATAAATTCAATCGTTAATTCTCTAATTCTGACTTCTCTTGCAGTACATTTGCGAGAATCACTTCCAGAGGCTGTCCAAGAAAAGCATATTTACGGGACTCAGGGCGATTAATCACTTTGGTCGACCCGACATGACGTCCTTCTTGAAATTTGTGCAGAAAAAACATAGTTATGTGAGTATTTTTTTCATTATTGAAAAAATATAATTGTAGGGTTCGAAATATAATTTCTTATTTTACAAAAAAAAAATAAGTGTGTAAATAACTTAGTAGGATAGTAAATCTCTGAGAAAATTCTTCATTTTGGAACTTTTTAAGAATGATTAATTATAACTGATAGTGTGACTATAATTAATTCTCCAAGAGTAGAAAAGAAGTAATTTTTATTCAATTTCAATGTATACGAGGGGTACTTTCAATTAGAAGAAGAAATTCTTTTTTATATTTAAATCTATTATTTATAAATCAATCATAACGGTAAATTTTAACTAATTTGAAGCCTGTATTTTCAAAAATAAGTACAGCTTTAATCAAAATTTTAATTTACCTGAAAAAGAACAGAAGAGCGATTATTATTTTCTTCTCTCACGCAGTTTTTATATTAAAATATAAAATTAATACAAAATGTTTGTATTTCACAGTATTTATGATACGGTGGATAATCATTAACTAAAAATACTATTAAATGTAAAAAATAATTTAATTTATTCAATAGTTAAAACAAGATACATTTTAATAAATTAAAATCAATTATTTCACGCATATTGGTGCTGTAAATTATTGATGAATACTAATATCTTAACTTCAGAATTAATATTTTATATAAAATTTTTTTAAAATAATATTTCTGATGAAAAACGCTAAAATACTTTGTAATTGTTCAAATATTGTAATAATTCTTTAAAACTAAATAATTTTTTGTTAACAATAGCAGGTTTAGACGAAAAACACTAACATCAAATGACAAATAATTATGAAGGATTTAAAATCTTTTTATAATGTTAATACGTTTTTTCTTCAAAATTCATCTTTTTTGGTTAAATTCAACTATTTTGAATTTAAAATTACAGTTTAAAAAAATATAAACTATTAAATTTTTCATTTAGACCTCACATTTTTTATTTGAAAAGCGTCCTGTTGTATTTTTGGCTAATAATTATATTGACTGGTCTGAAATTTATCATTCTTTTCTTAGAAATTAAACAATTTTGTTTAAAAGTTGGTAATTTTTTGGTTAAAAATTAAATGTTTTTTGTTAAAATAATCCATTTCCGTTAAAAAATGTCAATTTTTCAATTCAAAATACCAATTATTGCTGTAAAATACGAAAGTCACTTAAAATTGTTCAACAATTATGAATCTTCTTTGAAATCTAATAATTTTTTTTTAATTCCCATTTCTAAAGAAAAACATTCAAAGGTTCCGAAATTGTCAAGCTTGAAAATTTATTATTTTAAACTTGTTAATGACTAAAATGATTTTTCATTGAAAATAGTTTAATTTCCAGTTAAAAATAACGCTAATAAAACCAAAAAACATTAATTGTTTAAAATCGAGAATTTTCATGATGATTTTGATTTAATAATGCTAATTTAATAATTAATTAAATTTTTAGAAATTTTAAGTCTTCAAAACTTTATGAATTTTTTATCAACATTCGTTTAAAAAATACTAATTTTTAGCGAAAAACACAAACATAAATGATTTATTATATTTTCTACAATTTCTTGCAATATAATCTACAATTTATAAAAAGTTGGAAATTTTCATCAAAATATAATTTTTTTAATAAAAAATATAATTTTTCTACTAGAAGCACTAACATAATCTCAAACTGTTAATAATTCTATATATTATTCAAATTATAATGATTTGTGTTTAAAAATACTAATTTTTGTTTTAAAACGTCAACGTAACATAAAATGTTAAAAAATTATGAAATATTAAAATCCAATGATTTTCATTTAAAAAGATTAATTTCCAGTGAACAAAACGCTAGAAAACCCGAAAGAAGTAAATGGTTGATGAAAATGTTATAATTATAATCTGATTATTTTTTTTTATTAAAAATACCTATTTCTTATGTAAAACGCTAACATAACCTAAAATTGTTGAAAATTGAGAATCTTGATCATTTTTTTTTCAAAAACAATAGTTTCCGGTGAAAAAAAAGGAATACAACCTTAAATTTGTAGAAATTTTAGGCTTTCATCGAAACTTTGACTTCATATTACAAATTTTTTTTAATACTAATTTTTATTGAAAAAAATAAACATAAAGTATGTATAATATTTCAAATAATTTATCAGGCAATTTGAAAGTGTTAACTTAAATTTAATTTAAGTTTTAATGTAAAAGTCAACTTTTTTGCAATTTGCGTAAGGTTTTCTATGATTTTTCTTATTGAAATTATTGTATATTTGATTTTCAAAACTTCAAATTTAAAATGTAAAATACAAGTTTTCTTTAGTTGGAAATTAATTTTGTTTGAATTCTAATCTTATTTAACTAAATTAATAATAAATTTTTTTTAAAATTAATCAAAGTATGTAATTTAATCTAATTTGTAAGCCTTTTAGAATTTATTTTGCTTTCCAAGGAGAGGAAGTAAGGGGAAATATGGGAATGAAAATATGAATATAAAGGGGAAATTGGGAAGGGGAGTAATAGAAAATGACATGAGAGTAAGTAGAGGAATAGTGGGGAAATGGGGAAGGAAGTGACAAAAATATGGAAAGGGGTGTGTTAATTGTGAAATAAAGTTGAAATAAGGTGTGGAGAAATAGGGAAAGTGATGGGAAATGATATTGCGGGAAGTGAGGGGAGGGGAAACCAGATAGGAAGTTCGTGATATAGAGGAAATGAGGGGAAGGACAGTAAAGAAAATTAGGTAAGGGTTAATACAGGAAGTTTACGGTAATAAGAGAGGTAAAGTAGGGGAAATTAGTGAGGGGAATTAGTAGAAGTGAGCGTAAATGAGGAGAGTTCGAATAAATTATTAGAAATGAGGGTGAATAGAGTCGGGAAAGTGGGGGCTAAGGAATTTAACGAGACTTAGGGGAATATAAATATGGCAAGGGGAGTGTTCGCTAGGACACAAGGAGAGAGGGAAGTAGCAAAGGAAGCAGATGGCGAAGGAGAGGCAACTAGTGAAGTTTAGGGAGGGGAAGTAGGGAAAATCAGGTGAGCGTTAATACGAGAAATTAGCGTCAATGAGGGAGGGAAAGTAGGGGTAATTGGGAGAAATAGGGGTATGGGAATGTAAATAGTGGAAGGGGGTGTTGGCCGTCTAGCGAGGAGAGGGGAAAGTAGTTGAGGAAGAAGTTAGTGAAGGAGGAGCGAATGGTAAAGCGAGGGAAGAAGAAGTAGGGGAATGTACGATGAGTAGAACAAAAAATATATGAGAGGGAGAGGTTTTTAACGACCTAAATAAAGTTTTAAAAGACTACGCTACTCTTTTTGAATAATTTTTAAAATATTTAAACAAATTTAATTTCAGGTTAGTAAAATCGGAGTCTTCAGCTGTGGGCCCCGACCATTAACAAAAAGCGTGATGTCAGCCTGTGATGAAGTGAATAAAGGTCGACGATTGCCTTATTTTATCCATCATTTCGAGAACTTCGGCTAAAAAAACACGAGAAAATATAAGTTTTTAAATTGAAGAATTATTTTATTTTTTTGAAAGTGCATTTTAAAGTTGTAAATAGACGCGAGAATGAGTGTGATTGAGCAATTCTTATTTATGATACTTATGGTCTGAGCAAGACTTTAAGATTTTTTTGTAAGTAATATTTAAATAATTAAATGTTATTTAATTTTGTGAGACGACAGAGCCCTGCGAATTTGATTCAGCTCGACTCGAATGATGTGCCGTGTAATTTCGCCTTTTATAATTTATTAAGGACATCAGCAATAAATCAAAGCATTTGACATCTGAACACTTTTTTCCTACTGTATATATTGATCCTACGACAATCAGCCGCCTTATCAAATACAAAGAGAACCTGTGAATAAATTGAAATAAAAAGAAATTAAAAGCAAAGAAGATTTTTTTTGCCAAAAAACCGTTGAAGCTGAAATATTTTGGAAGAAAAATGACATTACCAAATTACTAAATAAACTTAATGTGCCGAATTCCTGAACATAAAACCAAGAATCGGACGACCAAATTTGGACAACCACCATCAAATGTTCCTATTGCAATTTGAAAAAAGATAACAATTTTCCTAAGGAAAAAAAAGAAAAACATTATTTTTTTCGAACAAAATAGAAATGAGAAAGGAAAAATGAGAAGGCAACCTACCAAATCCCCTTCCTTCACTTTTTTGTATTACTTTTGTCTTTTTTTATTATTATTATAAATTCGCAATAAAAAAAAAACATTCGTGAAAAATAATCATAAACGTTTCGGCACTTACACAACACCCTTATCCAGACAAGAAAAATTTGAACAGGCAGGAACAGGAAGGAACAGGAACAAACCACGATGCTCTCTCCCTGATGTCTTAGAATTTAAAATTAAAATTTAAAATTTGATTTTAATCTCAGTTACATTTCTTAAATTTGAAATAAACTGAATTATAAAATGTTACTGGAACGGATTTTATTTTATAGTCATCGTTTGTCATAATTGAAAAAGATATACACAAAGGAGAGGATTTAAAATTTGAAGCAGAAGATATCGGAAACTGAAAAAAATAATTCCGATTTTCTTTGACAGATAAATAAAGTTGCGATACCACTTGCTCCTTATAGAAATAAAAATAAATAGAAAAAAACGTTAACTAGAAAAAATTTATGTGACAGTATGGCAGAAGTGAAACTTTAGGTGTCTTTGCCGGCACATGTAGCGTGGCAGTAGTGGGGATATTGAAGGTGCGTCTTCAGAGCAATTGCAAATCCCCGCACAAAAGGGAGGCACGATCAGAAAGCCAAAAAAATGTAATTCTAATTTAGGTTTATAGAAACAAATTATGAATCTATGACTGAATTCATAGTCGCTCCCCTATTCTCCTATTTTCCCTTTTTTCATGAATTCCCCTTTTTTCGTTTTTTCGCTAAAATTCGAACTGTGAATTCATATAACTATTTCTAATCTACTATTTAATTAATAAATTAATAAAACTATTTCTAATTAACTATTTAATCCAACTATTTTTAGTTGAAAGATCATTAATTTTAATCGAAAATTCTACTAATTATATTCTTAGTTCAGACTTTATCTGTTTTGGCTAAAAATTCTACTATTTGGGAAAAATTTAATTACTTTCTTGAAAATTCAGCTATTCATAAAGTCTTTCTTTTCGGTAAAAAATTCTAACGCTTGGTTGGAAGTAGATCTGCTTTGTGAAAAAATTATTTTTTCAATTGAATATTGCACTATTTAATTGTAAATTCTATTGTTTAGTTTAAAATGCATTTCTTGTGACAAATTCATATTTTCGGGTTAAAAAGTCAACTTTTTATAGAAAATGCGTCTTTTAGCTTAATAATTGTACTGTTTTTTTTTTAATTTATTTTTCAGGTTGAATATTATATTATTATGTGATCTAATTTAAGTATTTGATTGGAATCGAATTTTTTGCTGAAAAAAACATTCAACTATTTTGTTGAAAATCTTATTTCTTGGTTGAATTCAACTGTTTTTTTTTATATAAAATAAAATTATGTTCTATTCCAAATATAAACTATTAGATTTTTCCTTGAGAATTCATATTTTTGGATAAATTTAACTGTTTTTCATTTAAAATTAAAATCTTTGATTTAAAAGTTCAACTTTTTTTGTTGGTACAAAACTTTGTCTTTTGGATTTAAAATTCAAATGTCTTCCAAAAAACTCATCTTTTTGGCTTGGAAATTAAACAATTTTGGTAGAAATTCAACTGTTGTTTAAAAATTGTATTCTTTAGTTGCGAATTTTAATATTTTGTGGGAAATTCTCTTTTTGATTGAATTTAACTGATTTTGATTTAAAAATTTTTATTTGAAATAGCAACTTTAAATTTTTTGCTGAAAATTCATTTTTCTGGGAAAAAATTTAACTATTTGGTTAAACGTAAAACATTCTGTAAAAAATTCATTTATTTGTCGAAGATTAATAATTTTAGTTGCAAATTAATTTCATTGGTTGAAAAATCGCTTTTTTAAAATAATTTTTTAACTTAAAACTTATCTACTTCAGTAGATCATTTTAATCGAAAACTCATCTGTTTGATTAAAATTTAAAATAATTTATTTAATATTTGGTTAAAAATTTGACTATCTCGTAATAACTCATTTTTTTTCTTAAATATTAATTATGTTATCTAAAAATGTAACTTTTCCGTTTTAGCTTAAAAATTGCGCATTTTTACTTGAAAGTTCATCCTTCTTAACAGGAAACAAATCTTTTTGATTCGAACATTTCTCTTTTGTGTTAAAACATTGTGTTGAAAATTAATTTATATATTGAAAATTTATTTTTGGGTTGAAAATGAAACTTTGGGTTAAAAAATCCTCTCTTCGGTATTGATAGTTATCTTTTGGGTAGAAATTTTATCTTTTTTTTATTAAAATAACCATTACATTTTACGTGTTTGATATTTAACTGTTTTGTTGAAAACTTGTTTTCTTTTTATTAGATATTCATTTTGTTAACTGAAAATTTAATTATTCCATTTTTTGTTCAAAATTTGATCGCTTTTAGTTGAAAATTCAACTACTTGGTTGAACTACTTTTTATAAAAATTGATTTTATCATCTCTTTGTTTAAAAATTTAACTATTTTGATGCAAATTCTTTTTTTTCTAATTGAAAATAAATTTGTTGAGCACCAAATAACAGTTGCATTAAATATTATATTTTTCGCTAAAAATGGATCGATTTTAGTTTAAAATTTAACTACTTGTTTTTAGATTAACCTTTTTATTGAAAATTCATCTTTTTGGCATAAAACGTCACGTTTTGGTTGAAAATTCATCTTTTTTTTGGTAAAAAATTCTATTATTTTTTCGAAAATGAACTTTTTGTCTAAAACTTAATGTTTTCAGGTAGAAAATGCGATTGTTTTGTAGATTACAATAGGTGAATCATTCACTTATTTGGCTAAAAAATCCCAAAATCTGATTAAAACTTTGTTTACTCTTGAACGAAAAATCTTTCTCTCGCTCTTCTTCTTTCAAGTCCATAGTTGAAAATTGAACTACTTTGTTGTAAATTGGTTTTTTTTTAATAAAAATAAATATTTTCCCTATCAATTCAACTATTTGATAGAAAATTCAACTTTTTGGTAGAAAAAAAGTCTTTTATGATGAAAATTTAAGTATTTCGTTAAAAATATTGAATTTAGATGGAATTCCTTTTTTTCAAACTTTTTTTGAAAATTCCACAATTTGTTCGTCTAAAAAAATCATCTTCTTGGCTTAAAATTTCAACTACTTGGTCCAAAATGGAAATATTTGGTTTATAATTCATTTCTGTTTTTGGAAAATTCAATTATATGGTTGAAAATTCAACAATTTTGTTTAAGCCATCTTTGGTTCTCGACAATGCAACTGCTTTATTCCAAATTCATTTTTTTTACCGAAAATTCATCCCTCTGGATTAAAAATTCATATTTTTTGTTGTAAAAAAATTTATTGGTTAGAATTTGTCTTTCTTGGTGGAAAATTCAAATTTCTTCAAAAAAATTCATCTTTTTTAGTTGAAGATGCAACTATTTTTCAAGAATGCAACTGCTTTCTATTAAAGTTTACTATTTTTTAATTGAATATATAACTACTTGATTGAAAGTTGAACTACTTTTTAAAAATAATTTTAGTTTAAAATTTAACTATTTGGTTTTATATTAACTTTTTAAATGAAAATTCGGCTATTTGTCCTAAAAATTTAACTTTTTTAGTTAAAAATTATATTATTTTGGTAGAAAGTTCTACTACTTGGTCGAAAAGTAAGATTTTGGCTATAAAATTATATTTTCGGGTAGAAAACTCGCATAGTTGGATTAAAAAATCCGAAAATTTCACTAACATTTTGTTTTTCTCTTGAGTAAAAAACCATTCTTCTTTTTATCTTCTGCTTTTAATTGTTTGGTTGAAAATTGATCTGCTTTGTGGAAAATTGTTTTTTTAATCAATTTTTTCACTATGAATGTAACAATTTGGTACAAAATTTAAAAGTGATATCTGAAAATCTAGTCGAAAATAAGCCGTTATGGTTAAAAATTCCACTATTTAAAAAAAATGTATGTACTATGTTGATGAATATTCGTCTTTTTAGCTCAAATTACTTTGTTGAAAATTCCAAAATTTTGGTCCTGTAAAAATTCATCTTCTTGGCTTAAAATTTCAACTATTTGGCTCAAATTCAATGGTTTGATTAATAGTGATTTTTTTTATAATTCAATTATTTCGTTAAAAATTCAAGCACTTTGTTAGAGTCATCTTTAATTTTCGAAATTCAACATTTTTTTGTGAAAATTATTCTTCTTGGATCTAATATTCGTCACTCTGGATTTAAAATTCATTTTTTTTGGTAGAAAAGTTCTTAGTTGTAAATTTGTCTTTCTTGGTTGAAAATTCAAATTTCTTCTATAAAAAATCGTCTATTTAGTTTGAAGATTCAACCATTATTGAATTTTGTTAAAAATCCAACTATCTTGTTGAAAATTTAATTATTATGTTGAAATTTCATGCATACTGTCTTGAAAAAATGTAATTGTTTGGTTGAAAACGCAACTGTTTTTGGGAAAATTTTAACCAGTTTTATTTGAAAATTCAACGATTTTGTTAAAAATTCATCTTATTCAGAGAAAATAAAAATTGGCCAGGAAAAAATCAGGGAAAAGTGAGGGAATTTTGAAAATGAAGTTTTTTTGGTTCCAGAAATCGATTCTAGAGATGAAATTAAATTCTACGTCTCTGATAATTATTATTATTTCAAAACCTAATCTGATAAAGTGATTCTGAAATAAGAAAATATTTTTAAATATTTTAATTGGAGAACCACATATGGCATGTATTTTTTTCTATTTACAAATATCTGACACTTTTGCTTACACATTTAAAAACTAATAAATAAAATAAAATAATTTTATTTGACAATTGTTAACTCGTGCTAACTGCTCTTCTTTGAGCAGGTGGAAATGGATAAGACCAGTTTGTTTTACTCGATTCTTCATTGATTTCAGAAGACTCATGTGACACGTAGCCACGATTTATCACACCTTGAGTGTCTTCTTCTTTTTCATGACTCAACTTCGATGATAGTTGACTGAAAAATGAGATTTTTTATTACAAAAATCTTAAGATGAGAAATTAAATAATAAAAATATATTTTTAAATAATATAAAAATTAAATCAATTTAATAAAATGTTCACCTGACCTAATAAAACGATCACCAAAGGAATCTTCTACCTTCGGTAATTTTCTTCTGATGTTTCTTGTATCGAAACTTTCCTCTATGATAACATGTCTATCATATGGAGTATCATAATCGACTTCTAATATCGTGGAAAATTGATGTGGGAATATCATATCAATCGCTGTAATTACGATCCCAGCAAAAAGACACATGATGCCTAAAAAATACAAAAGCAAATGCAATTTGAAATTTAAACAATTTTACTTGCAGACTTTCAATGGTAAAGAATTTACAATCGAAAAATTAATAAATGAAATGTTTGCGATTCTGCCAATTTTATTTCAAATTACAATTACGATTGTAATTTTGATATTCTTATCAGAAATGCTGCAGGTCTGGAGATTCTAGAAAATCAGGGAATATCAGGAAAACCCTGAACGAATCAGGGAATTCTCGAAAAACTGAAGTTGAAATTAATTTAATTATTTTTCTGAAAATTCAAAAATTTTGTCAAAAAGTCATTCTTTTTAGGTTGAAAATTTAACTCCATTGTTAAAAATTCGTTTTTTTCCTGAAAAATTAATCGTTTTAGGTGAAAATTTAACTATTTGGTTGCAAATTGATATATTTTATTGAGAACTCTTTTTTTTTGCTAGAAAATAATGTTGTTTTGGTTGAAAATGCAATTGTTTGGTTGAAAATTATTATTTTTTATTTCAGGATTCACGTACTTTTTTGAAAGTTTTGAACGTGTTGGTTCAAAATTTATGTTTTTTTTTTAATTCCTCTTGTGTGGTAGAATATGAATCTTCTTGAATATTCATCTCTTTTTTTAATGTAACTATTAAAAATTGAAAATTCCTTTAAAATTCCAATCTTTGGTTAAAACTTTATGAGTTTTCTTAAAAATGAATCTATTTTTTTATAAAATTAATTTTCTTAGTTGCAAATTTATCTTTCTGGTTGAAAATAAATTTGTTGACTGCAAATTTGATTATTATACTTTAAGTTGAGAATCTATCTGTTCGCGGTTTGAAAATTTATCTTTTTTATTTAAGTTGAAAATTAATTTCTTCAACTTGACCTATTCTATTTTTGGTGGGAAATTTATTTTCCTTGATATAAATATATTATTGCTGATTGAACATTCATCTCTTTAGTTAAAAATTTAATTATTTTGTTGCGATTTACTCTAAATTATTTGAAAATTAATTTTTCACTGCAAATTTTATTGTTCTGTTTTTCGGTAATTATTTGGTTGGAAATTCGTTTTTGAGTTAAAATTTTATTTTATTTGTTCGTAAAATAATCGCCTTTTTCAGGTCTGGAGATTCTGAAAAATTAGAGAAAACCTGAACGAATCAAGGAATTTTCGATATACTGAAGTTGAAATTGATTTCATTATTTTTCTAAAAATTCAAAAATGTTGTAAAAAAGTTATTTTTTTTAGATTGAAAACTCAACTCCTTTGTTAAAAATTCGTCTTCTTTAACTAAGAAATTAATCCTTTTAGGTGGAGATTTAACTATTTGGTTGCAAATTAATGTATTTTATTGAAAATTCGTCTTTTTTGCTATAAAATAATTTTGTTTTGGTTAAAAATGCAATTGTCTGGATCAAAATTAATCTTTTTTTATTTGAGGATTCACGTACTTTTTTGAAAGTGTTAAAACAGGTTGGTTGAAAATTCATGTGTGTTTTTTTTTTAATTCGTCTTTTGTGGTAGAATATGAATCTTCTTGGTGACTAATTCATCTTTTTTTAATGTAACGATTGAAAATTGAAATTTAAAAATTCCTTCAAAAATTCCAATTTTTGGTTAAAACTTTATGAGTTTGCATAAAAATTATTCTATTTTGTTAGAAATTTAATTTTCTTGGTTGGAAATTTATCTTTCTGGTTGAAAATTAATTTTTTGACTGCAAATGTAATTATTATATTTTAAGTTGAAAATCTATCTGTTCGCGGTTTAAACATTTATCTTTTTTTATTTAAGTTGAAAATTAATTTCTTCGACTTCAAATTTACCTATTCTATTTTTGGTGGGAAATTTATCTTAGTTGATAAAAATGTATTCCTCTTATTTGAACACTCATCTGTTTGGTTAAAAATTGAATTATTTTGTTGCCGATTTTTTCTTAATTGTTTGGAAATTAATTTTTCACTGAAAATTGTATTGTTCATCTTTTGCATTAAAAATTCAACTGTTTAGTTCAAAATGCTATTTTTTGGTTGAATATTTATCATTTTTGTTAAAAATTCGATTCTGTAGTTGAAATTTTAACTATTTTGTTGAATATTCGTTTATTCTTAGTTGAAAATTATTTTTGTAGCCAGAAATGTAACTGTTCCATTTTTTCTTCAAAATGTATCTTTTTTAGTTGAAAATTTATTTATTTTGTTTAAAAGTGGTCAATTTTCGTTGAAGATTCAATTATTTTGGTAACATTTTTATATTTTGGATTAAAAATTAAACTGTTTATTAAAAATTTACATTTTGGGGTAGAAGAATCAAATTCATGGCAAGGAATTAATCTTTTTGGCTTGAAAATTCAACATTTTTAATGAAATATTTTTTCTTAATTGACTGGAAAATCTTTTTCGGTTAAAAATTTAACTCTTTTATTGAAAATTCGTTTTTTTTCGTAGGATTCAACGATTTTGGTTTAGAATATATTTTAGTTGAAATATCAACTATTAAAATTTTCTTTGAGAACACATCTTTATTGGTTGAAAATTCAACTGATCAGTTGAAAATGCAACATTTAAAAATTCAACATTTTGGATGGATTTTTTTTATTTATTTACTGAAAAATCTTTTTTGGTTGAAAATTAAATTTTTTTGTTGACAATTTTTCTTTTATAATTGAAAATTAATCTGTTTTTGGTGAAGATTCAAATACTTTGCTTAAAATTCGTATTTTTGGGTTAATAATCAACTATTACATTTTTCGTTGAGAATTCCTTTTTTAATTAATTGTTTTAACTGAAAATTTTATTATTCCATTTTTTGTTCAAAGTTAACCTTTTTCGAGCTTTTGTTTGCTAGAGATTCCGTTTTTTTCTGTTGAAGTTTCATATCTTTATTTAAAAATTTAACTATTTTGCTAAAAATTCGTTTTTTTATCAAACAAATTTTTTTTATTTTATAAAATTTCACAAATTGAAAATCTCACATTAATTTCAAATCTTTTTTTATTGAAACATCACGTACTTTATTGAAAATTTGTCTTCCTTGGTACAAAATTAATCTTCTTTGATGAAAATTAATCTTTTTTTTTAAATCATCTATTTTTCTTAAAAATACATCTATTTTGATGAAAATCTGAAATGCAACATATTCGATTTACTATTTATTTTAGTAAAATTTTTTCTGACGTAACCATTTGACTCTGCAAGTCTTTAAAATAAATTTAGAACTATATTTTTTATAATTCTTTTGTCAGTTCTTATTTCTTATAATTTAAAAAAAATCATATTTGATTATTATAATATTCAATTTAAATCAATCTTAAACACTGAAACATATCAAATTATTATGCCCCTAAAAATATGAAAATTCCGTAAGACGAAAAATACCAAGGAAGCTAGAGAAAATACGTTCTTCAAAATATTTAAATGGTCAAATGTAAATTTTTTTTTGTAGAAAATTCTTGAGTAGAAATGTCAATACAAGAAGAATTCCGGTTGATTGAAAGAGAATGTGAAACTTGATTCTCCGTAAAAAGAGACATGGATGAACAGTGAAATTGTGAAAGTCTTTCCCATAAGAAAACAAATATATACAACTTCTCGATTTTACCTGCTACTGCATTTTGCAATCCAACTGTACTTTAAACTCGAAAGGGAAATCAAGAATATTTTCACACGAAAATTTATTGAGACATAAAACATACAATTACTAAACTATTTTTGTCATAAAATAAAATTTTGCAAGAAGTTTCGCACAACTACAATTTTTCTTTCGTAATGTCAATTATTATTACATTTTAAATCATACTATATGGCTTTTTGTATTTTAAGGTCACATTTGATAGGCAAAATGTTGTTTCAAAAGTATTTTGAGTTATGTGTTTTTTATCTAAAATATTTATTTATTTTCAGAATCTGCATTATTGATCCTAGTTCCATGAACAAGAGTATTCTACAGTTTTTGGGGATGCTTAATTCGAACTTGATAACAGAGTTTCCAAATTCAAAATATTTAATTTAATACGTAAATTATGAATCAAAAATATGTATTTTCAAAAAATTAAATTTATTCAATTATAAAGATGTGTAAATAGTTTTTTTTTTTAATTTTGTTCAGATTAAAGTATTTTCAATTCTAAATCTTCTAAATTGATGAAAATTTAAATGTAAATCATCCAAATTAAAAAATTTTCATTTGCGACACCTATAAATTGTATAATTTCTCATTGCAAATTGGCAAAGCTAAAAACGCTTAAATGTTCAAGATTTGAAATTCAAATTTCCAAAATTTTGAAGATTTATAATTAAAAATACTTGGATTTTGCAAACATAGAATTGAAAATTATTTAATTTTCAAAATTTATATTTTAAAGGGTATGTTAATTTGAATTTTTTTGAAATAATTTAGGTTTGAAGATTTACAATTCAAAATTCTTCAACTTTAAATGTTTACAATTGAAGACTCTTCAATATTTAATGTATATAACAGAAAATGATAAAATTTGGGATGTTTTGATGTTGTTGAAATTTTAAAGGAATAAAATTGAAAAATATCTAAGTTTAATGATTTTAATTTGAAATTTATAAGATTTGTAAAAAAATTTCTTAAATTTTGTCAAGAGTTTTCGATTATAATTCTTCCGAATTGAAGAAATTTCAAATGTAAATTATAAAAACTACAGCATTTTAAATCGCAAAACTTAAAACTTAAAACTTGCCTAATTTTTCACTATAAATTTTAAAAACTAAAAACAATTTAACTTTAAAGATTTACTTCAATTTTGAAGATTTACAATGAAAAATTCGTCTATTTTGAATGTTTTCAATCAGAGTCTTTAATACTTAAAATGTAAAATAGAAAATTATGCAAATTTCAATTTTTTTTATTTGAAAGATTTGAAATTGAAAAATATGTAATTTTTAAGATTTAAATTTGAGACTTATAAGATTCATGAATAAAAATTCTGAAATACTGTGATAAGTTTTAAATCCTGGATCTTCCAAATTTAAGAAATTTAATATGTACATTATCAAAATTACAAAATTTTTATTTGTAAAACTTAAAACTTGTTTAACTTTCATTATAAATTTAAAAAATTTAAACCCCTTCTATTTTTAATATTTGCGATTCAAATTTTTACAGTTTTAAATATCAACAATAAAAAATTCTTAAATCTTTAAAATATGAAATTCAAAATGATTGACTTTTCAAGATTAAAGGTATTTAATTCTCAAAATTTTTGTAATTGAAATTTAAAATGAAAATCATGAAAATTACAGAATTTTTAGTTTTAAAACTAAAAAATTGCATCATTTTTAATTGTAAATTTTCCAAATTTTAATCTCTTCAAGTCTTTCATTTTTAATATTTAAAATTCATTTACACAAGTTTCAAAAGTTAAGTTAATTGAAAATTTTTGAAATTTGAAAACATGTGTTGAATTGCGAATTATTCAATTTTTAAGATTTATTTTTTAAAACGTTTGTAATTTCGAATTTTTTTAATAGTTGCATTTTTAAGATTGAAAATTCAAAATCTTTAAATTTTGAAGATTGAACATTAAAATTGTGAAGAATTAACAATAAAATTTATTGACATTTATAGCTTTAGGATTGACCTTCGATATCTCTTATGATTTTTTAAAAATTTCATCAAAAATACAAAATAACTTTTTTTTAAATTAAATTTTGGACATTGTTTTTTAAGACCAGTTCGAATCTCCACAATCTATTAGAGCAAGTTTGACGATTTTTTCGTTAAGGTCATAAAATATGTATTTATTATTTTTAATTTTAAACCATATACCCCACGTTAAATCCTCAACCAAAACTATTTATTTTCAACCAAGAAGTTGCATTTTCAACAAGATTTAAATTTCCATTTAGGAAATATTTTTTAGACAATACAATTTTTCAACCAAAATGTTAAATTGTGGAGTCAAAAAGAGGGGTTTTATACAAAACATTTGAATTTTTAAACGAATAATTGAATTATAAAAATAGGCTGAATTTTTTGCAAAAATCTATCAAGCATTTATAATTTTTTAACTGGAAATAGAATAGTTGAATTTTCATTCAAAAATAAACTTTCAATTTAAAAAATGAATTTGATTCAAAATAGTCGAACTTTCAAGTCAAGCAGACAAAATGTCTACAAAAAATTTGAATTTTCAAAAAAAAGTTAATTATCCACACAGTAGATCAACTTTCACCCAAAGTGATGAATCTTTATATAATATTATAAATTAAAAAAAAAAAAAAAAAAAATTGTGAGAAAGTAGTTCAACTTTCAACCAATAAGTTAAACTGTGAGAAATTGGATTATTCTGGTGTAAATTCAACAATTTTATAAAAAAATATCATTCGGTTTCTTTGCAAAATTAACTTTTTTGTTTAAAAATAACTTTTCTGCTATAAAAGAATATTTTTTGACGTAAAAATTCAACTATAATTCAATTTATTTCAAATTGTATAATCTTACTTTATTTCTAATAATTTATTTATTATAAAAAATAATTATAATAGAATAAATTGTTTTTTATTTAAATCCTAAATTTATCCAACAGTCAAAGAACAATTAACTAAAATTTATTTAATCATAATGAAAATATTAAATAATAAGTTAAATTTAATTAAAGCAATAAAGAAAAACTATTTTTCTCTGGTATAGATATCTGGTACGACTAAATTTTCATAGATTTTAGGAAATTGAACAATTTTGAATTATGAACTGCTATTCATATTTTATATAATTTTCGAGAAAAATGTGATTTTAAGTCGGTAAGAATTATATTTCTTCAATTCTAGAGATAAAAACCCATTTTTGTTTACTTTGAAACTCAGGAACAATCTCATGAAATATGTTCTTTAAATAATCAGTGAAATAAAAACAAATAATTTTTTAAATAAAACGTTACTGTTCGCTAAACTAAATGCTATTTTAGCCGATTTTTATCATTTTTTTCTATATTTTTTAAAAAATTGAGTGAATTCAAGAATATGAACATCTAGAAAGGGTACATTTTAATATATCTCAGGAAGCTGAAAAATTTTAAATTATAAACTGCTATCCATATTTTGTCTCGTTTTCGAGAAAAATGAGATTTTTAATTTTGAAAATGAAAAAATCTTTTTTGTTAAAAGCGCGTAGTACGATTTTATCTTTTTTGACTCAAAATAACTGGCGAGCATCCCCGAAACACAAAAAAAAACGAGAAACTGGATATGCATCTCTCTTATAATTTTGTTCAATGTTATAAAATATCAAAAATTGACCAAATTTTAAAGGCAATTCAATAAATATTCGCAAAGCAAAAGTGACCTTTATATGAAGAAATAGCCATATAGCAAAGAGTATAATTACTGAATAATAAAAACAAAAGATACCTTGTATTGATTTGAAACCCTCATTTCACATCAAATACCAAACAATTGAAACAATCGCCAATAAATCTTGCTTTAAAATCTACAGTACGCTTATCAACGGACTTTCCATATGTACACATTTTTAATGAAGTACAATGAAGCAATGAATTTTAACGAAAAAAATATATATATTTACGAGCATTCTTAAAATCGAATAAAAATACATGCAAATGTTATATGTGTGTGTGCACATATTATTAAGGTGTTGTAAAATATAAGCTTACAAAGTGAATGAGTGAAACGACCGCTTAACAGTTAGATAGTTAATGTCACGCATTTCTGTATCCACTCTCGTATTTAAGAAAAATGAACAAATGCTTATGAAATCAGTCTCTTTGAGAAAATTGATCAACAAATTATGCCAAACTCTAATATTATATTTTCCAGTGCAAAAAAAAAGACTGGAATTTTTTGGTCTGCGAAAGCATTTCCAGTTTAATATTTATCGAAAAATAGCCCTCATTTTAGGAAAGAATTAGGATACTTCAATTTTCTCTTCAAAATTTTCGCTTCTCACCCCCCCCCCCCCCCCCCCCCCCCCCACAAACAGATACAAGAAGAAGGCAAACCAAATTTTTTAACTTTAACAGGCTTCACAGGCCAAAATTTTTTAAATTTTTAAACAAAAAATGACTTCAACCAAAAAGATTAATTTTCGAATGAAAAAGTCAAATTTTCAGCATATATATGAATTTTTCACAAACTAGATGAACTTTTACATAAACCCGTTATTTTTGAACCTAAAATCGAAGATTTAAATTTTCACTAAAAAAATTAATTTTCAAAGAAAAAAGAACAAATTTTTTACAAAACAGGAATATCTTCAACTAAAACTGCATAATTTAAATTTAACAGTTAGCATTTTGGACAAAAAATATGAAATTTTGACGAAAATAAATTAATTTTAAAACCAAAAAGACGAATTTTCAAATAAAAAATCATAATTTTCAATCAAAAGTGAAATTGTTAAGTTTGCAGTAACACAAGTTAATTTTCAAACAAAAGAAAACACATTTTTTACAAAAAAATAAAATAAAATCCTCCACCAAAACCAATTATTTTATTGAAACAGTTGGTTTTTTTTTATTTAAAAAAAATTAATTTTGCTTTCAAACCCAAAAGACAAATCTTCAAATAAAAAAAATTTTTTGAACTAAAAATCCAAGTTAATTTTTCAATAAAAAAATTATTTTCAACCAAAAAAAGGACCGATTTTCTACATAAACGCAATATCTTTTCTAACAAAAAATTTTTTCTAAACAAAAAACTTTTTCTAACAAAAAAATCGAAATTTTGTTCAAGAAATATGAATTTTTTAAATAGATAAATTTTCAACAAAATACATAAATTTTCACATGAGAAAATTATTCTACAATTAAAAATCGAATAGTAAATTTTGCACTAAAAAAAGATTAATTTCAACCAGAAAAACAACAAATTTTCTACAAAAGAGTAAAATCTTTAAACAAAACCGATTACTTCAAACCAAAAATTTGTGTTTTAAACAAAAAGATGAAATTTTGATGAAAAAAAGATGAATTTTCAAAACAAAAATATTAATTTTCAACAAAATAGTTGGATATTTGAATGAATAAGATTATTTTCCAACCAAATATGTAATAGTTCAATTTACAGTTAAACAATGACTATTTAACCAAAAAAGAAACAATTAAAAAAAATATATTGATACACTTTCAACCAAAGAGATGAATCTGTAACCAAAAACATTTACTTTTAATAAAGTAGTTGAATCCTAAACTAATTATTTTAATTTTCAACTAAAATAGACAAATTTTTACCAAATAAGAATAATTTTCAACAAAAAAGAAGAATTTTTAACCAACGTTTTTACATTTTAATCTAAGATCATGAATCTTCAAAAAAAACATCTGCTTTAAACAAACTACTTAAACATTCAATCAATTAGTTGAATTTTCAACTAAAAAAGGGAAATTTTTAACAAAAAATCAAATAGTTCAATTTTAACAACAACTAATTATTATTCAAGCAAAACTGTGACTCTAGTTGATTTTTTTATCAACAATTTTGTTTATTTTGAATGAAAAACAATTTTGATATAAAATCATAAGGTTTAAAAGAATTTTTAAACTTTCATAAAAGTTTAGAATGTGTTCCATTTTTTCACCGGAATTTAGGATTTTTTAACAAAAATCATCACCAAGACCCCCAGTTTCCAACAGTTTTAGGTTATGTTAGGGTTGTACGCCGGAAATTAGTATATTTTTAATAAAAAATTATTAGATTTCAAGGATTCACGCTTTTTAAATAATTTACATTGAACGGCTTTGCGCGAGTTCTTTACTGGTGAATTCCATTTTTAAACCAAAATCAATAGATTTTAGAGTTTCATAATTTTTGAACAATTTTAGATTACGTTAGCGTTCCACACCAAAATATGTTATTCTATAAAAAAAATACTCAGAATGTAATTTGAACAAGATTTACCATTTTTGAACAGTTTCATGTTATAATAACACTAGTATTTTCAATTACAAAATTATTATATTTCAAAGAATATTTACAATTTCGCAAGAACTTTAGGTTAGGTTGGCGAGTTCACCTGAAATAATGATTTTAAAAAAATGAGTAGATTCAAATTTAATGATTTTTGTTTAGAATAATAAAACTTACAATCTCGAATAATTTTTGATTCCTTTAGTATTTTTGCCAGAACTTGATATTAGGTTACGTTATTATATTACTCAGAAAATAGGTATTTTTCAAAGTAAAATCATTGTAATTTAAACAACATTCAGAATATTTTTTTAATTGTGGATTAAGTGAGTGTTTTCGTCGGAAATTGGTATGTTCAATACGGAAAATAATATTTCGGAAAATAATTACAACTTTTTAACAATTTTAGGTTATGCTAATGTTTTATACCAGATTTTTTTTAGTAAAAAAATTATTAGGCTTTAAACAAGATAAAAAATTGTAACTTTAATTTAAACTAAATAAATGTACTAAATCTCTGTTTTCGAAGAAATATCAATTAACGGAGAATAGTAGGAACCCAAAATAAAAAAATCATGTTTTTTTTATATTATTCGACTTAAGGTAGTTGTGCCAAACTTCAGGTTTCTGGAAAAAGTTTTTTTTTACTTTAAGAACTGAAATAGCATTATGTCATGAAAGAAAAAAATTTTTAATCAAAAAAGTTTAAAACTTACGAAAAATAATTACTGGAACAATAGTTCTTTTTTCATAAATTTTTTCTTGGCCGCTTCTTGCTAATTTCTAGAAAAACTGGATAAAATTTAATAAATCATAGCAATTATTTTTCAAAAATTGGTAAGAACTAATAACAGGAAAAAATTTAATTCTAAAAAACATTTTTTAAATCAATCTTTTTAGTCCGTTTTAAACTTTTTTCATTAAAAATAATATTTTTTTATTTAAAATGACATAATCAGTAATATTGTCCACAGAAAAAATATTTTTGCGGAGATTTGATTTTTGAAAATTACCTCAAATAGCAAATTAACATATTTTTTTGTCAAGTAAAAAAATACGAATCTTCTTTTCTAGATTTGAAAAAACATTTGAATTTTCATGAACAGTACTCGATTTCATACGGATTCGGTAGAATTTAAATATACATACATACATTAATACATACATACATTAATACATACATACATATATATATACAATATTTGTAATGTCTGAAAATTATGTACGCTCTACTTACCCGGTACCCGCATCGAGAAACATTTATATTATACATATATGCTTACTAGGGTCATGATTGCGGAATAGATTACATTCAGAAGAAAGTATAAAATTGTTTTTAAAAATATTTGTTTAGTGAAAAAAGTTGTAAATCTAATAAATTATACTGAAAAATAACTCACCAGCGACCAAAACGAGCCAGTAATTCCATCCAAAGTCGAAAATAAGAATTGAGCCATCAATATGGGCCACCAGTGGCTCACAAGGCAATAATTTCCAATAAATTAGGTTTGTGAAGAGTAAACAAAATCCAGTAAAAATCATACTAAAGGCTCCATAACGTGGTACAACGACCAGTAAAAGATTCATTAACATCCAAGATGCAAAAGATGTCCTTGAATTTAATAAATTAAAATATACATAATTTCATGATAATAATAATTATTATTTATAATAATCTACAATTAATTAATTCAGTCAACATTGAAGATTTTCAAGTTATTAATTTTTTTCTTTAGATTATTAAAATGATTTAATTTCACAAATCATGAGGCACAATTTGAAAATTAATCATTTTGTTAGCACAATATTTCAAAATTCTTCAATTTTGAACGGTGAAAATGGTAGTGATTTTTTAAATAAAAGTAACATTTTTTATGTGAAAAATCTATCCAATCACTTTAAATGTCTCTTGATATCATATAATATGATACTTATTGATAATATATTTATAATCTTTAAAATTAATTTTTTTATGCTGAAAGAAAAGCTTAGTTTTTTCTTTAAATACCTTCAGGCTAAAAAATTAACATTTGATTATTTATTCGTAAAAATACTTCAGTAGGTTTTTTTCAAATTTAAAAGTACATCATTTTCTGGTTTTTGAAATTCTTCGAATTCGTAGAATATCAAATTCAAAGACTTAAAAGATGCACAACTTTCAATGTAAAGGTTTTCTAATTAAACATTTTTGAATGCAATGCCTACTGACTAAATTGAAAACAATGAACAAATTTTAAAATTGATTAAATTACATTTTATTTTTTAATGTTTCAAAATATTGAATATTTCAAACTCAATGTGAAAGAAGCAATCTTGAATTGAAAGTTTTAAAATTGACCAATATAAAAAATTGCATTCTTTTTATCATTTATCATTTTTAATTTAATGTCTTCAAACTCTCAGATTTTCAGTGAAAGATTTTTGGAAATGAATCGTTTTAAAATTGAAAAAAAATTGATTGGAAGATTTCAAGAATGAATAATAACTTGAAATTAAGTGTTAAACGTTAGATACTGTAATTCAGCAGTATAAAATCAGTTTTAATTTTGGAATTACAATTGAAATTGATAAACTTTGAAAAGTGCAGTTAACAATTTAAAATTTTTTTGTTTCCAAATGATTAAATATTACTTAAAATAATTCATTTAATTTTCATTCTTAAATTTAAAAAAGTTAATCAATTTTAACATTAAATTGTAATTTTTGATTTAATAACAATTTAAAATCCTAAAATTTTAGAAACTTTGACTTGAAACATTTAATTTAGTGCTTAATTTCAAAATGACAATTTTAATCGCTTCGAATTACAAATTATTTAAATCAAAAGCTTAAAATTAAATCGTTTCAGTCCTGAAATTTTTTAATTAGAGTTAATTATATTTCAGTTCCTTTGAATTTTAAAATGAACCACTTTTTAAAATTAGAATCCGAAAACATTGAATCAACATTTTTTTGAATTCTCTTATTTTTAACATTTTAATAGGAAACCATGCAATTTGAAGATTGTTTGATTAAAAATCAAATTCTTAAATTTGAAAGCTTTGAATTAGAAACTATATAATTTCAATTACTTTCTAATGAAAGTGTCCAATTTAAAATTAAAATTTTTTAATTATTCAATTTTAATCGCCTTTATTTAGAAATGATACACGTTCTATTCCTTTTTTTTATCGTAAATAAATATTGTTCTTTTTCAAAATTATGCCTAATCTACAATTTTCGGATTTGGTACATTTTCAATTTTAAATCGTTAATAATTATTTTTTTAATTTCCAGTCCTTTCAATGCAAAATTAGGAATTTTTTTTTAATTTGAAAAATTTTAGTTTTTAAATGATTTAAGCTTACTTTAAAATATACAAATTCAACTCCTTTTTAGTAAAATTGTCCAATTTCCAAGATTTTATTCATAACTTGTGCAATTTTTTTTCAATAACAAATAATACAATTTCAGTTGTACGCTTTGAATTAGAAATTATGCAAATTTGAAACGTCTCATTCTGAAGAATCTTCGATTAAAAATGAATTTATTTAATTTTGAACGATTTAAAAGATAAATTTTACAAATTCACATCTTTATTAACAATATTGTAATTTTTTTTAAATTTAAGTCTGAAATCTTTCAATTTTGAATGCTTTAAATTAGATATCATATAATTTCACTTCCTTTGAATTTCAAATGATATAGATTACAAAATACAAGTTTGAACATTTTGAAATTTTCTTATTTTCGAAATAAAATTTGTTTCTTTTTAACACTTTGCATTATAAATTATACAAATTCAACTCCTTTTTGATAAAATTGTCTAATTTCTAAAATTTGGTTTTGAAATTTTTTCAATTTTAAAAATTTTTAATTAAAAATAACACAATTTCAGTTCCTTTGAATTTTAAATGACCCATTTTTCGAAATTCTAATATAAAATTATACAAATTTGAACATTTTGAAATTGTATTATATTTTTAAATTTTAATTTTAAAATACTTAACTGCAAGATTATTCAATTAAAAATAAAATTGGTGAATTTTGAACACTTCGATTTAGAAATTATACAAATTCAACACCTTTTTTTCAAATTGTCATTTTTTTAAATTTAAGTCTAAAATCTTTCAATTTTGAATGCTTTCAATTAAAGATAATAAAATTTCACTTCCTTTGAATTCTTAATGATCCAGTTACAGAAATGCTAATATAAAATTATATAAATTTGAACATTTTGAAATTGCCTTATATTTTTCAATTTAAATTTTAAAGTACTTTATTACAAGATTCTTCGATATGAAATAAAATTTTCCAACTTTGAACACTCTGAATTAGAATTTATACATATTTAACACTTTTTTTATCAAACTGTCATTTTTTTAAATTTAAGTCTAAAATCTTTCAATTTTAAATGCTTTCAATTAGAGATAATACAATTTCACTTCCTTTGAATTTTAAATAATCTAGTTTTTAAAATTCGAATCTAAAATTATACAAATTTGAACCTTTTGAAATTGTCCTATATTCAAAATAAAATTCAACTCAAAATATAATTTTGAATTTTAATCACTTTGCATTCGAAATTATACAAATTCAATTGTTTTTAAATTAAATTTTCAAATTTCTGAAATTTTATTTTAATTTTTTGTTTTTAATTTTAAATGGTTTTAATTAGAAATAATACAATTTCAGTTTCTTTGAATTTTAAATGATCCAGTTTTCGAAATTTGAATACAAAATTATACAAATTTGAACGTTTTGAAATTTGGTTTTATATTTTTAAATTTTAATCTGAAAATGTATTGCTTTATTTTGAGATCTTCTAATAAACAATTTTTCAAGTTATTCATATTGAAATGCTTTTATTTATAAATGATACAAGTTAAATTCCTTTTCATATTATGCGAAAGATTTTTCTTTTTTCAAAGTTGGAACTAATCTAAAAGTGTTTCATTTAGTACACTTTCAATTTGAAATTGTTCAGTATATATTTTTAATTTCAAGCTCTTTTAATTCGAAATTATTAATTATTGTTTCAAAATCTTGAAAAACTCTTAATATTTAAAAACTTGTTATATAATAGATTTTTAAATGATTTATATTTTAAATTTTACGAAATAAAAAGCTATAAAATAATAATAAAACAATGTTTCCACATTTTAGTGTTTAAAATTGATATAGGATATTAATCATTCACTGAATGATTAAGAACACGTCATTAAGTTCCATAATTATCAATGCCAAATGAGGCATAAAGATAATTATCGCAGTCATTCAAGTAGCAGATGCTAAATATGGAACAAGTGCATTATTTTTATAAGATTTTGAAAAATTCTTCTAAAATGGTATCGTACATATTTTTTTTTATGGACGGAAAACGATGTTTCATAATCTTGCCAGTAATAGGTGCAATGTGAAAGAGATAATTAGCAATTTTTTATTATATCACTCATGCGCACAATACGCCACTAATATTTGTACGCTTTATGCGCGTGTATTGTATTTATCGCTAGTTTCACTGGAAGTTTCTCTACGATAATTTTGTTAATAACATGATACGGAGTCGTAAACAATTAACAATTTACAACACGAAACTTTCATTAAGAGATAATTCATAAATTTTTTGTTGAAATTTCTACAATCTATTAGGAAAATTTTGATGATTTTTCTTCGTTAATGTCGTAAATTCTTTCGAGTTAATAAAAACACAACATAATACGATTTAAATTTATTTACAAGTAAGTAGGCGCGTTTTTCACGAAAAAAGCTTCAATTTTAAATAAAAACGCGAAGTTTCAAGAGGAGTTGAATTTTCAATTTAGATTTTTTTGTCAATGAACAAAATTTTATCCAAAATGTTAAATTTTCGAAGCAAAAAGAGGAGTTTTCCACACCAAAATTTTATTTTTTTTACCAAATAACTAAATTAACAACAAAAAACCAGAATTTTCTACAAAATAATTCCATTTTTAAGCCAAAAAGATGAATTTTCTATAAAAACATTTAAGTTTCCGAAAAAAAATTCATTCTCAACTAAGCAGTTGGTCTTTGAACCAAAGAGTCAAATGTTCAAAAAAAAATTTTAATAATTTATTAATTTTCAAACACTTAGTTCCATTAAAAAAAAATAAGATGAGAGTTTAACCAAAAATATGAAGTCTCAAATAAAGAAGATCAAATTTCAACAAAAGTTGAATTTTCAATTAAGATTTTTTACGCGAAAATAAGTTCATCCAGAATGTTAAATTTTTGAGTCAAAAAGAGGAGCTTTCCGCAAAAAATATGAATTTTTAACCAAATAATTGAACTTTCAACTTAAAAAATCAATTTTCAAACAACAACAAAAATTAATTTTCTATTAAACAGTCGAGTTCTCAACAAAATATATCAATTTCAACCAAGCAGTTGAATTTCCAACCAAAAGGCTTAATGTACTACTAAAGAAGACGAGTTCTAAAAAAACACACATTTTAAAATAAAGAGTTGAATTTTCAAACAAAATTATTTAAAAGATTTTATACCAAGAAGTTGATTTTTTATGCAAATAGTCAAATTTACAGTTAAGAAAATTCATTTTTTAAAAATTAGTTCAATTTTCATTCAAAGCAGATTCTACCAAAAGACATGAGTTTTTAAATAAAAAAGACGAATTTTCAATACAAGTTGAATTTTCAATAAGGATTTTTTTTTAAGTTTCAATTTCAAGCAAACGATATGATTTTTTAAAATAAATAAGACAAATTTTCAACGATTCTTAAGTTGTCAATTAAGATTTTTTAATAAAAAATAAGTTCATCCAGAATGTTTAATTTTCGAGCCAAAAAGAGGTGCTTTCTAAAAAAAAGTTGATTTTTGATACAAATAATTTAATTTCCAACAAAAAATTATCAACTCAAAACCAAAAAAATTAATTTTCTATTGAAAAAGACAAGTTCTCAACAAAATTCATGCGTTTTTAACCAAATAGTTGAATTTTCAACAGAAAAGATCCATTTTCAAACAAAAAAATTAATTTTCTACTAAAAAAGACGAGTACTCAACAAAATACATGCATTTTTAACTGAAAAACTAATTTTCAACAAAGAAGTTCCGTTTTCAATCAAAAAAGATACTTTCAAAAGATTTTACTTTCAATAAAGATTTTTTAATTAAAAAAAGAATAAATTTGAACCAAAAAACATGATTTTAAAAAATAAATAAGACCAAAAAAATACAGGAGCTTTCTACAAAACATTTGAATTTTCAACCAAATTGTTCAATTATAACAAAAAAAAAAATTTCTACTAAAAAAAGACAAGTTCTCAATAAAATACATAAATGTTTAATCAAACAGTTAAATGTTCAACAAATTTCATCTATATTCTGCAAAAATAATTGAATTTTTAAGCTAAGAAGTTTAATTTTAACCCCGAAATAGAACATTTACATTTTAATTAAAAAAATGAATTTTTAATTTCGATATTTTAATTAAAAAATGTGTTTATTTTAAATCAGAAACAGTTCGAATAAAACAATAAAATACGGATTTTCAACCAAATTATTGAATCCTCAACTAAAATAGATTAATTTTCAACCAAACAATTGCATTATTAAACAAAGAAATTTATTTTTGTCGAAAAAGACTAATTTTCAACAAAATACACAAATTTCAAAGAAATAGTTACATTTTTAAGCAAATGAATGAATATTTTTTACAGAAATGACGAATCCTTAATTAAAAAATTACATTTTAAGAGCAGTTCAACTTTCCACCAAAAATTTAAATTTTTACCAAATTGTTGAGTTTTCGAGCAAAAATAACGATTTTCTAGAAGATAGTTAAATTTTGATACCCAAAATTTTGATTTACAGCAACAAAATTAATTATCCATTGGAATAGATTAATTTTGAAGCAGACAGTTTACGTTTTAACAAGGAAAAATGAAAATTCTACAAAAATAAATGCATTTTAAAACCAAAAGGAAAAAAAACTAATCATAATTTTTAATATTCAACAAAACAGTCGAATTAATGAGTGTTAATAACAGTGAGCTGTAAATAACGATAAATATTTAGTTTATCGTTAAGATTTTTTGTTTTTGAAAATTTATTAAATATATCACGGAAATTTAAATTATTTTGTTAAAGTCAAACATTTTAGGTTGAAAGTTTAACAGTCTGGTTAAATATTTATCTGTTTCAGTTAAAAATTTATTTTTTGGTGAAAATTCACATTTTCTGGTTGAAAGTTTAACGCTTTTGAAAAAACTTCGTATTTTTGGGCCAAAAATTCGATAATACCGTAGAAAATTAAACTCTTTCCAAAAACTCCAATTTTTTCGTTGAAAATGAGCCTTGTTAGTTGAAAACTATGTAGTTGCAAATTTTTGTATTTTGTGTCAAATTCGCCACTTTTTCTAGAAAATTAAATTTTTTGGTCAAATGCAATTCTTTCAATTTAAAATTAAAATCCTTTTTGTTAGAAATATCCTCTTTTTCATTTTTTCTTGAAGACATCATTTTAGGTTGAAAATTCAAGTTCTTGGTTGAAAGTCAAATGACTATTTAAAAAATTCATTTTTTGGTTAATGATTAATAATTTCAGTTGAAAATTCATCTCATTGTTGAAAAATTAAAACACTTTGTTAAAAATTCATTGTTTTTTTATGAGAATTAATTTCTTAAACTACAAATGTATTCACTTGGTTGAAAATGTAACTTTTTGGCTGAAAATTATTAACTTTTTTTTTTTTTAAAACATATTTTCGGGGAAAAGATTCCACTGTTTTGTAGCAACTTTGTCGTTCTAACTTGAATATTTAACAATTTGATAGAAAAATTGTTGTTGTTAAAAATTAGTTTTCGTAAATAAAAATTTAATTATTCTCTTTTATTTGCAAGCTTATGTGTTTTGTTAAAAATTCATCTTTTTTTGTAAAAAATGTATCTTCTTGGTTAACCATTCAACTCTTGTTAAGAAATCATCCCTTTTTTTTAAATTAATTTTTTTTGTACTGATTTCATCTTTCTTCGTTAAAAATGTAATTAGTTGGTTAAAAATAAATCTGTTTTGCTCGAGGATTTAACTGTTTTGCTTTAAAAATTTGTCATCTTTGGTTCAATACAACTATTTTTTATTTAAAATAAAAATAGTTTCTTGGTTAAAGTATCAACTGTTAAATTGTTTGTTGGGAATGCATCTGCTGTCTGAAAGTTTTACTGTTTGTTGTAAGTTGAACTAATTTATTAACTTATAAGAAATAATAAAAGATTCCACCAAACATTCGCTTTAGGAAAATTTTTACGATTTTTTTCGTTTAGAGATTATTAAATTTTTAGCGCAAGGAGGTTTTCTTATCTACAAAATAAAATATTGTTAAATGTTATTTAGCAAGTCAAAATACGTATTTTAGGATTGTTCAAATTTCCACAATCTATTTCCACAATTTCGGCAATTTCGACGATTTTTTTTCCGTTTAGACCGAAAATCCTAAGGGGTGGTTTAGGTCAATACATTTTTATGTATTGTCTGATTATTCATTTTTAGGGTCACCTAACCTTTTAAGTTTCGGTCGGGTGTCCGTCCGTCGTACTTTTTTCCGAAAATGAGAAATGAGGAAAAATTAGGGGACAGAAATAGTAGAAATGAGGTAAGGGAAAGTAGGAAAAGTAAAGGAATGGTAAGCAGAGAAAGTGATGTGTAGAAAGAGTAATTGAGGGGAGCGGAAGTGAGTGGAAGTGAGGGGTGAGGTATTAGAGAAATAAGGAAAGGGTAAGTATTAGAAGTGTGAGGAGGGTAAGTAGGGGAGGGTAGGAGATGAGAAGTAGAGAAGTAGAGAAGGGAGACGTATAAGAAATTAGAGAGGCGAAGAGTGAAATAAACTGTGAAGTAAAGGGTGGGAGAGTAGGGGACGTGTAAGAAGTGAGTGGAAGTGAGGAGTGTAGAAATAAGAAAATGACGTGATGAATAGCAGGGAAAGTAGTGTATGTGAGAGGAGGTGTGGCATGGGTAACTAGGAGATGAGAAGTAGAGAAGGGAGACGTAAAGAAAAGGAGAAGAAGTGGGGGGGGGGTGAAGTTAAGGGTGAGGAAGTAGGTGATGTGATGGAAAGTGAGTGCAAGTAGGGGGTGAAGTTTAGGGAAGTGAGAGGAGGGGAATTAAGGAAAGTGTTAAGTAAAGGGTGGGAAAATAGGGAACGTTCAGGGAAGTGAATCCAAGTGGGGAGTGTGGAAGCAAGAAAGTGAGGTAAGGAATATCAGGGGAAGCAGTGTATGTGAGAAGAAGTGTAGGGAGATTATGGAAGGGAGGATAAGTATCAGAAGTTAGAAGTTTAGAAGTAGAGGAGGGAGACGCAAAGAAAAGGAGAAGTGGAGAGTGAAGTTAAGGGTAGGGAAATAGGGGTCGTGAGGGAAAGTTACTGAAAATCAGGGATGAGCTATTAGGGAAATAAATGGTGGGGAAGTAGGCGGCGTGAGACTAAGTGAGGAGTGAGGAAGCAAGGAAGTAAGATGAGGAGTAGAAGGAGATGTAGTGTATGTGAAGAGAAGTTTGGACAGAAGTAGGAGAAGTAGAGAAATCTAGGTGATGAGAAGTAAACGAGAAAGAAGTAAAGAAAAAGAAGAGAAGTGGATGGTAAAGGTAAAGATGGGGAAGTAGGGGACGTAAGGAAAGTGTGAAAAGAGCGTGGAAGTAAGGGTTGAGCTATAAGGGAAGTGAGGAGAAGGTAAGTAGTGGAAGTGTCGAGAGGGTAAATAGGGGAAGTTAGGAGAGGTGTTGAAGTAAGGGCGAGAGGTGAGGAGTATCAAAGGAAGTAGTGTATATGAGAGGAGGTGCAGGGAGAGGTAAATAGGGGAGAATAAGTAGGGGAAGTTAAGAAATAAGAATTAAAGGCGAAAGAGGTAAGGGAAAGGAGCAGATGTAAAGAGTGTAGTGAAAGCTGGAAAAGTAAGGGACGTGAGAGGAAGTGAGTTGGAATTGAAAGGTATGGAAGTAGGGAAGTGAGGTGAAGAGTAGCAGGGGAAATAGAGTATGTGAGAGAAAGTGTGGGTAAAGAAAGGGGGGAAAGTTCGGATAGAAGTAGAGGGGAGAGAAATAGGGAAAATGAGGGAAAGTGAAGAAAAAGTCAATGGTGGTAAGTAAGGGGAGAGAGGGGAAATAGGAGGAGTGATTCGAGGGTTATTATTGTAGGGGTATGTAGGGAAATTATGTGCCAGGCGAGAGAGAAGAGGAGGGAAAGTATAAGAGGGGAAGATTTGAACGGCTTAATTAACGCCTTAGTAGACTACGAAGCCCTTTTTGAAAGAGCGTGGAGTACTTTGACCAATTTTTGAGACAATTTTAATTTTAAACTCTTAAAATTTAATAACTTTGAATTGCAACGTTTAAAACTAATAAAATCAAGAATACAATCGAAAGTATAAAAAAATGTAAGATATATATCGAAATCAAAATGTTTTTAACTTACCACAACATTATGGATGCATAATACCCAGCCTCTCGATATTTGCTTCCCCATGAAAATCCCTCTTGATGAAAACTAAAATATTCGACTAGTGAAACAATTGGGAATGGTGCGCCTTGAGAAAGTGATTCTTTAAACATATCCTTCATTTCGTGCGGAGTTCGCCAAAAAAATCTTTCATTGTATTCCACATCCGCGACATCCATATTTATCGGTGTATCTAACAAACAAAATAATAATAAATGTTTATTAATTATTTTAATATTTTAATACCAACGTCCCGAATGTGGAAAAATACCGAAAAGATAATTACTGAAACAGAAATATCTTGAAAAATAAAAAATTCCTAGAAGAAAATAAATGTACCGAAAATATTTATTCCCGAGATTTCAAAATCCGAATTTTCAGATTCTCGAAAATAGTAAAGAGCCGTAACTTTATATTTCCAAAAATAGTGAATTTCCCAAATTTCAAGTTCTGGAAAACAGTAAATTGTCAAAATTTTCTAATTCAAAATTAGTAAATTATCGAGATTTCAAATCCCGGAAAATATTAAATTACCGAAATTTTTATATTCTCAAATTTCCTCATTCCTGAGATTAGTAAATTTCCAAATTCCCAAAAATAATAAATTGTAAAATTGCTGAAATTTCCAATTCTTGAAAAGAATGAATTGCCGAAAGATAAAACCCCGAAATATAGTGAATTTCCGACGTTTTATATTCCCGAAATTTCTATTTCCCACACAGTAGATTTTTGAATTTTTCAATTCAAATTTTAATTCCTGGAAAACAGTGAATTGTTGAGATTTCAAATCCAGCAATATAGTAAATTGCCGAGTTTTTATATTCCTGAATTTTATAATTCCCGCCATTAATTAATTGACGAATTTTTACATTCTTCTAAATAGTATAGTGTCAAAATTTTAAATCCCGGAAATTAGTAAATTGCGGAAAAATTTCATATTCGTGAAAATAATACATTACTGAAATATTATTAATTTCATTCATTATTTTTGGGGAACCTTTCTTTTTTTGGAAATTTTCGTTTCAAGAATTATTTTTTCCGTATTTTTCCACATTCCGGATTTTGAAAAGTCGGCAAAATTATATCATCGCTAAAAAAATATTATAGTTTTTTTATATCATAATAATCTTTTATTTTATCTGGTGTATTTATTTTTAAGCATACTATTAAAGTTTTGTTTCAGCAATTTTAAAATTTCGGTTGTTCTCTGCTTCGGTAATTATTTTTTATTATTTTTTCGACACTTGGGACCCTGATTGTTTATTTATTACTTTAAATTCAACATTAATAATATTCTGAATTCCTTATCATATCCCTTTTCATTCATTTTCTACCAATTAAAAATATTTTCTTGTTTCAAACCAAAACTCGATTGAATATGGATAATACTTCACAAACAGGTCACTTTCATTTCACAGAGTAATAAATTTTTGAAAGTAGATAGGCACAATCGTTATAAACTCTGGTACACTTATTCTTATTATTTTGATTTATCAATATCAAAAGCAGAAAACGATTCTTTCAATTCAGTCCTATTGAATCCTCTTGAATTAAGAAATTTAAGTGGAACTCACCTTATTAAATTTAGTTAAATACTAAACTGATTACTGTCCAAATTTATAAAAATGTGATAAATTCCATTAAACTTCTTTGATTATGATGGAATTCCATTGAATTTCGTTAACTGATATTTGAATAAATCGCATTGAATTCCATCGAAATTATTCAAATTTTTGGAATCCCATTAATATCCAATTTTCCAATGAATTTCAAAAACTTACATTCAATTCCATTAAATCCATTTAAATCCTAATGAATTCTATTGAGTTACATTAAATATATTTTCAATGGGATTGAACTGGATCCATTAGGATTCCATATTAATAAAAATAACATTCAATACATTTCAATAGAAAATTATAAACAAATAATAAAAAAGGAATTAAATTAAAGGAATTTATTAAGATTCAACCGGATTCACATATATAAGTGAAACTCAGTATAATGCAATGGAATTCAATGTGATTCAACAAAATTCAATAATATTTAATAGAATTTTATGGATCATAACATTATTTCAAATTAATTTAATTCAATGAAAATACCCATAATAGATTCAGAATGGCCGCAGATCAGGGAAAACCTGAAAATCAGGTAAAACTCAAGAAATTCTATAGATCAGAAAAATTAAGAAAAAAATTCAGGGATTTAAAAAAAATGCAAAAGTCAGGAAATTTTTGAAGCTCTTTAAGTAATTTTCAAGAATAATCAGTGCTACTACACAGACAATTTTAGTCACTTTTTTCTCAAATCACTTTTTAGTTAATTTACTTAATAAAAAGATCACTTTAGTCACTTTTCTTTCATTAAATTAACTATTTCTGAATTTTCATGAATTATTTTAAAATATTTTAGGGTTTTTTAAAGGATTTGAAGGAATTAGCAGCATATTTCAATAATTTGAACTGATTTGAAAGAATATTTTTAAAACATCCAATGAATTTTTAAGAACTTAAAAGAAATTTTAAGAGATTTTGAAAGATTTTAAAGGATTCGAAATATTGTTAACGTATTTTAAAACAATGTCAACTAATGTGAAAAATTTTAGGGAATTAAAAAAAGCTTGCAAGGTATTTTCATTTGTTAAACAATCATTCCTGAATTCGTGTAAATTATTTTTAATTCTTTGGAATTCTCTTGAAGTTATTGAATTCACTTGAATATATATATATATATATTAGTTCACTTGAATTTTATTTGAATTCACCATGATTTCTTATGAATATTTTATATAAATCAGTGCAATTTTGTGGATTTTTCCCAATTTATTAAACTTGTTAAAATTCACTTGAAATCCTTATAATCAATCGTTTATATTTCTAAGAATAATAAAAGAAAAAAAGGAACAAAATAATCAAAAACATTCAATGTCATTAAATATGAGTGATTAGGCTTTATTATTAATATTTTCAAGACTAAAAAAAGAAGAAAAAAAAAATATATATATATAAAGAAAAAAGTTATTTGAAAATTGCTTTAATTTCTTTAAACACGAGTGCGCCACATTAGGTACAATCGTTAATTTTTATTGAAAAATAACAGAAAGGAAATATATAAATAACAAAATAATTTGTCTTGAACTTCAATTTTTATATGTGTGGCTCTACATGAGAAACTTTCTAAATAGTACGAGTGATGTACGATATTTCTTTGAAATCAGCATTTTGATGTTACACTCATAAGACAATCGTTAATATTTCAACGAATAATAAAAAATATATAAAAAACAAAACTATTTTTTTAGAAAACGTCAATTTAATTAAATATGAGTGCGCCAAATTATGTTTGATAATTAATATTTCAATGAATAAAAAACGAAACAAAATATATAAAGAAAAAAATTATTTAAAAACTGCTTCAATTTATTTAAGTAGTACTAATGCGGCAGATTAGGTGCTATGCCACATTAGGTTCAATCGGTAATATTGTAACGATTAATAACACAAAAAAACAAAAAAATCTTTTTAAACTTCTTTTTCTTGAAATATGGCTGCACCAATAACTGCATCACGATAGATGCTGCGCCACATTAACTTCAATCATTATATCATAATTATTATAATTATTATAATTATATTATAATTATATTATATAT
>NC_046666.1:43039441-43055226 GCF_010883055.1 Belonocnema kinseyi | reverse complement strand
ATAATAAAATAATTAAAAACCTTAATTTCTTAGAATACGAGTTCGCCACATTACGGTTGATCGCTGATATTTCATCGAATAATATAAGAAACAAAATACATAATTAAAAAATAATAAAAAAAAGTTTCATTGCGGTCGTTACAGGCTCACACACGCTGATTGCAAATAAAAGAAACAAAATATATAAATAAAAAACTTGTTAATACGAATACGCCACGTGAGTTTAATATTTTTTATATTTCAATGAATAGTAAAAGAAACAAAACATATAAATAACGAAATGATTTAAAAAATGTTTTAATTTCTTTAAATACGAGTGTGCTTCCTTAGGTTCAATCGTTAATATTTCAACGAATAATGAAAGACAAAAATACAAAGAAAAAATTGTATTTTTAATCCTTAAAGGGCACACTTCCGTGAAATTACATAAAGAGCATACTGGGTGTTAGACACCCAAGGGTATTCAAACGTGCGCTGTGCCAACGGTAACAGAAAGTTTTTTACAAGAAAATCAATTAATGATGTTTAATCTATCTAGTTTAAAGAGGAAAAGGTTTCATAATAGTTTTTGAAATTTGAAGTAGTTAAAAAAATACTTTTTGGAAAAAAAATTAAAAAATGACTTCTTTCACTCTAACATTCATAACTTTTTAAGTTTTTGATATTTGTACTTAAAATTTTACTTGAATACTTCCGAGATATGTTTCTTCAAAAATAAAATTAGTCTTATAGTACTCGTTCCAAAAAAGTATTTATTCTAAAAAATAAAAGTTTCAATTCAATGAAAAATGAAACACCATACTTTGCGTGATTAAACTATTTTATTGATCTTAAACTGCGTATAAAAATGATGAAAATATAAATTATGTGAAAATGATATAGAAAAATAGGTTTTCATCTCATTTGTTAATCTGGCGCCAAATATTCCATTTTCTTGAATTTGGTACGTTTTGTTAAAGCGCAAATAAGTCGCTGGGTGTTTTCGACCCAGTATGTCTTTTAAGGGTTAAACTCCAGTTTCTCTAAATAAGAGTGCGCCACATTAGACTCTGCGCTACCTTAGATTCAATCGTTCCTATTTCAACGAATACTAAAAATTTTGAAATATATAAATAATACAAATAAAAAAAGTGATCCCTAAAAAATGCTAATTTCTTATCTCGCAATAAACTAATGAGCTAAAAGCTGGTGTTTTTGGTTGTTAAGTCGTGATTAGTAGACTGTGAAGAAAGTAGTTTCTTACGTCTATAAGTTATGTTGATGTGCATCAGACCGATGTACCCTCCGATTTCTGCAGTCATCCTTTGTTTCGAAAAGGCGCTAAAGGATCCAATAATTGTAGTAGAGGTCGTATGCCAAGACGAGCCATATTGAGCAACTGTAGAGTTAAATCATTTACGCAATCTGGTCAATACTTTTATTTTATATATCCCATGCAACTTAGAAATAGAGATACATATACATATTTTCTCTTTCTCTTTCTATGTCTACCAACCTTGAATTGAAGTCCCGACAAACAAGCTCAACGTGACTGTCAGAAATGTTGACAATCTCTGCAATACATTATTAAAATTCTTCGTTACTCCATCCTTCACATCAAAAATGAAAAAATGAAAAAATATAGAAAAAATTATTTCCATTTATAAATATTTCTTACACGAAAGTCTAATTTTATTCAAAACCGGTACGGCGATTAAAATTTGCTGGTTTGTTAAAAAATTTTAAATATTTTATTCAAGTGGAAAAATTTATTTGAAAAATTATGAAAAAGATTAATAAGTTAAATAACTTTATAATCGATCCTTCTATAATTGAACTATAATCGAAGTTTAAAAAAAAAGACATCAGATTTTACACTCTACTTTTTTGTTGAAAGTTAATTCTTTTTGATTAGAAATTCTACTTTTATAAATTGTAAAAATGTTATTATTTTCTAGAAAATTAAATATATTTATATTTTTTAAACATTTTGGTTGAAAATTCAACTGTTTGGTTCGAAATTATTTTGTTTTTGTTAAGGTTTCGCCTTTTCGAATTTAAAGCACAATTTGGTTAAAATATTGTTTTCTTTTTTGATAAAAAATCTTTCTCATATGCAAATTTTTCTTTATTGGTTAAAAATTAAACTATCTTTTCGAACGTTAAACTATTTAAATTTTAAACTAATTTGTTAAGAAATATAAGTTTTTGATGAACAGTCATTTTTGTAGTTTTGAAATTGCACTGATTCTTTAAAAATTCATCAAAAATAAAAAATAATATAAAAAATTATTTCTATCAATAAATGTTCTCTCTATGAAAGTATAATTTTCTTTTAAGACAGTACAACAATTCAAATTTGTCGCTTGTTAAATTTAAAAAACGTTCACTCTTTAACAGACTCTTTAATTTTTGTTGAAAATTAAAAGATTTTTTTAATAAGTCATCTTTTTTTGTTGAAACTTAATTTCTTTAAATTAAAAAGTTTACTCTTATATGTTTGGTTCAGAATGAATTTCTGCTGATTAAAAGTTTAATTATTTTGTTAAGAATGGAACTATTTTGTAAAAAAGTCACATTTTTCAGTTGAAGATACAGCTAATTTAAAAAAAAAAAAGATTTTTCTAGTTGAAGATTTATATTTTTCTTGCCTGAAAAATCTTTCTTATAGTTGACAATTTTCCTTTTGTTTTAAAAACACACCTCTTTTGGTTAAAAATGCCACTATTTGGTTAAAAATTTTGTCTTTAGGGTGAAAATTCAAGTACCTGGTTGAAAGTTGAACTACTTTGTAAAAATTTCATTTTTTTGTTAATGACTCATAATTATAATCGAAAATTTATCTCGTCGTTTAAAATTGAACTATTCTTTTCAATGTCGTTTTGTAGTTAAAATTTATTTTACTAACTTAAAAAAGAGACTTTTCCATTTTTTATTAAAAATTGATCCTTTTCAGTGAAAAATCCATATATTTTGTTTTTAAATTACGCTTCTAGTTGAAATTTCTTTTTTTTTTGTAAAAAATTCAAGAAGTTGGTTGAAAATGATTTTTTTCTTTTAATTCAAATGTTTCGTAAGAAATTCTTTTTTGTTGAGGATTCGCCGTTTTGACCTGAAAATTCCACAATTTGGTTGACTTTTTTTTTTCTTTCTTGACAAAAAATTGTTTCTTAGTTGTAAACTTTTCTTTTTTGCTTGAAAATGTATGTTTATTTGTTACAAATTAAACTATCTAGTTGAAAGTTGATCTACTTGGTGAAATTTAAAACTAGTTTGTTAAAAATTAATTTTTTTGGTTGAAATTTTAATTCTTTTTTTGAAAATACGTATTTTTGTAGAAAATTATTTTTTATAGTGAAAAACTTTTTTTGTTGAAAATTTAACTATTTTGATACAGAATTAAACAGTATAGTTTAAAATTCACTTTTTTGTTGAAAATTCAGGTGTTTTAGAAGAAAAGTTTTTTTTTAACTTTACAATTTAACAATTTGACTGCATTTTTTTCTTTTTTGAATGAAAAATCTTCCTTGGTTGCAAATTCGTCTTTTTGGTTTAAACAATCATCTTTGTAGGTTAAAAATACAATTAACTGATTACAAATACATCTTCATGGTAAAAGATTAATATTTTTTACTTGAAATTTATATTTAGTATATTTACACTATTTATATTTTTTTTTCTGCTACAAAATTAATCTTTTTGGTTGAAAATTCTTTTTTTGAGTTAAGGATTAAATACAACTTTGTGGTAAAATATTATTTTAAAAAATTATTTTCCTGTGTGAAAATTAATCATTTTTAGTTGAATATTCCACTATTTGTCTGAAAATTCGTCTTTTTTGGTACAAAAATATGCTCGTTGATTGATTTTTTTCTTTCTTGAATGCAAATTCTTACATAATAGACAATTCGACACTTTTGTTGGAAACTCGTTTTTCTGGTTTAAAAATTGATCTTTCTAAATAAAAATTCCACTATTTGGTTGAAAAAATGATTAATTTTTAAATCATCACTTTTTCTTGAAAATTACACTACAGATTTGGTTTTACATACATCGCTCTATTGTTGAAAATTATTATCATTATTATTTTTTTTAATTCACCTGTCTTGGTTGGAAATTCATAATTATTCCTAAAAATTACATTATTTTGTAGATATATTTATATAAAATAATTTATTTTCCTATTTTTGTTAAAAATCACCCTATTTGTTAATCTAATTTATAATAATAAATCTCTTTGATAAATAAAGAGACAATAAAACAGATACATTTTTCAAGGTTACTTAGAAAAGGCAATAAACAAAAGGTGACTCAAGTAATACCATTATTTAACATATTGAATAATTCTTATATTGATGAAATCTAATAGAGCCAATTAAATACTTAATTAATAATCACATTGCATACCTAGCTTTGATTAGCATAGTTTTTTAGAAAGAATTTTTTTCCATTACATAGAAAATTTTAATAAAAAACAATGTTTTATAAAATTTATGAAATGTTTATAAAACGATTGTAACAAGGTATCAAAGAAGAATAAATTCTCAAGTGTGAAGAGACAAGAGAGCGTGTATAATCAGAAGGTCGTCGTTGATGGAAGTTCGTGACTCACCTCTTTGCGAATACCAGGGAAAATTATGAGGAACGCCGTGAATATCGTGCAGAAAATCACGAAGATAGTGATTAGGTGAACATCTCCAGTGACTGGAGTCCGATTAGTGTAACTGTACAACGTGGGGCCTCCATCATTACGAAATGCATCAAACCATCCCTTCATTTTTAAATCTGAAAAAGAAAAAATGTAAAAATACAAATTTTTATTGTTCAATACTTTTCACTTATTTTCAGTGATGTAGGCGAGGCCTGACGGAACCTGACGCACATTAGGGATATATCAATAATTTCTTTAAAAACCACCTACAGGTCGCAAATCTTAACTAAATCAAACAAAATTCAGCCAAAAATGTTTGTAATTGAATTACAAAGAGACTCACTAAACCAATTTTTTTTAAATAATTTGTTTAAACATTTTTTTTAAAGCAAAATATGGCAAAATCAAGTTTTTTTAAACTTAATTGTATAACCATATAGAATTTAAGGAATTTGAGGCATAGCGGATTTTAAATTTGCCATTAGTTTTGAAAAATAAATTTGATCAAACAATTTGTTTAAATAAATTATAGCTAATTGTAATTTTGTTGCAAAATAAATTCTAAAATCTAATTCTACTGGAAAAAATATGTCGGAAGTAGTATATTTTATATTTAAAATACAATTTGTTACAGCCATATGAATAAATAATTAATTTTGCATAATCTATATTAAATCCTAAAAAAGATTTTGACGTCTATAAGAAAATGTAATAATACAAATACAATATATGTTAACTAAAGGGTCTTTACATGCGCTTATTTCAAGTTTTCCACTAGTTTTGCAAAAAAAATTTGTTAGAAAAAATAATTTTTTCTAGAATAATTTTTTATTTATAACAAATTATATTTTTAAATAAGAACTATTTTTAAATCTCATTGCATATAAACAAATGTGTTCTTAGACTTGATTAAGTTGTTTTGAATTAATCTGTTTGAACAAATAAATTATAATATATAATATAATATGATATAATATAATATAATATATAATACAATATATAATAATATAATTAATAATATTTGAATAATTTATGGATTTAATAGTTTATTTTGTGATTCTCTTTGAGATTCATTTACAAACATTTCTTCCCAATTCATCCCCAATGGTGACGCCAAACAGCTTAGAAAAAATGACTTTTTTGGTTCAAAATAATGTGCAGTCCACAAATATTGATCGATTTAGACGAAAAAAAATGTAAAAAGCTGATTAGATTTCTAAGTGAGTTGTCAAGCCTGCTTTTTTCAATTGGGTTTTCAATTTTTGTATAAATAAACAAATATGACGAAAAAATGGCCATTTTTTCTATTTGACGTTCCCGGTGCTCGTCACTAACAGGACAATTGTTGAAATCGCCTAATTTGCATAGAGGAAAATTATTTACAGATGTTCCAATATTAGACAATAAATAAACACAAATTTTATAAACAAATTATTTATTAAAAAAATGTTTTCTACGATTTTCTATAAATATACGTTTTTTCAAGTTATATTACAAGAAATTTGAATGAAAACAACATTCTATTAAAATAATTTTCTCTTGAAATTTTAATTGTTTATATTATAAACAAATTTAATGAACAAAAGTAGTAATCAGGCATTTTTCGACAAAAAAAATTCTTTTTTTCTCAGTCAATTTTTTAAAATTAGGAACTTTATGATAATTTTAGAAAAACTCATCATTTGCTCATTAATCTTATAATTTTTTTAAACAAATTTATTTTTAAAATGCATTATTCGGGCATTTGTCGAGAGAAAAATTCGAGTTTTTCAATGCCATTCTTTTCAGTTGGGAACTTCATGACAATTTCAGCAACATTTATAATAAGTTGGTAAATTTTATAATTTCTTTAAACATATTTAATGCAAAAATGCATTAATCAGGCATTTGTCTACAAAATATTTCGTTTTTCTCTATGTAAACTTTTTTAATTAGGAAGTTCATGATAACTTCAGCAAAATTCCTAATTTTATTATCAATTTTATAATTTTTTTAAACAAATTTAATAAACAAATGCATTATTTGGGCACCTGACGATGGAAAAATTATTTCTTTTTGATACTAGTCTTTTTAACTGGGAACTTATTGATAATTTATCATTCTGCTCGAACCTGAAGCTGCAGCCTTATTAAAAGAATAAAAGTAATGAGAAACTTAAACTGAAAGGACTGAGATTGGAAAAAAAACTTTTTCGTCATAAAATATCCAAATAATGCATATGCTCATTAAACCTGTTTAAATAATCATAAAATTGATCAACTAAGTATGATTAGTAATGAAATTTTGATTGAGTTCCCAACAGATGCCCGAATAATGCATTTGTTTATTGAATTTATTTTTTTTATATATCAAATTAATCAACGAATTCTGAATTTTGCTGAAATCACCATGGAGTTCCCAATTAAAAAGACTCATATCGAAAAAAAAAATTTCCGTCGACAGATGCCCTAATAATGCATTTGTTTATTGAATTTGTTTTAAAAAATCATTATATTGATAAAAAAAACTATGAATTTTTCTGATGTTATCATAAAGTTCTTAATTGAAAAATTTGACGTAAAAAAAAATTCTCTGTAGACAAATGCCTAATTTATGCATTTGTTTATTAAATTTGTCTTTAAAAAATCATAAAATTGATCAAAAACTTATGAATTTTGATGAAGTTATCATGAACTTCCTAATTAAAGAAGCTAACATAGAGAAAAATGAATTATTTTGTCGACAAATGCCTGATTAATCCATTTTTGTATTAAATTTGTTTAAAGAAATCATAAAATTGACTAAGTTATTATGAATGCTGCAGAAATTGTTATGAAGCTCCTGACTGAAAAGAATGGCATTGAAAAACTCGAATTTTCTTGCCGACAAATGCCCGAATAATGCATTTGTTTATTAAATTTGTTTTAAAAAAATTATAAGATTAATTAACAAATGATGAATTTTGCTAAAATTATCATAAAGTTCCTAATTTTTAAAAATTTACGGAGAAAAAAAAGCATTTTTTTGCCGAAAAATGCCTGATTACTACTTTTGTTCATTAAATTTGTTTATAATATAAACAATTAAAATCTGAATAGAAAATTATTTTAATAGAATATTGTTTCCATTCAAATTTCTTGCAACATGATTTGAAAAACGTATAGTTATGGAGAATCGTAGACAAATTTTTTTAATAAATAATTTGTTTATAACATTTATGTTTGTTTATTGATTAATATTGGTACATTGTTAAATAATGTTACTCTATGCAACTTAGGGGATTTCAATAATTATCCTGTTATTAACAAGCACCGGGAACATCAAACAGAAAAAATGGCCATTTTTTTCGTTATATTTGTTGATTTACAAAAAAATTTAAAACCTAATTCAAAAATCTCTCTTAGAAATCTTATCAGCTTTTTCTCAAATTTTTCTGTACAAATCGATCAATATTTGTGGGCTGTACGTTATTTTGAACCAAAAAATTATTTTTTTCCCACTGTGCGCCGCCGCAAGGTAATTTTTTTTTGAAGACCTGACAGCCGAAAGTATAGCCGTTGGCTAGAAAAGAAACACTTAAAATTCTTTTAATTTCAAGCCGAAATATACTGCACATTAAAAAAATAGTTGAATTTTAAAAACAAAAGAATTTTTAAAAATAATTTCAAGCAAATAGTTGTATTAAAAAAATTCCACGAACTGGTTAAAGATTTAACTAAATAGTAGTAAAATTACAAATCCAAAGAGACGAATTTCTTCAGAGACAATTACATTTTTAATAAAGGATTACTCTCCAACCAAGAAAGATACATTTTCAATCAATAAGGATGACTTCTCTATCATGGAAAATGAATTTACAATTCAAAAGGATGAATTTTGATATTTGAGTTTCAACCAAAAATTATGAATTAAAAAGAATAGTTAAATTTTCTAAAAAATTATTTGTTTTTAAAAAGTCAGTCGAATTTCTAACCAGTTAGATGGATTTTCAGCATACAAAGATTCATTTTCGATTAAATAGTTTAATTTTAACACAAAAGAGATTGAAATTCAATCAAATAATTGAATTTTCAAGACAAAAAGACAACATTTTCAAGACAGTTAAATTTTCATCAAAAAAGTTATTTTTTTACCAAAAAAGATGACTCTTCTACCATGAAAGACAAATTTGCAACAAAAGAGTGAAGTTTTAAATCTAAACATTAAATGTTTAAGGAAACAGTGGACTTTTATATCGGAAGAGGGAATTTTAATAAGAAAGATTATCTTTTTACACAAAAAGACAACATTTGAACAAAATAAATGCATTTTTTAACAAATACTTGAATTTTTGACAAATACAATATGCAAGATAAAGTTTTAACTAAAAATGGAATAGAAACATTATTAAATAAAAGATGTGATAAAAAAATAATTTTAAACAAAAAAAAATAGTTTTTGACAATAGTTTTTCTACCCTAGAAGATCAATTTTTAATCAAACACATGAATTTTCTACCAAATAGTTGAATTGTTTACTAATAAAATATTCAGGTTTTAACCAAAAACGGAATAGATAAATTTTCAAATGAAGAAAACTTTGAAATAAGATACCCTTCCACAAATAAGATACTTTTTAATTAAGATAAGTGAATTTTTAATAAGAGTTAAATTTTCCACCAAAAAGTTGAACGATTTTTTAATAAAGTGAATTAATTTTTTACCACATATTTTAGTTTTTGACTTATACAACATACAGGATAAAGTTTTTATTGAAAATGGAATAGATATATTTTTAGATAAAAAACTCTGAGTAAAAGAAATAACTTTGAATTAAAAAAATCGAATTTTGCACAAAAGAGTCAAGTTTTTAATCTGAAAATTCGAATTTTTGAGAAAATAGAGGACTTTTAAATCAAGTTAAATTTACAACAAATAAGATTAATTTTTCACTCAAAAAGACAACTTTCTAACAAAATACAATAAGTTTCCACCAATTAGTTCTTTTTCTTTCATCTGTGCACTGTTAAAAAAAAAGGTTTCAGCAAAACAAAAATTGAACAAATTGTTACATTTTAAACCAAAAAGATGAATTTTCCATTAACAAGATTAATGTTCTATCAAAGAAAATCAATTTCTAAATCATCTAATATACAGATAAAGCTTTAACCAAGCATGAAATAGTTAAACTTTCAGATTTAAAAAAAAGTAATTAAAAAAAAAGAACTTTCAACAAAGTTGTTAAATTTTCACCAGGAAGATGATTTTTCGTTCAAGATGATTAATCATCTGCTAAAAAGGAGGAATTTTAAACAAAATATATTAATTAAAGAAAAAATTAATTTCGAAGTAAAAAAGACGCACTATTTTCAAAAAATTCGATTTTTCAATACAAAAATGTGGGTTTTCATTCAAATAGATTAAGTTTTAACCGAATGATCGAATAACCGAAGAACCGAATAGTCAAATTTTGGAACAAAAAACCTTTAACTAAAAAAGTGAATTAAACGAAAAATAGTTGAATTTTCGATTTAAAAAAATATGACGTTTCAACACTAAAGTTATATTTCAACAAAATAATTAAATTTTCAAACAAATAATAGAATTTTTAACCAAGCGAGATGAGTTCCTAATAAAAAATATAATAGTAGCCTTTCAAATAAAAAAATGAATTTTATTTACCAAAAATATAGTTGGATTTTCTTAGTATGTTTAAGTTCTCAATTTTATCTATGTTCGTAAAATTATTTACACTTATACCCCCCCTGTTCCTAACCTTAGTTTGCCCCCACCCCCAGAACACTTTTTTTTAGGACCAAAGCACTGTTTATTTTTAAGAAAATTTTTTAGGAAATGTTGGAACCACCTACTTTCGATGAATCCTAAACTAATTAACTTACAATTATTTATGAATTTTTCAATTTGTAATTAAAAATGATAAATATAAAGGAAGACCAATGTTAGAAGCCACAGAAGTTTTCTCGGCAACAGAAGTAATTTAACTTTTTCCGTACCACTGAAAAATAAAGTAGAACTGTCTCCTAAGGACAACCACACCATTAATCATTAAATCACTTGTTCAACAACCTTGTCTTCCTAATAAAAATAACTGAACAACTCCATTCCCAGAATCTCTTCCACTCTCAAATTTTTTTCATACTCGTAAAATATAAAGGCCTTGGCAAAATGCCCTTGATTTCTGGGAGAATGTTTCTTGGCCTTTCAAAAAGGCAACAATAACTTCCTCTCACAGTCTCAGATTTACATTCTCAGATTCACAGTCTCGGTTTCACCGTGTCAGATTTACTTAAATAAATCTAGAATTAATAAATGCCATCTCACTTGTTTAATTTTCAAGCGACTCCCATAATAGAATTCGACCCACTCGAAAAATCAACAACAAACGAAGAAACTGAGTCACTGAAGACTAAACTTGAAAACTCGGAACCACACTTGAAAAATCGGAACCGCACTTGAAAAATGCCAAGGAAATTTTTTTCGTCTCTCTATTCCTCGGAACGAACACCACTTGCACGTAAACTTTCGCTGACTGACATGATTCACAATGGTCATCAGGAATCATCGTCACGAAGAGTGACAAATCCGTGCTACATCCTCGACTAACTATCACAGTCTGGAAGGTGGAGGTACCAATATCGATCTTTAAGATCGATACACACTCTGTGGTCCCCCTATTCGCTTTACGCTCAGGTAAAAGTCGAGGGAAAGGTCAGTCGCTCTGGGACCGCATCCGCGTACTGTGCCATTGATTCGACTGAGGGACAAAAAAAATAGCGGAAGGGAGGTGGAAATATTTTTTTTTTTTTGAAGAGGGATCATCCAGAAAAGACTTAACTCGCGAGGTGCGTTTTGCACTAGCGTAAGTCCAGTGCTAGACAGGAGTTACGCCAGTTTAAAACTGACTGCATATTAAGTCTCTGTAGCCCCTCTATCGACTCCCTTTTCTCATTCCCCTCTCCAGTGTACCCTTATACTTATACTTTTTATTCTCTTATTCTCCTTTATTCTTATTCACTCTTATACTCTAGTCCTATTCTCTTTATTCTCCTCTTATTTTTCTACGTCCCTTAACCTACAGCCCACAATACCCCTTGTATACCTGACTTCTCTATCCCTTCTATTGCCTCCTCCTATTTCCACACATCCCACTATTCCTTTTCCCTTTGTCCGAAATCCTCAACACGTCTTTTGAAAAACCCTTCTTCCCATAAATCCTCCGTTTAGACTAAACTATCTTTTCTAACCTTCTCATAACACTCTTATGTCCATATATTCTCCACGACACGTTCATTTGCACCTCTAACTGATATCATTACTCTTTCATACACCACTATCTTGGTCTTCACATCATCCCTAAATCTGGAATAATCCCAAAAGGGGTTGAACAACTTGCACTTTTATAGAATGTAGGGGAAAGGAAAAAAACCAAAAAGGCGTAACCCAACCTATAATTATCTTTACCCACTCTTCAAACTCCCCTTTCTTATTCGAGAAACCATCTCCCTTATCCCTTATTCCTATAAACTTCAATCCTATACCAATATTCCCTACTCCCATATCCTCTCCCGTTCCCTCTTCACTTTTTCCTTTACCCGAACCCCCTAATATTTCTCTTATATACCTGAATTCCCTATCCCCGACATGATTCCCTCTCCCTTTTATGCATCACATTATTCCTCTCCCTATATCCGAAACCTTTAATACTTCTTTTATATAGCCTCATCCCCCTACACTTCTATGTCCATATATAACCAAATGACGCACTCACTTACACCTCTCCTTAAAAACCTTACCCGTTCCTATACCTCTATAAGAAGCCGTTCAAAGAATACGTTATACTTTATGGGGGGCGAGGGGTTAAAGCAGAATGTGACATTACACATGGAAAATATAAACGCGAATAACAATTTTTTCAAAATTTGTGAAAAAATGAAAATAAGTGTTTTTATTTTTAAAATAAAGGAACTAAATACAGACTTCACAAAGTTTTCCCTAATTCCCTCATTAAACCTTTTTTCCAATAATTCCTCTCTTTTTCTATTTTAAAGAAGATACAATTTTTAAATTGCAATCTGAATTATTCTATTTTTGATGGAAACTTGACAGGCTTTAGTTTAAAATTCAAATATTTTGTTGAAAATGAACTTTTTCTGTTGAAAATTCATATTTTTTTATTGGAAATTCCACTGATTAGCAGAAAAATGGTCTTTTTGGCTTAGAGGTTCAACCGCTTTGTTTAAAATTCTATTAGTTTGTCAGAAAATTAAACTATTTATTTGAAAATTCACTTAGATGTAGAAAATTCATATTTTTTGGATACAAATTCAAATGTTTTGTAAAAAAAACTCTCTTTTTGCTTTAGAATTGTAACCGCTGTGTTGAAAAAAATGGTCTTTTGGCTTAGAAATTCAACCGTTTTGTTAAATTTTTTTTTTTCTGTCAAATATTCAACTATTCGGTTGAAAATGCACATTTTTGTGGAAAATTCATTTTTTTTGTTAACAATTCAACTGTTTTGTACAACAAAGGTCTTTTTGGCTTAGAAATTAAACCGTTTTGTTAAAAATTCTATTATTTTGGTGGAATATTTAACTGCTTGGTTGTAAATTCACTTTTTGTAGAAAATGCATACGTTTGAGTTAATAATTCAACTGTTAGGCAGAAAAATAGTCTTTTGGATTAGAATTTTAACCGCTTTGTTGAAAATTATATTATTTTTCTTGAAAGTTAAACTATATTGGTTGGAAATTCACTTTTTTGTAGAAAATTCCATTTTTGAATTAAAAATTCACTTTTCACTAGGAAATTAATTTTTTTTAAATGTGGTAAAAAATTAACTTATATTGTTGAAAATTATCTTTCTTGTTGAAAACCAATGTATTTTGTTAAAAATGTAACTATTTGGTTAAAAATGAAACGATTTCTATGAAAATTTGATAGAAAATTTAATTCATCTATTTGGTTCAAAAGTGAACTCTTTGGTTAAAAATTCACGTTTTTTACTTGAGAATTTAATTTTGCGGTTGAAAATTTTGTTTTTCTTTTTGGTTTAAAATTCATTTTTTTATGTAAAAATGTTACTATTTAATTTTTCGTTGAAAATTTATATTTTATAAGTTGAAAAATCAAGTATTTTGTATAAAATCGATGTATTTCGTTGAAAATTCTTTTTTTGTTTTTTTTTTTTTTAATAAAAAATTGATCTTGTTTGTTTCAGTCTTCAGTCTTTGACTAAAAATTTAATTATTCTGTTATAAGAAAATTAACCTTGTTGGTTAAATTTTTGTTCACCATTCTAGTTGAAAAATCATCTCTATAGTTAAATCTTGAACTATTTTGTTGGAAATTGGACTTTTCATTTTTTTTTTAAATGCAACTATATGGTGGAAAATAAATCTTTTTTGGTTGAAGATTCAACAATTTTGTTAAAAATTCTATTTTTGGGTTAAATTCAACTGTTTTTCATTTCAAATTACAATCTTTTTTCGTTGGAATATCAACTATTGCATATTTTGTTGAGGATTCATCTTTTTTGTTGAAAAATAACTATTTCGTTTACAGCTAAACTACTTAAATTTTTATTTTGTTTTCTTCAAGATTCATCATATTTATGAAAAATTCGTCGTTTTGGCTTGACAATTGAAAAATGTGGTAAAAGCTTAACCTATATGAAAATTTAATAGAAAATTAAATTCATCTATTTCTTTCAAAAGTGAAATATTTTGGTTAAAAATTAACGTTTTTTTTCTTGAGAATTTAATTTTACGACTGAAAATTTGTTCTTCTTTTTGGTTAAAAATTCATTTTTTTATGTAAAAATTTAATTATGTAATTTTTCGTTGGAAATTTATATTTTATAAGTTGAAAAATCAACTATTTCGTAGAAAATTGACGTATTTCGTGTAATTTTTTTCGTTTTGTTACAAAATTGATTTTGTTTGTTAAAAATTCATCTTTTTGTTGACGATTCAAGTTTTTGGTTAAAATTTCTTCATTTTTGTTGCATCAAACTGGTTAATAATTCTTCTCTTTTTTTTATTCAATTATTTTGTTGCAAATGCAATATATATATATATTGCCTTTAAATCTTAGAAATTAAAAGTATTTCATATTAAATTCAATATGGTATTTACATTATTTTTGTTTAAAAGTATTTATTCTCCTATGATTTCTCTAAATTTGTAAAAAATAGAAAAGAAAGCAAGAAAAACTTAACTTCGGAATAAATATATTTTTGTACTTTATATGAACAATCTAACCACTAAATTTTTGATAAAAATACCAATTTTCGACGAAAAATACTAACATAGTCTATTATTGTTTAAGTATTGTAAACATTATTCAAAATATAAGGATTTTTTATTAACAATAGCAATTTTCGACGAAAAACACTAACATAAACAACAAAATACAAATTGGTCCAAATCGTAAATCATCCACGAAATTGAATGATTTTTCTTTGAAATAGCCGATTCCTGGATAGAAATGTTAAAATAACCTTAAACTGTTGCAAAGCTGTAAATGTTCTTTGAAAAAATGTGGATTTTCATTGAAACATTTTTTTATTCTTAAGGCTAATTCCAGAAAAAAAATATATTCCAAAATTGTTACAAAATTATAAATCGTTTTTAAATTCTAATTATTTACGTTATAAAATATTAATTTTTAGTATAAAAGGCTAACATAATCTAAAATTGTCAAAATATTTCAATCTTCTTTGAAATATAATTTTTTAATTAAAGAAATCAACTTCCAATGAAAAATACTAACATAACCTAAAATTGTTGAAATTGCGAAATTGCACCTACATAAAACATGTTTACGCGCATTAAATTATTAGATAATTTGAAAGTTTTAATTTATCACTGCAAATAGCCGACAACAGCAATACTTTAATAGAAATATAGTTAATATTTTTATAATATTTTTAATAAACATTTTAAAAAAATGCTTTTATGAATATTAACCTCTAGAGTTACTAAGTTTATTGGAATATAATTATGCCAAAAAAAGTTTCTATAATCCCTAGTAAAGACCGTGAAGTATATATAGATGTATAGATGCACCTATTATAAATTTTACGAGGGTAGTTCAATAAGTCCTTAGAATGACCAACAAATGGCGCGCGAATCGCTCCAAATCATCTGTTTTCAGTCAGCACCACTCCCGACTAGATA
>NC_046666.1:43028590-43039341 GCF_010883055.1 Belonocnema kinseyi | reverse complement strand
ATAGAGCTCCAAGGAGATTATGTTGAAAAATAAAAAAAAAATTACCCAAAAAAAATTGTTTTTATACTTCATTCTAAGGACTTATTGAACTACCCTCGTACACATTAAACATACAATTTGATATTAATTTCTTACTCTAAGCTGAACGAGAAAAGATCGTGTTAAAAGAAATCAGCGATTACGGGAATCGAACTCGAGTCTCCGGGACAGCAGAACAGAGCTATTTTCCTGTGATAAAATAAATTAGAGCCCGCTCTCTGAATATTGCCGCTTTGAATAGTGCCGATTCTCCTCATGTTTGCCCCAATGCATCCTCCACCTCGCTCTATCGCTTCGAGCAGCAGCATTTAAATTTAGTCTCTCTGAATAGTGCCACTCAAATATATGTACGAAAAGAGATTATGTATCAGATTAATGCTTTGTAGTACATATAATAATTAATCTAATGCTTATCGAATCAATGCTTGCACAAAACCGACTCGTTTTTGTCGACTCAAAATCGAGAAAAAAACACCCAAACATATACACTTCGTACTTGCGGGGGAAAAAAAACTTACGACTGGTATTAATCAGAGAGCGGACGCGAATTCGATGCGCTTCCACGTGCCAAGACTGAAGGAACCTGAGTTCCAGGAAAAATATTTCGCTACTAGCCCATGTCCGGCACTATTCAGAGAGCGGCCTGTATAAGATTTAGGAATTTTATTATCCTCATGAACTTCGGCGCGTATGACGACATTCGGCAGTGAATTTCCTATTATAAATGGGAATTTTCGCGAAAGACTATATTCAAATGTTTTTCCTCTCATTTCACGTTTCCACTGAAAATGGTCATTTTTATCACCTATTTTGCAAGTTATGCTATTTAAACTGCTAGTTGTTGCACCTACGGTTTTATTATTTAATTTGTGAATATGACGTTTTCCTAACTTCAGTCTGCTATCAAAAATGATAATGTTTCTAACTCTAAAAGTCAGTTATTAAGTTAGCAGTATGTTTATAATTTATATGGAAAAAGTATTTCTTCATATCGCTGTGGCAATATAATACTATTTTCTCGGCTATATCCCAGATTGCCACTGAATTCTTGTAAAGATCAATATTATAATGTCAAATTTGATATCCGATAGTTTCTCCTTGTATCCGTAAGTTTCTTATAATGATTGAAAAATTAATCGCAGTTATAAAAAAGGGGAAAAAGTATACCCCGTCTTCTCCCATCCCTACATCCCTAAAAATCCTAAAAAGATTAGAATAACCGGCACGGTGCCGTTTAAATTTGTATAATGATTATGAAAAAAGGGTGTCAGGGATATTATGGAAGTTATATAAAAAGCATAGAAGAGAGGGAAAATGAGAAGGGTGTGGGGTATATGTCGGTATATGGGTAAGTATTAAGAGAGAAATGGGCATATTAGTGAAGGGATGAGCCACGTGAAAAGGTGTAACATACACTGAAAAAAATCGTTCTTAGCACCAATTAAATTAATTTACTTGAATCCTATTCCTTAGCACCAAGAAAATATTCTTCAACGGAAGTAATTTTTATTTAAACCAGGCATATATCTTTTGTTGATCTAAAGAAATTAATTCTTTGGCTATATTTTCTTGATTGAAATACATATTTCTTACATTTAAGTAAATGGTTTCCTAAATTCAAAAGGTCTATATTCGTTGAAATGTGATTTGTCTTTTAAAGAAATATATATTTGATTCAAAGAGGTCAATTCTTTGAACTGATTCGGGACACGTTTGAATCAATCATTTTTCCATACTTGAATCAAGAATTTAGGTTTATTTAAATCAAAGAAATAATTATTTAATTCAAAATAATATTAATTGAATTACAGTATATATTTTTTGTCACAAAGGGTTCATGCATTTATAGCAATGCAGCATTTATTCAGATGAAAAAGATATTGAGTTTACATAAATTCTTATTTCTTCAGTGGAAAGAAATATTTCATTTCATTACTAGAATTAAATTATTCATAACAAATAAACATTTATACCAACGAAGTAATCATTTTTTAAGTCATAAACTTAACAATTTGGCGTCATTTGTTTCAATTGAATACTTCTTTAGATTAAAGAAATATATTGTTGAATTAAATATCCATGTTTTTGATTCAAAGAAATATTTCTTTGGCATTTCTGGCGAAGTTTAAATACGGCTTTCCGCCTTAAAATTTCCATGTCACGTTACCGTCGTGGTCAACGTTGTGGACTTTACACTCGATGGACCCAAGTTCAATTCCTGCTGAGGGTGGATTTTTCATCGAATTTGTCTGAGGTTCATCAAGATTTTAAATTATGTGATTTGTTTAAATTAAATATGTATATTAATAACAATGATAATTATAATTTAGGCTAAAAGAATCCAGTTGCTTATTTAGGAAAATATGTATACTACAATTGAAGAAATAACTACTTTATTGCACTCGCGCATGGACTAGGCCAAAAAAATATTTTTTTGAATCAAGAGATATATTTTTGTGCTTCAAATATTCAGAAATTTGCTGTGGGGAAATAGTTTTTTGAGCATATAAAATATTTGCTTGACCTTAAAATATATTTCTTTCCTTCAATTCATATTCCCCCATCTCAAAGAAATATTCATTCCAATTCATGCGACATTCATTTCGAACAATGAATCATTCATTTGGTATAAAATGTATATTTTTTGTCTTAAATTAATATTTCTTTGATTCAAAGAAACATTTCCCTTCGACCAACAGGTCGTATTTATTAGCCTCTAACAAATGTTTCTTTGAAAATAAACAGGACTTTCACTTACTTCAACCAAGTAAAATTCACTTGGTACCAATAATCCTTTTTATATATATAGGCATAGGGGAATGGGTATGAGAGGGAGATGTTCGTGGTTTAAGAGAAGGAAGGGGAAAAAGGGATTGTAAGTTCAAGAAAAAAAGGGTAATAGAAAAAGGGTATATCGATTAAGGGATTATCGGAAAAAGGATATAAAATGTAGGGAATAATAGGATAAAGGATACATAAGTTCATGGATAATAAGAAGAAGAGTATATAAGCTAAGGGACAATAGGGAAAAGGGTATAAAGATTAGGGGATAATAAGAAGGGTATGTAAATTAAGTGATAATAGGAAGAAGATAAATAAGTCAGGGGTATTATAGGGGAAAAAGGTATAAAATTTTAGGAATAATAAGATAAAGGTTACATAAGTTTAGGGATAATAGGAAGAAGACTATATAATCTAAGGCATAATAAGAAGGGTGTATAAATAAAGGGATAATAGGAAGAAGGGTATATAAATCTAGGGATAATATGAAGATGGGTATAAAATTTAAAGAATAATAGAAAAAAGGGTACAGAAATTCAGGGATGATAGGCAGAAGAGTATATAAGCCAAGGGATAATAGGAAAAAGTATATATGAATTAAAGGATAATAGGAAGAAGGGTAAATAAGCAAGGGATAATAGGAAGAAGAGTAAATAAGACAAAGGATGATAAATAGATCCAGTAAATAGCAGATGGGTACAAAGGTTATGCTAGTTTGGAATAGGTTATGTGTATGATAGTGCAGAGATGGTGGGCAAATTGGTAACGGATATGGGAGTGTGATGGTTAGTAATAAGGGTGAGGTTATAAGGGAGGACCTGCAAAAGGCGCGTACATGAAAAGGATGAGGGTAATAAAATGATGGAGGAAGCATGGAAGAGGAGAAGTCGGAAAAGGAGTTTATAAGTTGAGGAGTGATTGCTAAATCGCGTCTAGTGTATATGATTATTAGGAGATGTTGGTTTAGAGGGGCAAATGAGTATATTAGTGAAGGCATGATGAGGTGAATGAAGGGTATAGATTACAGAAGAAAGGAACAATGAGTAGGGCGTGTTAGATAAGGGTATGGGAGAGAGGGGGATAGAGCGAGTGAGGAGAGAGAGAAAGGGGACCGTTGAAAAGAAGGGTGGGGTATTAAGAGCAAAGGGTAGTGAATGGTAGATGGGTATGTGGTTTATAATGGTTTCTATTTGCAAAATGCGTATGCTAATGCAGGGATGCTGTGTAGATAGATAAAGGATATGGGGGTATAATGGATAATAAGAGTGAGTAATTCAGGAGGTAGGAACGTAAGTTGCAAAAGGCGTGTATATAAGAGAGACGAGGAGAGTAAAATGGCGAAAATGGAATGGAAAAGGAGAGGAGGGAAAAAGGGTACATTAGTACATGGGTGATAAGTAGATGGTGTAAAGGTTATATAAGTATAGGGATATGGTGGTTTAGAGGAAAACTGGGTATTCTACTTGAGGAATGGTGGATAGAAAAGTGAAGGGTATGAGGGTTTGAAGGATAATAATAGTGAGTTTAGAAGGAAGGAAAGGCAAAAGTAGGGAAAAAGAGTTTACAAGTTAAGAAGTGATTGGTAAATCGCATGTAAAGCGTATGAGTATTAGGAGAATTTGGTTTAGAGGGAAAAATATATATATTAGTGAAGGCATGATGGGTAGGTAAGTAGATCGAGTGAATAGTAGATGTTCATGTTGTGCATGGTTAGTTAGTAGTGTATGATATGTTAGTATGTTAGTGCAGGGATGGTAGGTAGATAGGTGAAGGATATGGGGGTATCGTGGATAATAAGGATGAGGTTAGAAGGATGGAGCGTAAATTTCAAAAGGCGTGTATAAGAGAAAAACGAGGGGAGTAAAATGGTGGGGTTAGAATGAAAGAGGAGAGTAGAGAATAAGGGTGTATAGGTTTAGGGGTAATGGGTAGATCATTTAAAGGTTATAAAAGTATAGGGATATGGTGATTCAGGGGGAAAATGGTTGTTCTGCTGAAGGAATGATGAATACAAAAATTAAAGGGTATGGGGGTTTGCGGGATAGGAAAAGAGAGGTGACAAGAAAGAAAAGGCCAAAGGGGTGTATACAAGAGGGATGATGGGAGAAAATAATCGGGACAAAATAGAAGAAGAGAGGAGGCGAGAGGGTGATAGTGGATTACAGGGGTTAGTATAGGGGTTAGTTATAGTAGTTAGTAGGTACCTGATAGTTAAGAGGGTAAGATATCGTAAATTGTGTAGAGACTAGGTAAGGGATGTGAGATGGTGGTCTAGAAGTAAGAAAAAATATAAATTTTAGACGAAACATTTAGAAAAGCCCAAAGTTTTTAGAAGACACAAAATTGCAGAAAAGCACAAGGTTGGGAAAGGCCCTAGCTTTACAAGCAAACAAGACTAGGTAACTTGAAGTACAAAACTATTCAATATAACTGAAAATTGAATTTTTGAAAAAAAATAAGGGACATTTATTTTTACCAAAAATGAAGGGATGTGCAGCGATAAAAAATCTAAAATCAATCGCTCTATGTCAATGAAATCCCAAATTAAATTATCCCTAACACAAACTTTAAGAAGTGATTATGCACCATAGTAGGTCCCTAATTCAAAAACCTTAAAATAATCACTCAAAACCAAAACTAATCAAACTTTAAAACACGAAAAAAATAAAATTTCACATTACTTAGTATTTACTTTATCTAAGTAAAATCCCCTGACGAATCATTTTGATGTGGGCCCCATTGAACGTTTTTGCAGATCTATAGTAAAACCCATGGATCCACTTGAGATGCACGTATATGACACGTGCACCTGCAATCACGATACGCGAACGAGCTACCAGGATCAGGCAAAAGTAGCTCAAAGACTGAGTCCAAGTAGGTTAACAGGTTTCCAGTTGAAAGTGGCCTCCGCTGGAAGACGGAGGTAATGAGGAGGGGACCATTGGTCCGGTGGGGGGCAAAAACAACGAAGAGTTAAACGACGACGTTAATGACCAGTGATTATTCCGGGGAGCATGAGGTCTCACAGTCTGAGGTACTCTGAGCAGACAATTCAATTTATACGCTCGTCTGAGAAATGGCGAGTTTTAATTGGCCAAGCAAATAATTGTGCCTGGTAATTGGCTAAATGAGATCTGGGGACAATTTATTCAATGTTGCTTGGATTATTATGCACTTGCATTAATAATGTAGGGCCAGGAGGGGGTTTTTTTTATTTGTATTAATTACGTCGAGGTGTTTATAACTCCTGCAATCGGTGCGTATATTTATTATTATTATTATTGCAAACGCCTAGAAATCAGTTAGCACTAGCATTATCAAAGCATTATCAAATTGAGATTTATGCTTCAAGTTATGTACTATGAAATATTTTTAAAAATCATAAATTAAAATAGAGGTTATAATAGCTAGATCAGCTTTCATGAAATCTAAATTAAATTTTAAGGTTAGTTTTAATTAGTTAGTTTTAATTTTGTATTAAACATTTGTTTAAATTGAAAATATTTCAATTTTGAAGACTTACCATTCGAATTTCTGCAGTTTTGAACAGGAAAAATTGAAACCTCTTCAATTTAAAAAATGTACAAATACAAATTCTTAAAATTTAATGATTTTTAAGATCAAAATCAAGTTCTCAATTCAAAATTTTCAAAATTGAAACAAATTCTAATACAAAGCATGAATCATGACAAAAATAAAACTAGCATAATTTTTCATTCTTAATATTTAAAATTAAAAAAACTTCCATTTAAAGATTTACAATTCGAATTTCGACAGTCTGGAAGAGTCATAATTAAAACCTCTTCAATTTAAAAAAGGTACAAAACGAGTTCTTAAAATTTGATGACTTTGTATATCAAAAATCAAGTTTTCAGTTCAAAAATTTCAAGATTAAAATAATTTCGAATATAAAGCATCAATCATTATAAAAATGAAAACGAACATAATCTTTAATTATAAGTTTTTATAATTAAAAATTCTTTAATTTTAAAGAATTACAATATAAATTTGTACAATTTTGAAGCGGCACAATTGAAACTTCTTCCACTTAAAAAATTTGCAAATACAAATTCTTAAAATTTGATGATTTAAAATTTTTTAAATTTGGAAAAATTAAAAAAAGCTAAAGATCTGACGCATCAAAATTATAGAATTTTTAATTATAAAAATTAAAACTGACATAGTTTTTAAAGATGAATTTTCAAAATTGAAATCTTTTACACTTTTGAAGATTTACCATTAATACCTCTTCAATTATTTGTGTAAATATAAATTCTCCAATTTTTATGATTTCGGCAATCAAAAGTCAAGTTTACAATTTGTATCTTCCAAATGGAATAAATTTCGAATACAGAGCCTATGAATTACAGAATTTTTCATCGTAAAACTTAAAACTTGCATGATTAAAAATTAAAAATTTCCGCGATAAAAATCTCTTCAATTTTGAAGATTTAAAATTCAAATATATATGAAATATTATAAATAATAATAAATTAAAATAGATATTATCATAGCTACATCGGCTGTCATACAATCGCAATTAAATTCCAAGTTAAATTTTAATTATGAAGCATCAAAATTAAAGAAGTTTTTATTTGTAAAACTAAAAAATTGCAGAATTTTAATAATAAGTTTTCAAAATTGAAAATCCTTCAATTTTAAAGATTTACAATTGGAATTTCTACAAATTTAAAATTTTCATTATAATTCTGTTTCTATAATAAATGATTGACAATATGAATGAACAATTATTTTAACCATTTTTCTGGATTATAAAGTCGTCATACAAAATTTCGTTCATTTGAACGTTCAGAACTTCAAGCACATTCTAAATTGAAGAAATTTCAAATATAAAGGATGTGAAATGCATAATTTTTCATTGTAAAACTTAATATTTACAAAATTTTCAATTATAAACTTTTAGAATTTAAAACGCTACAATTTTACATATTTACCATTTAAATTTCTACAATTTCGAAAAGTTATGCTTGAAACCTCTTTAATTTAAAAACGGTACGAATACAAATTCTTAAAATTTTATGATTTTGAATATCAAAGTTCAAGTTTTCAATTCGAGATCTTCAAAATTGAAAAGCATTTAGAATATTAAGTATAAAAATTGAAACTAGTATAATTTATAATTAGAAATTATCAAAATTAAAAACACTTCAATTTTAACATTTACAATCCAAATATCTGCAATTTTGAATGGTTACAATTGAAACTGCCTCAATTTAAAAATGTACAAATACAAATTCTTAAAAATTGGATTATTTTAAAGGTGAACAATCAAGGATATAAAGCATCAAAATTACAGATTTTTATTGTAAAACTTGAAACTTGCACAATTTTTAATCGTAAATTTCAAAAATTTAAATTCTCATCAATTTTAAAGAATAAAAATTGAAAGTTCTATAACTTTAAAGAGTTCCAAATGGAAATTTTTGAATTTTCAAGATGTATGAACAAAAATTCTTAGATTTAGATGATTTTGAAAATCAAGACATGTTTTCAAGTCTAAATCTTCTAACTTTGAAGATTTACAACACAAATTCTTAAATTTTAATGATTTTTAAAGTCAAAAGTCAAGTTTTTAATTCACCATCTTCCAACCTGAAAAAATTCGAATATAAAACATGAAAAATACAAAAATTTAACTGTATAAATTTAATCATGCATGATATTCAATTCTAAATTTTCCAAAATAAATATACTATTTTTTTAAAGACTTACAATGCAAAGTAATTTAAAGGTACCTAATGAAAATGTATTTAATTTTAAGGATGTGTCAATACAATATTTTAAATTCGATTGATTTTAAGGATCAGAAATTAAGTTTTTATTTTAAAATATTTCAAATTGAAGAAATTTCGAATCTAAATTATCTAAATTAAAGAATTTTTAAGGTCAAAACTTAAAACTTCCATAGTTTTTAATTGTAGAATTGAAAAGTAAAAACCTCTTCAATTTTAAAGATTCGAAATTCAAAGTTCTGAAATTTTAAGTTGCCATAATTAAAAAGTCTTGGATTAAACATTTTTTTAATACAAATGATTCGATTTTTAAGATTTATATTTTCAAACTGTGTATGTAATTTTGAAAGTTTTTTATTAATTCAATGTTAAGTTTTGAAATTTACAATTCTACACTTTTAAAAAGTTACGATTGAAACCTCTTCAATTATTTGTATGAATACAAATTCTTAAATTTCGATAATTTCGAAGATCAAAAATCAAATTTTCAATTCTAAATCCTTCAAAATGAATAAAATTTGAATATACGTTTTCAAAAATAGAGAATTTGTAATTTAAAAACTTAAAACTTGAAAAATTTTTAATTGTGCATTGTTAAAATAAAAAATTACCTTCATTTTAAAGGTTTGCAATTTAAAATAATTCTACAATTTTGAAGAGTTACAATGAAAAACTTGGTTAATTCGAAAGATGCAGAAATAACAATTTTTTAATTTTGATGATTTTGAGTATGATTTTGAGTATCAAGTGAACAAAATTAATTTTTCACAATGAAAAACAAATATTTAACCAAAGAGATGAATTTTCAACTGAAAAGATAAATCTTCAATATAAAAATAATTTTTAAAAAAGTGATTCAACCGTTAACAAAAAAATCTGCCCGCTTCGCGGGCACATTCACATCGAGCGCTACGTGCGCGGCTCGCAAATTTGAGCGTGCCTAGGGCGCGCGACGGTTGAATCTCGCGCTTCGCGCTCGGATATTTATTCTTTGCATTTGGAATGCTTGAAAAAAACTTAATCAAAAAGATCTCTTAGATGGCAGTAATTTTATGCCTCTACATATTCTGAATTGTCTACTTAATTAAGTATAGTCAAAGATTAAGTTTCTCAAAGCTCTGTAGGCTTTAAGGTGCACATTCTCATCGTGACACTCGCGCTGCACGCTCGATTTCCGACAGATATTTGTGAACAGGTTTTGTTGGATTTTTTTTTCGTAACTTTCGTCGTTTTTCCACACATTTTTTTTTATTTTATTTTTTTCAGCGTTATTTTTCACGAATAAAACAAAAAGTACGCATCCTATCAAGAAGTGATTCTTAACGAAATTGTAGATCTTTTTTGGGATAACCATTTTTGTTAATTCATCTTTTTTCGTATCCTACACAGTTTGTCCACAAAATGAAATTTTTTATTTTCCATTATTTTTTGTGAAATCAAAACTTGAATTTTCGATTTTTGAAGAAAATCCAAAAATTGGTTATAATAATCTTGTAGGGCTTTCGAAAATAAATGTTTTTCTTCTCTTGACTTTTTTTCATCAGGGCGATTTTCGGCTTCAAATTTTGATTTTCGTTTAATTAACAAAATTTTGAAAACGCTATAACTCTGAGAATTTTCTTTTTATCGAAAAAAGTCATAAGGATAAATTGTTTATTCTTTTTAATACTATAAATATCCGTACATAGAATTTTCAAATTCAGAAAAAAGTGGTCTCAAAAATTTTCAAAATGCGCTCACTTTTTGAATTTTTATCAAAAATGGCTGGTTCACGAACTCGTCCTTTCTTTTAGGACCTAAAAAAAGTGTGCCAAAGATGAATTTGATTTGTTCATTTTTTCGAGAGTTATCGTGTTTACGGACGGACGGACAGACAGACGCCATCGTGAAAACCTGATTTTCGGATTCAGGGGTTCTTGAAACGTGGAGATCCGTTGAAAAAGTGTGATGTCAAATTTCCGACAATTCTAATACTTTCTCAATCATAAATGATGAAATTGTAAAAAGGCAAATTTTCAACCAAATAGTTCAATTTTTAACCAAAAAAGATTTCACTTGAGTTTTCGACACCAAAATATGAATTTTAAAATTTGCAATCAATATGATAAATTTTTAACCATATAATAAAATATTCAAATAAAAATATAACTAGCAGATAGAAGAAGCTGCAAAAAATAG
>NC_046666.1:42967411-43028490 GCF_010883055.1 Belonocnema kinseyi | reverse complement strand
TTTTAATATATATATACTTAAAAAATTCCCTAATTTTTCCCTGATCAAATTTTTATTTTTTCTAACCATTAATGTAGCTGTTTTTAATATGGCAATTTTGAAAAATAAAAAATATGCACGTTGGTGATTCAAAAAAAAAAAAAAATTAGGGGAAATTGTTATGTGGGACAATGATAATTAGGGTAAATGGTAATTATTAAAAATGAAAAATAGTTCAAACAATAATTCGAAAAAAAATGAGGACGAATAGTATTTCGGAAAAACAAAAAATAAGTCAAACACTAATTCAGAAAAATAGAAATTAGAGAAATTTGTTATTCGGTTCACTGAATTTCGGTGAAATAAATATGAGGAAAAATAGAACCTAGAGCTATATTGGATGTTCATTAAATTATTATATATTTTTTTCAATAATGCATTGTCCACGAATTTCAACAAACTCTTACCTTAATATTTAAATAGGATTAATTTTTTATTTGAATACTGATTTGTATCTAGTAGCAGATATATCTAATTAATGATTGATAAATCAACAAATTAATTAATTAATCAATGGATCCGTATTCTAATTTATTTAGTTTTTATTATTTAAAAATAGATTCGCTTCTGATTATTTCATTCCTTACAAAAAGCCTAATGAATATTAATTAATATCGAGTTACGTTCTGATTATACAATTCTAATTGGTCTATAAGCAAGTTGGTTTAAAGATTATTTGTAACACTTGCCACTGTAACACTGACATGCTCAATGCCCATAGTGAAGAAAGCAGAAAACCAGATCATAAAACTTATCCGAACTAATTACTATTTTAGTTTAAGGCAGACAGACAGCAACATCTCCCAGGTGAGAAACACAACAATTTTATTATCTCAAAATTAATTTTTTTATTATTTAAACAAAAATTATTCATCCGGCATGATGGCCGAAAAGCTTCCTTTTTAAAATTCCCTGACGTTTTCCTGAATTTTCCTGACTATTTTTTTTTATTTTCCCTAACCATTCATGTTTCGTGACCAAAATTCACATCTTTTAACATTTTTAATATAGAATATTTTATGAATAAAAGAAAACAATTTTTCATTTAAATCTATACATTTTTTATTTAATTTCAAGGCTACCACAACCTAGTTCACTTTAGAAAACTGAAAACAAGTGAAAATTAAAAGAATTCTAATAAATTGGAAAAATTAGAACAAATACAATAATTTGATAAAATACATAGAAATTCAAGGTTGAATTTAAAAAATAACAAAAAAAAATTGTATTCCTCTAGTTGAGTAGACTCAAGTGAATTTAGAGGAATTCAAGTAAATTAAAAAAATCAAATCCCAAAGAGTTCAAAAGAATTAAGAAGAATTCAGGATAAATAAATTAGAATAGAGGGAAATTATAAATTAATTCCAATGAATTGAAAAAAATATTTGTAAATATCTTTAGCTGTGCTTTGAAAATCCCATAAAATCATTTAAATCCTCGGAAATCTTATAAAATCCTTGGGAATCTTTTAAAATATTTTGAAATTGTATACGTACTGAAGAATATTTTTATATCTTCTAAAATTGAAATAAATTTTTCACAACCACAAGAAAATTTTTTCAAATCCCTTGGAATTATTGAAATTCTTGTAAGACAAAGTGATTTTTGTTAAATCTCTTGATAATGCCTTGGAATCTCTCAAAAAACCCTAAAGTATTTCAAATTCGTTTGAATCCCTTAAAATGATTAAACTCAATCTGAAATTACTTACTTGTAAAACCTTTTAAAATTGTCTAAAATATTTCAAACCCTTTGAAATCCCATTAAATTACTGAATAAAATGGAAAATTCCTTGGAATATTTTTAAATGCCCTAAAATATTCTAAATCTTTTGAAATCACATTAAATTACAGAAATAAACTGAAAATTCTTGAGAACATTTCAAAATACCCTGAAATATTTAAAGTCCGTTGAAATCTTTTGAAATGCCCTAAAACATTTTAAATCTATTGACAATGCCTTTGAATCTTTTAAAATATGATAAAATATTTCAAATTCTTCGAAATTTATTAAAGATATTGAAATCAATCAAAAATATTTTTAAATATTTTCAAATTCCCTAAAAGATTTCAAATCCTGTAAAACATTTAAATTACCCTAAATAACTTCAAATTCTTCAAAATCCCTTAAAATTATTAAAGTAGATAAAAAAATTACATAAAATCTTTTAAAATTCCTCAAAATAATTCAAATTCTTTGAAATCTCAATAAATTACATAAATGAATTCAAAATGGCTTCAAATATTTCAAAATATTCCTCTATATTTCAAATTGTTCAAAAACCTTTAAAAAAATTTTTAAACATGTTTTAAAATATCCTAAAATATTGAAAATCCATTCTAATCCTTTGAAATACACTAAAAATTGTTATCTTTCAATAATATTTTGGTATCTTTTACAATACGCTAAACTATTTCAAATCCTTTGAAATGTTTCGAAATTATTGAAATCAATAATAAATTCCTTGAAATCTTCTAGAATTCCCTAAAATATTTAAAATCCTTTCAATCCCATTAAATTACTGAAACCAATTTAAAATTCCTTGGAATATATCAATATACCCTAAAATATTTCAAATCCCTTCAATTTTCCTTTAAACTGATCCGTTCAAATTATTGAAATCAATACAAAATTCTTTAAAATCTCTTAAAATTGCCTAAAATATTTTAAAGCCTTTGAAATCACCTTAAATTACTAAAATAAATTAAACATTTCTTGTATTATTTAAAAATACCCTTAAATATATGAAATCCGTTAAAATCCCTTGACATTGTTCAAAGCTTTTGAAAACATTTGAAATCTTACGAAATCCTTCAATAATTATTGTAATGAAATTAATAAAAATATATTTAAATATTATAAAATCTCGTCAAATTACATGAAATCTGATGTTTCCTAAATTTTTTTTAAATTTATTAAAATACCTCAAGAGATTTTGAAATCTTTTTAACTTTTTAAAATTCCTTGAAAGTTTAAAAAATATTCTAAGCATTTTTTTAATCCTTTGAAATACATTCAAATTACTGGGATGTAGTTAAAAAAACCTTGGAAACTTTTAAAATATCATAAACTATTTCAAACCCTTTAAAAAGTTTTACGTTTCCTTGAATATTTTTAAAGTTAAAAAAAATCATTGGAATTTTTTAAAATACCTTAAAATCTTTAAAATTTCTAAAAATCTCTTCAAACGATATAAATCAATTGAATATTCCTTGAAATATTTGAAAATGATATATTTTGAAATTCTGGAAAATTTATGAAACTACCTTGAGATTTTCTAAAACCCCTTAAAAATCCATTTTAACTTTATAAAGACCTTTTATATTCCTTCTAATTAAAAAAATTACCCTAAAATGTTTAAAATCTTTTGGAGTTGCTTCAATACATTAAAAAATATTTAACATTCCTTTAATCTTGGAATTCTTTTTTTTAAATTTTACTTGAACACTTAAAATGCCCCAAAAATATTACAAATACTTTACATTCTTTCAAAGCTCTTGAAAATTCTTTGCAATTTTTAAACATACCCAAAAATCTAAAATCTTTTAAAATTCCTTCGAATTATTGAAATATTTTTAAAATTTCTTAGTAATTTTCAAAATACCTTTAAAGATTTCAAAAGGATTCAAGAAAATTCAGGAATATATTTTTTTAAATCATTTGAACTTTTTTTGAAATCTTTGAGATCTCAATGCACTACCGTCACACTAAATTTTCATTTTCTCGGAACAGAACAATTTTTTTCTATCAAACAAAACCTGTAAAATTGTAACCTAAAAATTCTTGGACGATTTACTCGAAATTGATTTATTTTTTTAGATCAAAAATTGTTTATATTTATTCAGAAACTCAATGTCTCGAAAGTTATATTTTATTTTTATTTAAACTAAGGATTACATTTTTTATTGCAATCCGCAGCCGAGTCATTTCCATATTGTGGTCAGTGTCACCTTGAAATTGACACTCAGCTGTTTCCTCGAAAATGGATGACTGTTTCTAACTTTTTAATCAAACTTATTTGTTTTAATTCAGCAACACGTCATCTAGGAAGCGGACTTTAGTCTTCTTATAAAATAGTGATTTTAATTTTACAGAATGTTTTTTCCGCTTTCCTGACAAATTCCGATTTGGTTGGTTATCTAGTTCTGTACTGCCACCTTCAAATGATCAATGTAGACTTTTAATGGCACTACTGGCAATTTATAAAAGTAAGGAAACTCAAGAGAGAAAATTATTCCTTTTTACTCTCAGAAGTAAGTTTTTATTTTTCATTTAACCTGAAGATTACATTTTTATCGCAATGCGCAGTTTAACTTGTAATACGTACTTATAAAATAAATAAGTAATATTAAATACAAAATTTGCATTATTCAGCATATTTTGTAGCACAATTTGAGGATATTTAATATACAATATATAGGAAAATATATGAAAAGGTTTTAAAGGGGGGGGGGGGCATCTGGAAATATATTGTCTGGGTGAGCATTTTTCCTTAAACCGGCACTGAGCGTCTTCTTCTTTAAAAAGTGAATCAAGCATTTTAAGTTTTTTTAAATTCCGTGGTTTCAAAGGGATTTAATTTTTCTTTCAGTAAACTGTTAAAAATTTCGGTTGGAAACTTCCACAACATGTATTGGAAGTTTATTTCCGAAACGTAAGATAACGATACAATACATAATTTTGTAGTTTTCAAATACTGGTAAAAAAAATGGTAATCATTTTGTTCCTGGCAAAAAAAGAAGTTTCCTGGCAGAGCTAAAACTTTTTTTAATATAAAGTATATAACGCGCGCGTTTATAGAATTCAAGGAATTCATGAAATTTAAGGAATTCGTGTAATTCACAGAATTTGGGGAATTCAATGAATTCACTGAATTTATATAACCCCTGGAATTCACACATTTCATGGAATTAGCAAAATTCATTGAACTCGTGGAATTCACAGAATTCAAGGAATTCACGCAATTCAAGGAATTCGCTGTAAGCACAGAATACAATGAATTCAAGAGATTCAAAGAATTCATGGAACTCAAGCAATTCAGGAAATTCAAGATATTTACGGAATTATTGGAATTTACGGCAATGATGAAATTCACTGAATTCGTGGAATTCATGGAATACACGGAATGTATGGAATTCATGCATTTCCACGAATTCCTTGAATTCCAACAATTCCGTGAATTCCTTAAAATCATTCAATTCCATAGATTCCGCGAATCCCTTGAACTCTATAAATTCCGAAAATTCCATAAATTTCATGAATTTCTTCATTTTTATGAATTTCTCAAATCCCGCGAATTGCATTAATTCCAGGCGTTACATGAAGTCCGTCAAAACCTTGAATCTCGTAAATTCCCTGATTGCAGTTAATTCCGCGAATTCTGTGAATTCCAACAATTCCTTATACTATATGAACTCAATGACTTCCGCGAATTCCATGAATTCCTTTAATTCCATTATTTCCTTGAATTCAATTCATTCCATGGATTTAACGAATGCCATAAATTTCTTGAATTCTTTTAATTCCATAAATTCCACGAATTTCATAATTTTCATGAATTCTTTGAATTTCATGAATTCCGTGAATTTCTTAAAAATTCCATAAATTTCGTGAGTTCCTCGAAATCAATGAATTATGCGAATTCCGTGACATTTGTGAATTTGACGAAAAGTGAAAAGTGAAAAGTGTTAAAATGTTTGTTAATTTATATTGGAAATAATTTATTATTCAAAAAGAATTATAATGCATAATTTTAATTGTAGTTAGAACAATATTTATGGGTAAAATAAAAATGTCGAAAAATATTTCGTGCATTTGAATAATCAGAACTTCAGTTAGATAAATTTGTTTAATTAGATCATATCTTTTGGTTTATACTAGCAACTATTTTGTTTGGTCTAAGTAGAAACTTTGGTTAATCCAAGCAAATATTTTGCTCGATCCAAGAGAATATTTTGGTTAATTCAAGTGAGTGTTTTTGCTGTTTTAAGGAAAAAAATTTGGTTGATTTAACCAGACCTTGTAGTTCATCTCAACATAAATATTCCCGCAAAATTTGCATTGTAAATTACTTACCATGGAATTGTGTCATCTTGTGTGAATTATTCAGTAGTTTATTAAAGTATTAAATATCACAAGACTAGTCAATTCCATGGCAAGTCATTTAGTGTAAACTGTGCTGGATCGTTTCTTTGATTACAAAAGTCGTTTTATTCATTTGTAATAAGAAATCTAATCACAAAATCGTAGGCACACAAAGATACAAGTAATCTTACGTATTTTTACATAGGCACTTAATCCCAATCGATTCTGTTTCTAGATCACTTATTTTGATAAGGTGCACCGAGGTGCAAAGATTTTTATGCTTTTTCGATATGTTACTTTCAACCAATTATTTTGGTTAAATAAACCAAATCTGTTTCTTGATTCTAGTAAAATGCTCTCCTCCATTATTTGGTAGATCCAACCAAAAAATTGGTAATTCAATCAAATATTTTCTAAAATCAACAAAACGATTTAACCAAAAACTTTGATTGCTTAAACCAAACAAATTTGGTTAACTGAACGACAATTTTGTTCGTTTAACCGAAATATTTGTAGAAATAAACCAAATGTGGCCAACAAAACGATTTTGTTGAATGAAGAAAATTATTTTTCTGGGTGTTTTAACACAACTATTTCTCTGCAATTTTTCTCTCCCAATGCTGATGGTAAACTCATTTTTAGCTTATTTTTTTCTGCCCTTAAATTTGGTTCCAATTTAGGCTGTTTAGTAGTACTCTACCATTTTTGAGGCTGCGCCGAAGAATTACACGAGATACATAGGATGCGCAGTAAAGTTACACCCCTCTTCCGAATGCGCAGTAGTGTTCTATCGCATTTTATAGTGCGCAGTACGATCCCACTATATTAGTATAGTGACTGCGCGATATGAGATTTAAAAAATTTAATTTAATTTAAATCTCCAATTTCGAGAAGATTTAAAATTTAATTTCTTTCAACTTCTCTTTAATGAAAGCCAGAAATGTCTAAAAAATGGCTTCCAGATTTCCAGCAGATCTCTTGCAAAATTATTATTATTTTTAAATTCCCATATGGTACCCCTTTATTTTAAAAGCGTATTGGAGGGATGCCACCCTCAAAAATATCTTTGAGGTATTAGTGGCACGTTTACGGGAAATTAAGGTGTATATATGGGGGCTTGAGGTAACAGCAATAACTTTTGCTATTTTGGGAATTCTAAATCGGTACGAGTGATGCCATACTTCACTAGCAGCACCAGCGGCACCACCACGAGAATTCTGATCGAGTCGAGCTTCTTCTCGCGCAGTCGCCTAAGCACATTGGCCACCTAAACTACCAACCACCACTGCCACTGCCTACCATCCCTCCAAGGTAAATTATTTTGCATGTTTTTCCAATTTTTTTTCTTACCCCTAAATCAAAATTCTGTGTCAGTACCAAAAATTTAGTGATCAGTGAAGTCCCGCCATTTTTCAAACTAAAAAATATATTTTTTATAAATCTCATATGGTTTCTTATTGGTTTTTTACCGTCTTCCGGGTTACGAATTAGTGTTCTCAATTAGTGTCAAGTGAGTGGATTCATTTTTATTAGAGATTATTGAAAATTCAGTGGTGAGATTTCGACGAACCATAAAAGGTTTGCAGGTTGTTTCCGGCCAAGTTTAAAAATACTGTCTTTAAGCGTGGTTAGGGATCTATCGATCATTAGGTATTAAAAAATGTTTTCATAGGTTCTGTTACAAATTCCATTTATATAATCATAAAAAAAAACAATTTATTTAATTAACCATTTTTTCTTCAAGCTTCTCATTTTTGCTATAAGTTTATTTTCTACTCTAATTGTGCTTCCTATTTTAATTTTGTTGATAATAAACACTAAAAAAGAACCCTTTTTTATTAAATTCTTTATTTATAAAATACTTATCATTGGTTTGTAAATAGTGATAAATTTATTTACTTCTTTATTTTATGTTGCATTTATAATTATACGACCTGGTTTTTATTTCCGGTGCAAATTACGTGAATGGCAGTAATGAAATGTGCACGTAAATCTTTTTTACGGGGCATGAGCAAAACCGTTTTTATTAAGACGCGATGAAAAGTGAATAAATATTTACTTTGCTTGAAATAATCCTGCTCTATAGTGCTACAACATCCGTATGTTTTCTGCTCTCGTTCTCGCACGCGCGCAAATTTTGACGGAACGGTTTAAAATTTCTGAAACTGTTTTAGCGGCCAATCTAACTTAATCTTTTATCAAAATACACAAGTCGAAAAGCAAACAATACTTTTATACTTGAAAATTTCGGACGTCATTTTCTTCCCAAGATTAATTTCTTTTCGTTAAATTGGGAATCGTCCTCAATTTTGGCAATTTTGCCATTTATAATTTGTAACTTTTTTTCGCCTTGGACTACCAATTTTTGCATTTTCCCCTATTTGGATTTCTACAAATAAATATTCACCCTAAAATTTTGAAATTTCATTGTTTGATTCTCGGCTAATTTTTGTACTCTGCCTTTAACAAAAGTGAACCAAGTAAAATGTTTTTAAAAAAATTATGTAAATATTTTGAAATCTATAAGACTTCTTTGGATACCGAGGGGCTATTCACTCTGTGCTAGTGGGTACCAGTGATTTCAGATTTCAAATTGATTTTAAATGATTTCATGCACTGATTCGAGTGCTGAATGGGGAACTGAATTTAATTTTTGATAGGTCAAGAATGCAATGATTTCAAAACATTTGAATGATTTCAAGTGATTCTGAAATCAAATAAGATCGATTCCGAATCGTTACGCAACTGATTTCATTGATTTCATATGATTTCATTTGACTTCATTGATTACGGAGTCGATTTCGTACACTACGTTGGATGATTTTACTTCGGGCTTTCTAAAAAATGATTTCAATGATTTCATGATTTCATATAATTTCATGCGATTCGAAATCGATTTCAAGAGGTGGGGTTACATGATTCTTGGGACTGAATAGCCCCTCGTTGGATACCAAATTAATTTAGAAAAGAAAAAGTTAATTTGAAATTAATCATTTATATTCCTGTTATTTCCATTAAAGAGAAATTTCACAAATGAGTACTCAACTAATCATAAATAATGCAGCAAAGCGATGCTAAATTACTTCCTACATTCAACATTTGATGAAACAATGTGTGAAATGAAAGTTCAAATCTTTCTATCATTGAATTTCAAATACGAAATCTAGCCACAAGATGGAAAATAGAAAGAATGAATTATTAATTAATCAATCATTAACACCTCAAAATTCGAAAATTTAAGAAAATTTATATTTACTTTTTTTTATTGGCGAATCATATACCAGGGTTGCTATAAATCCCAATTTTGAAATTTCCTGATTTTCCCTGACTTTTCCCTCAACCATTTTTTATTTTCCCTGATCATTCTAAATATTTATTTTAGGTGTAAAAATAACATTACGCCTATAAAATCAATAATCTTGATGAAAATAACATTTGTTTCTAAATTTATTTGAATCACTTTTAGTGAAAAGAATCATACCGAATTTTATAAGGGACCATCGACAAATCATGTACGATTTACATACAATACATTAATTTTTAACTAAATAGTTATGTTTTCAACTTACAAACATAAATTTTGCACCAAAAATGGAGGAATTAAATTTTCAGTTAAATCAATTAATTTTCAACCAAGAAAAAAGTGATTAGCAATTAAATAGTTCAATTTTCAACTAAAGTTTTCAACCTCAAAATAAATTTTTTAAACAAAACAGTTAAATTTTTAACGAAGAAGATTAATTTCGAAAAAAACAGATACATTTTTCACAAAAAATGGATCAATTTAAATTTACAGTTAACAAAATTAATTTTTAAATAAAAAACGACGAAGTTGAAAAAATAAATTTCCTAGCAAAATAAAACAGCTTCATTTATAGATAACAAAAAATAATTTTCAACGAAGAAAGAAGCGAATTTTCAACCAAGCAGATAAATTTTCAGCTTGAAACAGAATTGTTAAATTTACAGCAAAAAAATTAGTTTCTTTTTCAAATAAAATGAAGCTTCAACGAAATAGTTACATTTTTAACAAAACTTAGGAATTCCCAATTATAAAAATTTAATTTTTACCAAGAAATATCAATTTTCGATAAAAAAAAAGAATAGATGAATTTTCAGTTGAAAACATTAATTTTTAATTTAAAACAAAAAACTATGTTTAGGCCAAAGAAATGAATCTTCAATCAAAAAAATCCATTTTCAACGAAGAAGATTAATTTTCAACATACTAATTAAATTGTCAAGAAAAGAGATAAATTATTCACCAAAAAATTAATATTCTACCACAAAACACTAATTTAAAAAAAAACACCAATTTTCAACTGAAAAATAATAATAACAAAATAGGTCAATTTTGAACAAGAAAAAGGGGTTTTCAACTAAAAAGATAAATTCACAACAAACAACGTAATCGTTCATATATTTTCAAACAAGATTTTAATTTTAAATAAAAAATAGTTAAATTTAACCAAAAAAGGTGAATTTTGAAGTAAATAGTTAAATTTCGAACCAATGCAGATTAACTACCAACCAAAAAGTTGTTATTTTTTTACAAAAAAAAATTAATTTCTACCAATATAGTTGAATTTTTAACAAAAACAGACGAATTTTGAATTACGCAGTTAAATTTCCAACCTTTTTAACAAATTTATTGGATTTTCAACCAAAATATTAATTTTCTGTCAAAATAATTTAATTTTTATCTATAAGAGACTACTTATAAAGGAAGAAAATAAGTTTTCAACTAAAAAAGATCAATTTCAAAGATTAATTAAAAATTTACATTTCAAGCTTAACAATTTATTTTTTTAAATGTTAACGAAATAATTCAATTTTCAACCAGAAAAATTAAATACCTTTTAACTAAAATGATAGATATTCAACAAACAAAAAAACAATTTAACCAAATAGTTGAATTTTTAAACAAAAAGATAAATTTTCTACCAAAAAAGACAAGAAAATAGAAAACTAAATTTTTAACCATACAAAAAACGATTTTTCAAATTAGAAAAATTCATTTTTTCCAAAAAATAGAACATTTAAAATTTTAGTAACTAAATTCATTTTTAAACCAACAAACAGAAAATGGTTTAATTTTTAACCGAAAAGATTTATTCCTAACAAAAATATCAATTTTGCAAAAAAAAAAAGGATTAGTTCAATTCTCAGTTGATGAAATTAGTTTAAACCTGAAACAGATAAATTTTCAACTTAAAATAGAATAGTTAAATTTACAGTAAAAAATAAATAAATTTTAACTAAATAAAATAAAGTTTTAAAGAGATATTTAAATTTTCAACCCAAAAATATGAGTTTTGAGTAAAGCAGCAGAATTTTTCACCAAAAATAAGTACTTTTGAACAAAATGGTTAATTTTCCAAAACAAAAAATTAATTTTTCACTATATAGATGAACTTTCAACCAAAAAGATAAATTTTTTTATCCAAAAAGACCATAAAATAATAATAACTTTTTTAAACAAACAAAAAAAAACGAATGTAAAAAAAATAAATTCATTTTTAACGAAAAATAGAGCTGTTAAATGTTTGGCAACCAAATTTATTTTTAAACAAATAAAATATATTGTTCACAAAATAATTACATTTTTACCAAGAAGATTAAATTTCAATAGAAAAATATATATTTTCAATATATAATATAATATAAATATAATATATAATTTTTAATATACATTTTTATATATTTAAAACATATTTTCATAAAAATAGAATAGTATAATTTATATTTAAAAAATTAATTTTCAATGACAAAAAAAAATAATTTTTAACCAAAGAAATTAATTTTAAGGCACAAAGTTAATTAACAAAGGTTATTTTTTTAACTGAAAACAAAATTTTAACCGAACACGAAATAAATAAATGGTCAGATAAAAGATCATTTTCGACCTAAGAAAAATATTTTTCAACAAAATGGTTGAATTTTTAAAATGAAAAAAAGATTTTTCAACTAAAAGAATGACGTATCGGCTAAATATGTAATAGCTGATATTTTAAGTGAAAAGTTTTTAATTTTAAGCCAATAGCAGTTGAGTTCAACAAACGAATATTTAATTTCAACCAAAAAAAATAAAATAAAAAATAAAATCAATTTTAAACAAAATAATTAAATTTGTATCCGAGAAGATTAAATTTGAATAAAAAAGATACACTTTTCGCGTAAAAAATATAATAGTTAAATTTACAGGTAAAAAAAAATTTTAATAAAAAAACAACTAACTTTTAACCAAAGAAATGAATTTTTAATCAAAATGTTAAATTTGAAAGAAGCGAGATGAAATAGTATTCAAGAAGATAAATATTTGACCAACGAAATTTGGAACAAAAGACGAATTTTTAACCAAATAGTTAGATTTTCAACTTATGGAGGTAAATTTTCAACCAAAAATGAAATATTTCAATTTTCAATTTGAAAAAAAAAATTTTAACCAATCCACCTATTTTTTACTACAGTAGTTAAATTTTGAAGAAAAATAAAGGTTTTGAACTAAAAAGATGAATTCTCAACAATAAAAATATAATAGTTGACACTTTAACGAAAAAATATTTTAATTTAAACCAAAAACAGTGGAATTCAACCAAAAAAAGATTAATTTTCAAGAAACAAGTTGAATCCTTAATAAAAACAGATCAATTTTCAACCAAACAGTTGTGAATTTTAACAAAAAAATGCAATTTCTACAAATGTAATTAATTTTCAACCCAAAAGGACGAATTTTAAATAATGAAAATGAATTTTCAACCTAAAGAAATGACTTTTGAACAACTTTTTGGAATTTTCAACTAAAAATGACTAATTTTTTTACAATATTCAACCAGGGAAACGAATTTTGAGTAAAAAAGATAAATATTCTACCAAGCGAATGAATTTTTAACTAAATAGTTCAATTTTATTTTATACAACGGTGATTAAATTTCTATCAATGAAGATGAATTTTTTACAAGAAAGGGAAAGTTAAGATGACTTCTCGAAAAAATATGTCATAGTTGATATTTTAACTAAAAAACAGTTTAATTTTAAACCAATAACAGATGAGTTTCAACAAAAATGCCAAAAAACACTTATTTTTAACCATAGGAATAAATTTTCAATAAAAAAATAAATAAATTTGTAACTAAAAAGATTAATTTTCTAACGAGAAAGATTAATTTTTAAAAAAATACATGAAATTTCAACCTAACAGTGAAATTTTCAAGAAAAGAGACTGAAGAAGATGATTTTTCAACCGAACATAGAATCATTCAATTTTCAACCTAAAAAATTAATTTTCAAACAAAAAAATAGTTTTTAACAAAATGGTTCAATTTTTTTTAATTCGACTAAAAATCTGAATTCTTAACAAAAGGTATAATTAGTTGATATTGTAACTAAAAATATTTTTATTTTCAACTAAAAAATTTGAATTCAACCAAACAAGATGAATTTTTAAGACAATAGTTTCAAAACAGATTAGTTTTCAACCAAAAAGATGCGATTTCTACCAAAATAGATAAATTTTCAACCCAAGTAGACAAATTTTGAACAAAGCAGTTGAATTTTCTACCAGAAAGAATAACTTTTTAACAAATTTGATGAATTTTCAACAAAATAATTAAATAAATTTCAACTTCAGTTTATCTAAAATTTCCTGACTGTCAGGTTTCCTCTACCATTCCTAGACTTTCTGGAATCCTTTTTCCCTTTTCTCAAAACAAAAGTTCGTAGAAGACATAAATGATATTAAAATTTAAAACAAAATTACAATATTTTTTTTTTAATGTACAAATATAAATTGTTGAATAAAGTGTTTATATGGGGTATTGAGTTGCAGGATACGCTTTCTAATCTTCATTCTTCGTGTAGATAAATCTCGCATAGTCACCCTTATTTTCAAGGTCGAAAACAGCTGCGTAGTTCATAAAAATAAAATTTTCTATTTGCCTTCTAATTTCCAACTACTGATTTCTCTCTTCCAATTTTAACTTAAGATATTCTCACTTTCGATCTATTTGGTTCATCCCACTTGCGTAGCTGTCACTCATTCTAATAGGTTCATTTTCACTCAACGTTGCGTATATAGTGATATACGAGTACTTTTCGTTATTAGCTTTCTAAAAAAAAAACTTATTTTCTCTATAAATATCTATCCATAATTTAATCTAATTCTATATAATTGAAATGTAATCTTGCAAGTTTAAACTTCAACATTCTAATCTACAAAGAACATTTTCAAGAATACGATGTATTTTATCAATTAGATAATAATTTTTTAAACAAAAGATTTTTTTAATATTTATTTTAATTTTTCTATAGAAATGATATATTTCATACTGTTTTATTTAAATATAAAAGGATAAAAATAATTCCTAAAATAAAAATGGTAGATAATCAAAAAGGCAGGTTATAGATGAACTTGAGTTTCAGCACTCAATTTTTTTTCCTTTCCCTCTTTTTTTTTTGTATGCCTTGAAAATGGACGTGTCGTTTGACGTGGCCAAAAATAAGTTTAGGATCTTGAGTGCGAGTATATTTTTTCATTTACGGCTGGAAATAAATTCGCGCCTCTCCACGAATCAGCAACTTTGCAAGTTTTAAGGCTCGCTTGGAAGCAAGGACGCGTTAAGGAAGAACTATAAATACTGCACCAAAAGTCTCTCATATATCCATTAAGAACTTTTCGGTAAGTCCCTGATTTATGCAGAGTGACTTTTGACTGACTATAAACGCCCAACTGTAAAGTGATGAAGGCACCAGAAAAGCCTTTGATATTTATTTTTCATTTTTTTAAGAAAACAACAGACTCAAACGAATTACACTCATTGCATTCTGAAAATAGGAGTCTTAATTATAATCTTTTGCAATTCAAGGTTTGATAAACATTCAATATCCAACTCAGCAACAATTTGGATAGACGAAAAAGATAGAACAGTCCGATAATTGGGGGGGACTTAAAACTAGAGGAGTCTTATAATTGGGGATAAAAAATAATTAGGGAAATAAATAATTAGTCAAATAATTAGGGAAGTAACATATTTAGAGGACTAAAATAGTAAGGGTAAATAAAAAATCAAGTGGTCTAAAAATTGGTAAATAAACAAAGTTCAATACTCCCAATATTTGGGGAAGATGACAAATCAAGGATTCAAACAACTGGGGAATAATCACAGTTGAAGTAATCCAATCGTAGAGGAAGATCAAAAATCAAAGAGGCCAAAAATTGGTATGGAAACACAGTTGGTTAAGTCCAATAGCTGGAGGAGATGAGAAATGAAAGTGTCCAAAATTGAGAAAGAAGCATGTATTTGGTGGAGTCTTATAATTGAAAGAGAAAAAATATAGATGTTTAACAATTGGGAATGAAATACAGTTGGGTAAGTCCAATGGTTGATGGAAATAAAAAATCAAGAACTTGTAGAATAGAGGAAGAAACACAGTTGAAGGTGTCCAATAGTAAAGGAAGGCCAAACATCAAAGAGAACAACAGTTTGGATAGAAGGTTAGAAGAGTCCAATCGACGAGAAGGATAAAAAATCAAGAGGTCGAGAAATTGAGGAAGAAACACAATTGAAGGCGTCTAATAGTAGAGAAAGATAAAAATCACGTAGATCAACATTTTGGATGGAAGCACAGTTGTGGGAGTCCAAGAGTCCAATAGTCGAGAAAGATAAAAAATCAAGGAATCAAACAATTGGAAAAAAGAACTGTTAATGGATTCCAATAGTAGGGGGAAATAAAAAATCAATAAATTCAACAATTTGAATAGAAACAAAGTTGGGGGAGTATAATAGCTGGGGTAGATAAAACATTTCAGTGACAAAGAATTGCGAAAGAAAACTAAGTATTTCGAGGAGTCTTATATTTGGGGTAGATAAAAAAATTAAGGTTTCAATAATTGGGATAAATACAGTTGAATCATTCCTGTAGTTGAGAGCGACCAAAAATGAAAAAAATCTAACAATTGCGATAGAAACAAAGTTCGAGGAGTCCAATAGTTGAGGGAGTTAAAAAATATCATGGATTCGAACATTTCGGGAAGAAACACCGTTGAAGGAGACCAACAGTAGAAGAAGATCAAAAATTTAAGAGACCCACAATATCGATAGAAATACAATTAGAGAAGTTCAATAGCTCAGAGAGATAAACACAGCTTGAGGAATCCAATACCCGAAAAAAGGTCCAAGAGTCGAAAAATTGTGAAAGGCACAGTTGAAGAAGCCCAATAGAAGGGGAAATCAAAAATCATACTGTCTAATAATTTTGATAAAAACACAGTTGTAGGTGTCCAATGGGGCTTAAAAAATCAAGGTGTTCAACAATTTGGAGATAAAAGTATTTGGAGGAGTCTAACAGTTGAGAGATCAAAAAATTAAGAGGTCCTATAATTGAGAAAGAAGTACAGCTGAAGGAGTCCGATAGTTGGGCGAGATCGCGAGCTCAATAGTTAAGCAAGATGAAAAAGCAACGATTTAAACGATTGGAGAAGAAACGCAATTGGAGGATTCAAATAGTAGGGGAAGTTAAAAATCAGAGTCCAAAAATATGGGTAGAGACACAGTTGGAGGGGCTCAGTAAAGGGGATACAAAATCAAGGTGTCGAACAATTTGAAAAAAAAACACACACAATTGGAGAAGTAAAATACTTAAGCGATAAAAAAATGGAGAGGTCCATTAATTGGAAGAGAAACTTAGTTTAAGGAGTCCAATAGTTTAGGAAGATAGAAAATCAAGAATTCGCACGATTAGGTAAAACACACAGCTAAAGGAGACCAATAGTAAAGGAAGATCAAAAATTAAACAGACCAACAATTAGGAAAGAACAAAATTTGGAGGATTCCAATAGATGCGAAAGAGGAAATATCGAAGTGTTGAACAATTAGGAAAGAAACGTATTTGAAGGAGTCAGATAATTGGAGGAGATGACAAAATCAAGTGATCGAGTAAATGGGAGAGAAATATATTTGAATGAGTCCAGTACATGAGGTAGATAAAAAAAGGCATTCGAACAATTGGGGAAGGAACAGAGTTGCAGAAGTTCAACGAGGGTGATAAAAAATCAAGGTGTCGAACAATCAGGAAATAAACCCAGTTAGAACATTCAAATAGTTGAGAGAGATACAAAAATCAAAGGGTCCAATAATTGGAAGAGAAATTCAGTTTTAGGAGTCCAATAGTTGAGGAAGATACAAAATCAAAGATTCGAACACATAGGGAAGGAACACGGCTGGAGGAGCCCAATAGTTGGGAAATATAAAGAATCAATGTCAACAAATGGCGAAAAACATATTTGGAGGAGTCAAATAGTTGGGGAGGTAACAAAATTAAGAGATCCAATTCTTGGGAGAGAAATTTATTTGGGTGATTCTAATTTAAAGGGAGATTAAAAATAGAGAATTCAAACAATTGGAGAAGGAACATAGTTGAAGGAGACCAATGGAGTGATAAAAAATCAAGGTGTCTAACAATTGGGAAAGAAATACAGTTGTAGGAGTTAAATAGTTAAGGAAGTTAAAAATCAAGGATTCGAGCGCATGGGGAAGAAACTCAGTTTTAGAAGTCCAATAGTTGAGAAAGGTAAAGAATCAATGTGCCCAAAAATTTGAAAAAACCCCATATTTAGAGGATTCAACCAGTTGGGAGAGATAAAAAAATCAAGTGATTCAATAATTGGGAGTGAAATTTATTTGGATGAGTCCAATACATGAAGAAAAGTAAAAATCAAGTTTCGAGTCCAATAAAGGTGATATTAAATTAAGGAGTCCAACAGATTGGGGAGAAATATATTTGAATGAGTCCAATAGTTGAGAAAGATAAAAAATTAAGTAATCGAACATTTGGGGAAGAAACACAGTTGGAGAAGTCAAATAGTTGGGCAAGATAAAGAATCAAGGTGTCCAGCAATTTTCAAAGAAAGAAATATTGGAGAGGGCAAATAATATTTTAGGAAGATAAAAAATCCAGGATTCCAACACTTAGAGAGGAAACACAATTGGAGGAGTCCAATAGTTGGAGAAGCTGAAGAATCAAGATGTCCAACATTTGGGAAAGAAACATATTTGGAGAAGCCGAATCTAGTAGGAGAAGATAACAAAATCAAGGGGTCCAATAATGGGGATAGAAATGCAGTTCAAGGAGTCCAATAGTTAGGAGAGATAATAAATCAAAGAGCAGTCAAATAGTTGAAGATAAAAAATGGCAGGGTCTAATAATTATACGAGAAATACAGTTGAAGAATACAGTTGAATGAGTCTAATATTTGAGAGAAATAAAAAATCATTTAGTTGAACACTTGCACAAGAAACTCAGTTCGAATAGTACAATAGTTGGGAAAGATAAAAAAAATCAAAGAGGAGTCAACTAGTTAAGAAACATAAAAAATGGAGGGATCCAATAATAGAACGAGAAAGACATTTGGATGAGTCCAATAATTATGGGAGATAAAAAACTATTTAGTAAAACACTTGGATAAGAAATACAGTTCGAGGAGTCTAATAGTTGGGCGAGGTTATAAACTAAGAGGTCTAAAACCTAGTGAGAGGAAACAGAAGATTGCAATAACAGTAGAAGGATGAGATAAAAAGTCAGATTCTAGCTATATGGGACTAAGTTCAAGGAATACAATTGTTTGGGAAGGTACCATGACACGGGGCTAATCGGGACTTATGGGGAAAATCGGGTCGATAGAAGAATCGAGATGTGCCCTCCGGAGAAATAATAAAAAATATAAAACTGGAACTCTTTTTTTATGAAAGATACTTGCGAAACGAACTTTTTTTTTAACGTCTTGGAATATTTCAACAAAGTTGACTTCCAAGGCTGGACCGTAGTTGTATGGCCAGTTGGTATCATGTATTCTTTGGTGTATGAAATTATTAATAGAAGATGGCCTCGAAGCCCCACAAACACAACGTTGGTCAAGAACATCGGTTGTGATAGAGGATTTCCTTTGTGGAAAATTTTGCACATTAACCTTGAATACGGAAATTGAATTTTTTAAAATAGATAAATTAAATATGTTCTTTACGAATGTGATCTCCATGACAATTGTAAAGAATAATTTAAATACCAAATGACACTTCATTTATTTTGTATTGATTTTGAATTAAACAAATAATTCATAAGTGGGTGTAGCGGTTTCGAAATACTTTTATGAATTCAAAATTCACTTTTGTTAGAAACTAGGATTTGACAAAAATAGTTTCAAGAGGTACTACATATAATATAAATAGTACAAGTACAACTCAATCTCGTATGCACAGACCACAATACTAGCTTCCTCTTCGTCCAAAGTGCGATTTCGTCTCAGCTTGACCTGCTTTCCAAATTTCTCTCATCCACCTACTTGACGAGCTTTCAAGCTTCGTTGATGTTCTAAGGCTCATAAATTTATAATGACTTTTTATCATTGCCAAAAAAAATTATTCGAAAAATAAGATTCAAAAAATTATCTAAAATAAAATAATAAAATTATCTGAAACAAGCAAAACTAAAGGAAGAATTGGAAATATTAAAAAACAAAAAATGATTATTTTTAAACCTAATGTTTTTTGTTTAAAATAACCGATTTGTAGTGAAAAATGTTGACATAACCTGAAGTAGTTCCAAAATTCTTCTTTGAAATCTATATCAATTCCCGTTAAAAAAAATGCGAGCCTGATCAAAATTTGTGGAAATATTTTTTATCTTGTTTGAAATCCAATGATTTTTTTATTAAAAATACCGATTCCATATATAAAATATCAACAAAACAAAAAACGGTAATTTGAATGATTAGGAATGATAAACTTAAAAACGTAATGATTTGTTTATTACAGATAGGAATTTCGGTCTAAAAATACTAAAATAACACAAAATTGTCCCAAATTTTTTATCTTCTTTAAAATTTAATTATTTTTGTTTGAAATCACCGATTGCTGGTAAAAAAATGTTTACATAACCTTAAATAGTTCAGAAATTCTCATTCTTCTTTGAAGTTTCTGCCGATTTTTGGTGAAAAGCGCGAACATAGCCTAAAATTGATCTAAAAATTTTAATCTTTGAAATCCAATGATTTTTTAAATTAAAGTATCAACTTCCAATGTAAAATGCCTATCAACAAAATTTTTAATTTAATTATTCTGGCTTATAAGCTGAAAAATTATCATTTTTAAAAATAAAAATACCAATGTTCGACCAAAAACACCAACATAAAATAAGAAAAATTTGTTCAAAAATTAAAATCCTGTTGTTGTAAATAACCGAGTTTTGCTGTAAAGCTTTAACATTCTTTTAAATTGTCCAAAAAAATGTAATCTTGGTTGAATATAGCCTATTTCCGGTAAAAATTTTGAACATAACCTAAAATTTTAAAAAAATTCTTCTTTGAAATCTATACCAATTTCATGTTAAACACACGAGCATAAGCAAGAATTTATATATAAAATTATTGTGAATGATAATCTGAAGAATAATGATAACCTGTAAATTTTTATGATTTATAAAGTAAAATACCATTTTTCTACGAAAACACTAACATAACAAAACGGGGGGAAAATTGTTCCAAATTGTAAATCTTCTTATTAAGGAAATTAATTATTTTTGTTTAAAATAACCGATTTCTTGTTAAAAACATTAACATAATATTAATTTTTTTCCAAATTGTAATAATAACTTCCGGTGAAAACCGCAAGCTTAACATAAACTGAAATTATTGCAATTTGGAACCTAGATGATGATTTTTGTTTAAAAAATACAAATGAAATAGGGTGTTCGTGTTTTTCGTCGAGAAGTATTGGTATTTTTAATACAAAATTATTAGATTTTAGAGAATATTTACAATTATTCAAATATTTTAGGTTACGCAGGTGTATTTCACCTCAAATTAGTATTCTTAAACAAAAATGATTAGATTTAAAACCAATTATTTTTGTTTAAAATTTACAAGCTTGAAGAATTTCAGATTGTTATCCTGTTTTCTATCGAAAATTGAAATTATTAGTAAAAATCTTTACATTTCAAAGAAGATCCATAAGTTCTTAAACATTGTAGGTTATGTTGTTGTTTTACATCGAAAATTGATAATTTCAAACATAAACAATTATCATTCTAATTAAATCTTTTAACAATTTTGAATAAGTTAGTGTTTTTCGTTGAAAATTGATAGCTTTAATAATCAAAATTATATTTCAAAGGATATCCACAACAACAATTTAAGGTTACGTTACAATTTTTCACTAGGAATCGGATTTATTAAGCAAAAACAATTACATTTCACAGATTATTTGCAATTTGGAACGATTTTTGATATAGTATTTTAGTATGTTTCTTTGAAATTTGATTTTTTACATTCTCATCATTTATGATTGAGAAAGTATTATTTTCATTTGTAATAATTGTAAATTTAAAAAAATTGAATTTAAACATTGTTAAAATTAAATAAAAAAATTTAATTCATTAACAATAATATACTAATAATGATATACATAATATATAATACAATAATATAACTAATAACAATATTTTTAAGATCAATTATTTTAAGTTTCACCTTCACTAAGAAATTTTTGTTTTTGTCCGAATTTGTATTTTTATGAAAAATATTAGATTTCAAAGAAGATTCATAATTTTTTTGAAAATTTTATGTTATGTTGGTATTTTACACGAGAAATCGGTATTTATACGTGAAAAATCACTACGTTTAAAAAAAAAACATGAAAAATTGCACGGAAAATAATGTGAATAATTTTAAATAAAAAACAATTGGATTTCAAAGAATATTTACAATTTTGAACAATTTTAGGTTATGTTGGCTTGTTTCATCTGAAATTGGTATTTCAAATTGAAAATCGTTTGACTTAAATGCAATGTTTTTTTTCAAATAATCATATTTATGAGCTTGAAAAATGAGCAGTTATTAGTTAATAGTTAGTGTTTTGAGGCAGGAAATTGATTTGAAAGAAGGTTCATAATTTTTGACAGTTTTAGATTCTGTTAGTGTTTATCGTCGGAACAAAAATTAATTTTCAAAAGTTAAAAATTCAATTGTCTTCCATTTTTTTTATCATTCAATAGTTTGAAATGAAATTATTATTAATTTTTAGCTGTTGGAAATGCAAATGTGAAAAATTGGAAAAAAATGAATACTGAATTTTCAAGAGTTGATTGTTGAAGAAACCTGAATTTTCAACTCCTAGATTCAAACTTTTAAAAAATTAATTTTTTTCACTTTTCAATAGTTTAAAATTGATGCGTTTGAAACTGAAGAAAATAGAAAAATAAAATTTTAAACTATGCAGATTAAAAAAAGCCAAATTTGTATTAACAACGCATGGGAAAAATGTTATACTCGCATAATTTTAAATAAGAATTTAATTAAAAAATATTACTATGCGTAAAAAAATGTTGAAAAAGTCGATTTTTTCTAAAATAGATCGCCATTGATAAATAAGTTTTCGACAAATTAATAAGTTATATAATGGTCTCTCAGTAGGGAATTTATGACATTAAAAAAAAATCTAAACTCTCATCATCTCCTTGCACAAGAAAAAATATTGGGTATAAAAAAAGACTTACAATATTAAAACATGTTTTATTGCCACTGTGTTTCTCATCTAAAATCGCTATTATTAATAAAAAATCATTATATTTTAAAAAATATTTAAAATTATTATACTAAATTAATATAAATTAATTCTGATCTTACGATATCAATTTTGACCAATCATCAATTATAAAACAAACTCTCCTTGCTTTTATTTTCGATTATTTCAGACAATAGATACTATGAAATAAAAAAAAATTTGTAATTATAATAATTTTATGTTTTAATTGAAAAATTTCATGAGAAGAAAAAAATCGCACGTGTATATCTTTTAGTTTTATTAAATAACAAGGAAACCAAAGAGGGAGTGATGAAACGAATCCGGAACCGGAGATTCAAGGATAAAAATAATCCAGACTCGAATGACGTACTCTAGCCGCTAAGAGAAGGGAAATTCCCATGACCTGTCCTTTTTCTCCAAATTTTTTTATTATTTATTTTTCACTCGCAAGAACGAGACATTTTTTTGTCAGTTCTTTATTCTTTTCTCGGAGTTCATTGACCGAAGCTGAAGAACGTGAAAGGGAAAAAGTCTAAAAACTTGACAAATTAACTCGTGAATTTTCTTATTAGGATTCAAGACGAGACTCTTATCCAGACGGGCAACCATTAGACAAAAACTGGTTTGATTAGACGACATAATTTGTAATTCCTCATGCAAGATCGTATCCAATTTGTTCAGAAATTAGATAAATGCAACATTGTACTCTTGGGTGGTCCAAACAAATTTTTTATTCGAATTTTCATGCAAAGTGCCTTGAAATTTGTTCAAACCCACGCAAAAATAAATCCATTTTTTTTGTTTTGAAAAAAAAAACCTGTATTTGAGTGTGACTAAAGCCCCATGGAGTTTAACACGTACTTCCCATAAGAAAATTTTTTTTTAAATTTACGAATTAATTATTATTATTTAAGTATCAAGTCCATAAGTTTTTGTTTTATAGGGTCCCAAAAAACCCCATAAGTGAAAAAAATAGATTTTGCGAGTTTTTGACGATAACTATAACTTGTTTGCGTTAAAAAATGCAAATTGTATCTAATTCATAAAATACTACTTTATACTGATGATTAGATGTATAATCAATTGTTTAAACAATTTATTAATATTATTTTTAACCATTTTCTTTTAGAATATATTTGCAAAGTCGAAGTTAAAAAATCCACTTTTTCCAATTTTTAATTAGAATTGCGTAATACTTCATTAATGTTAATAAGCGTAATTGTTTAAACAATTTATTATTACTGCTAATAATATTATCTTAGAATAAAGATAGAAAATTCAAGTTTTTTTCAATAATTTTTCACTTTTTGTTAAATTTTCAATAAGAGTGAGTTAAATCATTAATTAATGATTAAATAATTTATTATTTTTAATATTCAATTTGAACAAAGCTATGAAGTTGCGGTTTTTCCTGATTTTTTAACTATTTATCTACTTTTTACTTAAGAGTGATTTAATGATTAATTCAATTAAACAAAAATTATAATTTAACTAAATTATGATTGTTTATACTTTATAACTATCTTTTTCTTTATTAAAGATAGATAGTTGCAGCTTTTTCTAGAATTCTTAACTTTTTACCCACTTTTTACTCAGTAAAGTAATAAATAAAACAAGTTAATAAACATAGTTGTTTAAACAATTTATTAATGTTTATAAGTATCTCCTCTTAGATAAGTGCTAAAAAGTTGTGGTTTCTTTCTGAACTCCTAAACTTTTTGTTCACTTTTCACTGAGTAATGTGATAATAAAGGCAGTTTCTAGAATTATTTAAAGATAATATTATTGACAATAATTATCAAGTGTGTCAAAAATTACGTTTGTTAACTCTAATATAAAACTGTACAAAAAAAGAAAAATTTTGAATAAAACCGCGACTTTCTATCTCTTTTTTAAGAGAATATGGCTAAATGCAATAATAAATTGTTCGAACAATTTATCTAAACCTCAAATTAGCTAATTAGCTTTTAACATTTTTTCACTTATGTGGTTTTGTTGGGACGCTATAAAAAAAAAGCTAATGGGGGTGAAATTTAAAACGTACCTACTATTTTTTTCGTATTTTATCACTAATTGTGAACAGGATTGTTGAGTTTCAACTCGATTCAACTAATATTGACGATTCTGAATAAAATTTACAAAAACGTTTTTTTTCCTATAGAAAATAAGTCTTAAACTTCATGGGGCTTCAGCCACATCTCAACATAATTTTATTCAGAAAAAAAGAATTTATTTTTATTTACATAAGATCAAATTTGGTTTAAAAAAGGGGTAATAAGGTATTTTTTCTCGAAAAGGAGGGAAAAGGGATATAAATAAATATGAATAATTTTTTATTCATTTTGATTCAGAAATTATTTCTTTCTGTAAAAAATTCTGCTATTTCGTCTGAAACCTATTTATCTGGTTGAAAATTAAACAATTTTGTTCAAAAGTCAACTTTTTTATCGAAAATTCAACTACTGGTTGACAGTTGAACTACTTTGATAAAAATTCATTTTATTCGTAAAAACATGTAACATAAATTCATGTTTGCTTGTTTGAGAATTACTTTTTTTCAAATGAAAATTTATTGATTGATTTATTTACTGCATGTGTGGCTGGAAAACGATAATTTTAATTTAAAAATTTAACTATTACATTTTTCGATGAGACTTCATTATTTTTGAAAATTGTATTACCATGTTAAAACTTCATTTTATTAGTCACAAACGTAACAATTATCTTCAAAATTGATACTTTTTAGCTTGGACTTTTGCACTTTTAAATATTTTGTAAAAATTTAGATTTTTGATCGAAAATTGAGCTGCTTTGGTAAAAAATTAAACTATTTACTTCAAAATTAAACTATTTATTTAAAAATTTTCATAATTTTCTTGGAAATCTTTGTTTTTATATTCAAATTAAATTTTTTATCTAAAAATTGAGCCATTCCATTATTGGTCGCAATTTTTTCTTTTAGAGGATGAAAATTCAACTGTTAGGTAGAAAATTCATGTATTTTGTTGAAAATGAATATTGTTTGTACAACAATTTTTTTGTTAGGTTGAGCATTCAACTACTTTTTATTAAAAATTCTTTTTTTATAGTTGAATTGAAGTGGTTGAAATTATAATCTTTAATTAATATAATTCATAATTATATCAAAAGAATATTTTCGTCTTTTGGTATAAAATTAATCTTCATCCAAAATGCATCTTTATAGGTAAAAAATTAAACTATTTTGTTAAAAGCTAAATGTTTTTGTTAAAAATTCCACTATTTTTTTAAAGTCACCTTTTTTGATCAGAAATTTATTTGTCTTGTTCAATTCAACTAATTGGTTCAAAATTTAAGTTTTTGGACTAAATTTATATTTTTCGTTGAAAATTGAGCTACTTTGGTAGAAAATTAAATTAATTGCTCAACAATTGAGCTATTTATTTAAAAAATTTAATTATTCTGTTCGAAAATCAATTTTTTTTGTTAAAGTTAAATTTTTATCTGAAAATGTAGCTATTGCATTTTTGGTTGAAAATATTTCTATTACAAGATGACAATTCCAATATTAAGTAGACAATTTATGTGTTCTGTTGAAAATTAATATTGCTTGTTAAAAAATTAATTAAAATTTTTTACAATTAAAAAATTCATATTTTTTCGTTGAATTCAAATAGTTGAGAACTTATTTATTACAGTTGAAAATTAACAAATTTGTTTTTAAATTCAAGTTAAAAATTCGTCTGTTGGTAGGAAATTAATCTTCTTGATTAAAAATTCAACTTCGTAGCTTAAAATCCAACTGTTATCTAAAAAATTCGTCTTTTTAGTTTGAATTGTAAACTGTTCGGTTGAAAATCCCATTTAAGTACCCCATTTAAGTCGATCTTAGAATTTCTGTCCTCGGAATTTGATGATTCGGGGACCGCGTGACCGAAAAAGAGGCGGTGCTCAGTCAAGCGTGACCCGCATTTTCAGCGCATTAGTTGCATCATGTTGCGTCATGCGGCCAAACCGAAGAGAAGTGATTCAAGTGGGCCTATCTGTTTACGTTAGGATCTTTGATATTATATCTACACGGATTAAATTTCATTTTTTAATCCAAGAAGTGTCACGTGTTACAAAACCTTTGCAACCCCTCTAATATTTGAAACTTTGTGACGTTAGAGCAGACTCCCCCCCCCCCCCTCTCCTACGTACCACGTAATATATGGACGCACTCTGAGAACTAAGAATTGAAAATGAAATTTAAAATTAGAAGAAAATTTTAAGAAGAGAAAGTAGAACGTAGAGATCGGTAATACTAATTACCGCACACCTGGTTCACGTTCTGATCTCGTTACTCATCCAAATTCGCCTGCTCTCGTACATAGGATTAAATAGAACGCGGAAGGTCTGCCAAAACCTTTCACCGACAGCGAGTCTGTCAAAGGCAGCAGCCCTGTCAACTTGTATTTTGACCGTGACTCATGTCCCCTTCAAAAGTACTCTCCGATTACATTCGATTTTTTTTTTTTTTAATTATTTTATATCAGTCCTGGGATCACGGCGATTCCGTAGATCAATTTTAGATAAAAAAGTTAGTTTATCCTACAAAAGATGATTTCATTTATTATCAAAAAGTTAAGAAAAAAAGAAAAAAAAACTTAAACTTAAACTTTATCTCTTTAGTAGTTTAGTGGGTAGAGCGTTCGACCGGCAATCGGAAGATTGGGTTCGATTCCCAGTAGAGCAAAGGAGGATTTTTTTTCACAGAAAATAAAAAAATTAATTTTTTTATGGAAAATTCCACAACTGTTCATACAAATAAAACAGTGAACCAATTTTATAGAGAAATTTTTTTAAATTAAAAGATAAATTATTTATGCTTTAACTCATTTTTGCATTAATAATTTTTGAAGTGTTATTTATTTTTTGAAATTCAACAATTTCACTTCCAAATACAAAATGGAACAGTATAAATTAACACTGAAATTTTAACGATTCAATGCTATTTCAAACAGTTCAGTTTTAAATTGTACAGTTTTTAATATTTATTCTATAATTGCTCTATTAAAGAACTGTTAAATATTTTTCAATATTAAAAAATTGTTCTTTTTTCAATTAAAATTTTTCAAATTTAATAGGTTAAAAATGAAATATTTTAGACTAAACAAATATTTGAAAAGGATTTGAAAATGTATAAAAGCGTTCAATCAAGAATCTATTAATTTAGAGTTTTTTATTTCGAATTTTTGTTTACACATTCAATCAGACATTTTCATTTGTTGGATTCAAGGGTTTTCGAATTGAAAAAATTAAGTTTTAAACGTTAAAATCTTGAAATTTTTTAATTGGTATAAATAGAGAATTGTTCTAAAATAAATTATTGTTCAATTTTTAATATTTGGACAACAGTTCAGTTTTACAAATCTTTCATTTATGTTTTCAGTTGATCAATTTGAAAAGTTTTTTTTTTTATAAAAAAAATCTATTTCAAACGCTTTTAGTTCTTAATTATTAAAAACTAAAAGCGTTTGAAATGACGATTGTTGGGATTTTTGGTAAATCATATAAATTCGCTATATGAAGTTCAATTAAATCAATATTTATTTCTAAAACCTTCTTTGCTAATTGCAACCCTTTTAAAAAAATAAACTTTTCCAACATTTTTTATGGATAACAATGATTATTAAATTCCCAGGTGAAATGATGTAAATATAACATTTTTTCTTTTTTTTAAGAAAAAATACGCTTTTTCTTGAATTTTCAGCAGTTAAAAATAGTAGAAAATTAAGTTTTTAACTGTGAAAAAAAATTCAACTCAATCTTCAAATTTTCACCAGTTGAAAGAAAAAAAAATCCTTTTAAAAACAACCTAAGTGTTCAAAGTATTAACTTCACATAATTTTACATGAAAACTGAATCAATAAACATTTCAATCCATACAAAATTTTGTTTGAAAAATGTACATTTTTTATATGCGGGTTGCTATTGGTAGAGAGTTTGTGTAAAACTGAATGAGTTCATAATTGGTAAAGTTAACAATTTTAACTTAAAATTGAAAAAAAAGTTTAAATCTAGCCTGCTATTATATTTTTGTTTCAGAATTCATCTTTCTTTGGTAAACAGCATTATTATTTGTTTAAAAATTTAATAATTTCGTTAAAGAGTCATCCTTTTTGGTTAAAAATTCAATTTTTTTTTAGAAAGCTCGTCTTTTTAGGTAAAAAAATTAAATAATTTGGTTGATATTTTTTTCTTTCTTGGCTGAAAAATCTTTTTTGGTTAAAGAAACAACTATTTTATTGAAAATTCGTCTTATGTTTTTTTTTATGAATTCTGTTTTTAATTCCAAATTAAAATCTTTTTTGGTAAAATAAAAACGATTACATATTTCAATTTGAACAATTTGGTTGAAATGTTTTACCTTCCTTGATTCAAAAATATTTTTTGTTTGAAAAATAAACTATTTTTTTAAATTCCTATGTTTGGATTAATTTCACTTTTTTTTTTAAAAAAGTTACATCTTTTTATGGAAATATCAACTATTACATTTTTTTATGATTCATAATTTAAGTTGAAAATTCCACTCTTTGGTTGAAAATGTAATTATTTTGTTGAAAATTCGTCTCTTTGGTTTAAAATTTAACTATTTTGGTAGAAAATTCAACTATTTGGTAGAAATCTAACGTTTTTATTCAAAATTGATATTTTTGGGTTAAAAATTGAACATTTTTACTTTAAATTCTTTTTAATCTATAAAAAATGCAAAAATTTGCTTTAAAAACGCTTTTGGCTAAAAAATAAACTATTTTGTTGCAAATTCCTCTTTTTAAAATAAAATTCAACTGTTTTTTATTTGAAATTAAAATATTTTTTCGTTTATATCCACTATTACATTTTTCGTTCGAATTCATCTTTCTTGGTTGAAGATTTATCATGTTAATAGAAAATTTAACTCTATGGTTGAAAATGAAACTTTTTTGTGGAAAATTCATCTTTTTGGGTTAAAAATTCAACTACTTTGGTAGAAGATTTGAATGTTGAGTTGAAAATAGCATTTTTTGCAAATTTATATTTTTGTTTGTAAATTAAACAGTCTTGTTCTCCGAACAATTTACTTGAAATGTTTTTCCTTCCTTGATTCAAAAATATTTTTTGGTGAAAAATAAACTATTTTTTTTTTAAATTCCTATTTTTGGATTAATTCAACTGTTTTTTAACAAAAGTTACATAGTTTTATGGAAATATCAGCACTATAAAAAATGTCTGGCTAAATCAACCAGAATTCTGGTTAAATATGTCCTTGCTTGCATATTTAACCAGAATTTTGGTTAATTTAACCAGACTTTTTTTTGAGTGAACTATTCCATTTTTTATTATTTATAATTTAAGTTGAAAAATTCACTGTTTCGTTAAAAATGTAATTTTTTGGTTAAAAATGCAATCATTTGATTGAAAATTACTGTTTTTGTTGAAAATTTATATTTGTGTATTTAAAGTTCAAATGTTTTGTTAAAAATTCGTCTTATCCTGAAAATCAAATAGTTTTGTAGGCAAATCAACTATTTTGTAGATGATTCGTTTTTTTCAAGAGAACTTAACTGTTCCATTATTGGTTAAATTTCTTATCTTTTTATGAAAAAATCAATTATTAGGTTAATTAGATTTGTTTAAAATTGAATTTAATGTGGTACCTAGATTATTTTATTTTAAATAATTTATTCCCCTATTTTCGTGAAAAATCTGATTATTGTTTATGAAATATTATGAAAAGGTATCATCAAAATGAATATCATTTAAAGCGTCTTCTTTTTCAATTTTTTGAATTTCTGTTTAAAATAACTTTTAAAAATTGAATCTAAAAGTAGTAAAAAAAAGAGGGAACATGGAAAAATTGTGTAAAAATTCTTAATTTTAGATGTTTTAGAGATTTTTTTATTCGATGGATAATGGGGAAACGGGAAACAGGAAGAGGGATTATTTCAGTACAATTATTTCTTCTATATATTCCTATGTTAATTCCCCACACTTCAACCCTTAAACATCAATTTTTTTTTGTAACAGCGGAATAACTTTTTGCTATAATAAATGAAATTCTAAACTAATTCTTTTTGATACATTAGAATATCAACTGTGAAATTTTTATCTTTTTGCTATACGTTTATGTGGTTAGGTCTTTGGAAAATAAACAATTTTCTAACGTTAGAATCTTAAAGTCGCAGTTTCTCTGACTTCCCGAAAATTCGCTTACGTCAGTGTGTCTGAAGTATTACTTGCCAACTTATTAAGTTTCGAGTGATGAGAAACAGTTCACAAAATACGAAACTCCCGTTTTGAATGGAGATAGATATAAATAGGAAATCTTGAATGAAATTTACCAAACATAAAAATAAATTTCACTTTTTTGCTTTATTTTACATTAGCAAGAAAAATAATCCATTTTTTCAAACTCTAAACTCTTTTTGAAAAACTTACAAGTAAAATAGAAGCGAAACAAAACTATAATACAAAATATATAAATTTATATTTTTTTAAATTATATTTTCTGTCGACAATATTTTAAAAAGAAAAGTTTTTCAAGTAGAGTTTTGAGTAGGAAATCCAACATCCAGAAAGGATTCGAAAAATTGTTAATGATGCATTTTCAGCGTTGGGATTCGAACCCTGAACTGCTGGAATACGAATCAAATACTCATCCATCAGACTACCCCTTCATCCTATTACAAAAGTTTAAAAGAATTTCTTATTTCATTAGGAAATTTTATTTTCTAGAATAAAAATCGATGAGCAGAAATTAGAAATGGGAGAGTCGGAGCTTACATTGCGAAACGTTTTCGTCGAGCGCTACGAAATTAACAGAATTGAACTGTTTATTCTAAGTCGAGCCTATTTTAGAGCGAAGAAGTCTTCACTATTGGTACCGCACCAATATAGAAAATAGCTTGAAAATTTTCCACTCTTTCTCTAAAATATATCCAAAAGTTTTTATTTTTGTTCTTTATCATACTTGACTAAATTTATTATACTTTTTTCATTTATATTAGCTTAATTTGTTCCGTATATTGAATTTCGTTTTTATATTTCCAGGTGTCCTTGCACATCCAGGAAAATGTCGGAGACACAAGGTAAAGAACATTTTTTATATCAACATTTAAAAATGAAAATTGGGATTAATTTGATTTGTTTTTAATTTTTATACCAAAAATTGTTTGTCCGTTTTCAGACGCTCAGTCCACGGAAAGCAAAGAGGGCAGCGAAACTGAAAAATCAAGACCAAGAAATGAAGTGGACAAAGATAAGGAATCTGACAATCATGATGGATCTGAAACACCAAAATCAGGTTTGACTAATTTCTATATTTTCATTATACCTGTTACTGAACACTTTTAACAACGATTACAATTAAAAAACAAAATTCAAACAAATTGAAAATTGACTCTTCTAGAAATAAATTTAAAAAAATAAATATTTGGAATGTTCTTAACATAAATTCCCAAACTTTTCCTGAATTTTTTTCCCGGTAACAAACTAAACAAGTGAAAAAATAAAGGTAACGCAATTTCTTTTTTAAAAAACAGCAATCTCAACTTGCGCTGCTAAGTCTCGTCGTCTTTAAAAGTGTACGCATAGGACAAGCGACCCAAAATAAATTCTCAGAGAATCACCGCGTTTTAAATAAAACAGGGCTAGCGACTAGCGTAACAAAGCTCTTAAAAACTACCCCCATAAAATCCTCAATTTTCCATTTCTTTCACAACATTAACTTTTGTTATTATTTATAAAATTTATTTCCAATCCCTTTACTTTTTAAATAAACTAAATCCAACTGTAAAGTAATAAGTTAATTTTAGATGAGTAAAGTAGTTTTCTCATAGTGTCGATAATTTAAGATGATCAATTCCTTATAATTAAACAAAAATCTGTATTACTCATTCTAACTTTTTTGGTGGTGAACTTCTAGTATGGCATGCAATGTAACGCCCACGGAGTATAGTAGTAAAGGAATTCTTTCCCGTGGTCTTTCAGAGAGCACGCCGACGCCAAAGAGCGACGAACCGGAAAAGAATGTTGGCAGCACCGACACGGACGCGAAGCCTCCAACAGATTTGACTCCGGGGATCGCAGAGCAACAGCCCCAGCAGCAACAAAGCAGGCCCGGTGAGTGCAATTTATTGCCAGTATTAGTAGAGCGTCTGCGTTCGGCTCTGGAGCTCTCCTGCTCCAGTCGGAGCAGTGAGGACCAACCGCCCCTCGAGGACTCAGGCGTGGATTCCGAGGAAGACCTTCGAAACTGGGCGTCCGGCCTCGACACTTCCGTGGACCAAGGCGACACAGTGACCAAACCCAAGCTAGACCTCAAATTCCTTGAAGAGCTGCTCCTCTCTGACATACAAACAGCCCTGGCCCGTCTCCAGGACACCTTGAAGCGCGTCGACATAGGCGCACTCACCAAATACAACTCCACACTCGACCCCACGAACAAACTTCACCTCCTCCGCCTCATCTCGAACCTCCTAGCCAAGTTGAAGATCCCAGAAGACGCCATCAAGCCTAAAACATCCGATAGCAAACCCCAAGACCAAAGGCGAAACCGCTCTGAACGCCACACCATCGGGGTCTCAAGGGAGGAACTAGCCAGAGCCAGAAAGTCGCTCGAGGAACGAAACCTCAGTCCCAACTCTGGCCAATCCAACCCGGAATTCGATTTCCGGCTCAGCTTGTCCCAAAATCAACACAAAGAAGATACTAAAGAGCATTCGGAAAAGATAGCAAAAAACTTGGAAAAACCCCAAGAAATTGAGACGATGCCAGAAGTGCAGGAGAAGTTTCATCAAATTCATGAAAAGTACATGAAGGATGTGATCAATCAACAACAGAGTCTTCAGAACAGGATCAGAGAACCGAAGGATGACTCTTATGATATTAGGCTTTTGGATAACTCTTTAGAGGACTACAGATTAGACGACAACTACAATGAACAGGTAGTTCCACCATTTTATCAACAACCTGCTACTCCAAAGTATAACAAATTCCTCGCTAAGAAGTCGAGGATAAAAAGAGCTAATACAATAGATATTCCCAATTATCTCCAAATGCAGTCTGAAAGGAGTCACCAGAATGGATGTATTTCTTTGAGAAGACCGATTGATATCAGCGACAAGGTGGTCTCGAATGGTGCCAACGTTATTCCCTCCTTTCAGCCCAAGACCGAAAATGATCGAAAGTTTCTGGCGCTTATTAACAAAAATAATGACACTGGACCACCCGTTACTTCAGTTCCCTTCAAGAACTTTGCCTACAGGCAAAATTCGGTAGCAGACAAGAACTGGAACAATCGGTTTTCTCATATAAAAACTGCTTTTGATAAGAATTCAGACAAATCTGAGAACCTAAACAATTCAGAAGAGACTCCGAAAGTGGATTGCAAGAGGAAGTCTATTGTTGATAATGAGAATGTTGTTCTCGGATCCTTCAGATTATCTTACGGACCAGCCCAGAAGTCCAACGGATTTACTCATGCACCGACTTCACCTTTCCAGAAAATAGAAAAACCACCGAAAATTGAAACACCTGCTTTCCTTAAACCTGGATATATTCCCAAAGGTGGAAGTAATCTCCAAGCAAAGTTGAAGATGTTCGACCAGGAGCAGAATCAAAATCCTCCTCCACCTCCATTTCTGAGAACTAAAGGCAAGCAACTCAAAACTGCTGAAAATATCTTCAAAAATATTCATGAAGATAAAAGACTTGAAGGAGTCACCGAAAACGGTCATCTAAATTACCACTCCTTCTGCAAACAGTTCGCCCCAAAGGGGTCGAGTATCCTCAATAAGCCTAGTCACTTAGAATTGGCTAAATCTAAATTCACAGTCACTGATGAAATCCAGGACTACCCTAAGGAACCTAAGATGCCTTTCATATCAAACCAGAATGGGCCCTTCCAGAAATCGAAAGAAAAACTCCTTAAAATGCAACAGGAGACATTCGAACCTCAGAAAAATCACCGAAAACAATATGACGTTTACCCAGTTAATGTAAATCCTCCTCAAATTCCAAGTCTCAGCTACAGATACGATCAAACAAGAGCAGATCAGAAACCTAAAAATCATCCACGACATCGGTTTGAGAATCCAGAAGATAATCGGAGACGCGAGAGTTCTAGGTTCAGTAAACTAATCAGCGAACCTGTTCGTAGTTCTGTTGGTGTTCAGACAGGGACCGTACCCTATCAAGAAAAATCCAGAGAAGACCCGAATTATGGAGAAGCTAAACGAAGATCTAGTAATGCTTCTGTTCAGACATCCGAGATTTATGATACTAAAAAGCCTCTCAATTACCAAAGTCAAGACTTCATTAATCGCCAGTATTATCCAAATTCTGATCATTATTACACCCCAGAACGAAGGGACTCTACGGAAATGAGACTTCCCTTGGATGCTAACAAATTTGAGTCTTCCAGAATGCCACTCGAATCTCCTAGATTAACATTAGAACTTCCTAAAATTCCTCCAGAACCACCTAGACCCGAACAAATAGGACCTCCAGTTCCTGAACGTACAAACTATGGAATCCTCTTTAGGAACTACAAACCCGATCCAGTGACAAGAGCCAAAAGTTCCTACTACTACGATGAAAATCCGTATGTTCCTCCAGTTCCGATCAGAAGCAACTCTATCGACAAGATACCTCGCCTCTATTTAGGAGAAGAAAACAAAGAAGAAGAATTCATACCAAATATGGAACACATTCAAAATCAAGACATCAGCCCCGATGGAGTAGTCACCAGATACACTTGTGCAATAGCAACAGTTTCCTCAGTACCCGACACCGAGTCCTTTGAACCTCCAAAACCACAAATTCTTCCCTATCCGATCTTCGACGATACACCAGATATCCCAAAGGTTGAGACGAGGCGTAAAGATTCCGAAGCCAGTTTTGAAGAGATTCAAAGACACAATTTACTTCAGCAAAATCTCATCAGGAGGATGCAAGAGAATGAGAAGAGTCCGACAAGGATGTGCCAAGAAATACCAACAGTTCCTGCAGTTCCAGCCAGACGCGAGAGTCCTTCTTTCGGGGATCCAAGATCCTTAACTAGCCCCTCCTTCATCTTTGGTAACAAGCCAAAACACGGAGATTGTGGAGAAGGTCGAAGGACTCAGGAAAAGATCAGCATGTTCGAAGAGAGGAATAACCCACCAGTCAAGAGGCACTTCAGACCACTGAATGTTCCTCGGGCTGACTTGATACCTCCAAAAATCAACGTGGTGAACCCCTCTAAGGTTGTTCAGCCTAAGTTCAAACAAGAAAGACCTGTTTTGAAGAACACCAGTCATGTGGATTCTAGTGATGAGTATCTAATGTCCTGTGCTAACAGGCCATCCAGGAACATCGTCCTGACAAAGTCAGAATCCTGGCATCAGCTAGCCATGTCCAAAACCAATCTGACAGTGCCTCCGGCTAACTCCAGTACATTGTTAAAGCCCCCAAAACCAAAATCTCCTTCCTTGAGACTCTCGAAACAGTTTGAAGCTTCCTCTTCATCTGATAATATAAAGAAGATGGAGGAGCGGATCCAGAGGTATTTCCAAGGTCCTGGGGGAGCTTCAGTGGAACCCAAAAGGGAGGTGAAGAGCAAGAGGGTTTTGGCTATGAAGAGAAATCCCAGTAGCTTGATAAGGAGTCACACGATGCCTCATATTTATGATGATAATAAGATTTTTGATGAGAGCGCCGATGTTGAAAAGGCCTTCGACAGCCTTTTCAAGGAAACGACCCGAAACGACAATCGTTACTAGGAGTGCGATCATCCCCTATTCGCGCTCATCAGAGCCTTACGTTTTTGTTTGATAAGTAACCAGTTAGTGCGTCTTTGCAAGAACTTAAAATTAACGAAAACTGCAGCGAGCAACGAATCCGCGCTGAGTTTAAGACGCTGTGATAGCCGAAAGCCTATTTTTTATGTCGTGTCTGATGTGTGTTTCCGAAGCCATGGAGTAGAGATGGATGTTAGTAAACTCGAGGCAGCTCCGATAAGCAGTGAGTTCTTTTGTCTCATTTGGGATGATTTTATTTTTTACCTTAGAGCAGCAACTTTACCACCACTAATGAAAACTCACCCTCCAGGGTTGCCGCTAAACTTCGGTTTCAAAATTCCCTGATTTTTCCCTGACTAATTATTAATTTTCCCTGACCATTTACTTGAAGACCAAAATTGTAATCTTGTCACATTTTTAATATCTTTTATAAATGGAATCAAACAATTTTAAGTTTATATTTATAAATTTATTATTTATTATTTTCATGGCTGTCACAGTCGAATGTACTTGAAAAAAGTTACCAAAAGTAACTTATTTCGAAACCAAAAAGTGATTAAAAGTGACAAAATGTTCTTTTTTTGTGACACATGAATGATTTCAGCCCTTTTCGACGCTTATGAAGCTATGAGCTCACCCACTTAACGTAAAACCTGTAAGGAAATTTTGGTTACAAATGATTGAATTTTGTGGTAATTTATGAAAAGTTATCATATATAACTGATCAAATTACCATAAATTACCCAAAAAATCCGGAAAATTATAAACATTTTTAAATGGAATTTTGGGTAATTTATCTTAAGTTACCATAAATTACCTGTAATATTACCATAAATTACCCAAAAAATTCATAAATATCCGGACATATATAAAAATGTTTAAAATTGAATTTTTTAATTTAAGTTAACTTACCCTATTTACCTGTAGAATGACCATAAATGACCGAAAATTTCCATAAATTAATAGATATTTTCCAATTTAATTTTCGGTCATTTATCTTAAGTTACTTTAAATTACCTGTAATATTAACATAAATTAACGGAAAAATCGTAAATTTCCAGACATTTATAAAAATCGGTTTAATTGTATTTTGGTTGATTTATGGTAAGTCACATATTTACCTGTAAAATTGCCAAAAATGATCAAGAATTTCTATATATTCCCGCAAATGTATAGACATTTTAAATTGAATTTGGGGAAATTTATGGTAAGTTACCGTAAATTACCTTTAAAATTACCGAATTCGAAATCCAAAATGGGCTGAAATCATTACTGTATTTCGAGAAAAGTCTAAAATCATCAATTTCTTATAAAAAATATCCTACTGAAAACATACCCTCGTTGAAAAAGTTCCTCTTCTCTCCCTAGGTGCATAATATACTATTAAATTAAAAAGAATTTGATTCATAAGTCTTCAAAACAATTCAAGTTAAATTCCAAAGAATGCAAATGATTTCGAAAACGATGAAAAAATTCATTGATTTCAGTTAAATTAGAGTGAATTTAGAGGAATTAAAGATAAATGAGACGAATTAAATTTAAATCATAAAAATTCAAGTTGATTTTTTTAAATCCAAAAATTGAAAGCAATAAAAAAATATTACAAATCCATTTAATTTATTAATTTTAACCCTCAAACGGTACGCTCCAACCTAGCATGCGTAAACCGTACACTGGTGCGAATTGGTTTGTTTGCAATGTTAATATTAATTATTTAATATATTGAACATATGATAAAAACTAGAATATTTAACATATATATTTAATATATGTGGGGATAATTCGCTGCAGCTGTGTTTGCGTAAATGCCAACAAAATGAAAAAACTTCGGGTGCGAATTCGTACCAGTGTACCGTTTGAGGATTAAAATGAATTTAGAAAAATTTAAAGGATTTCAAAAGGATTTGATACATTTCTTCAGAATTCCTAATGAATTTAAATTAATTGAAAAAAATATTTGAAAATCTATTTTACTTTTTGAAACTCTACAAAATCCCTCACTTCTCTTGAGTAAATTCTTCGAAATCCTTAAAATATGATAAAATCCCGTGAAATTCTATGAAATTTATTATTTCCTGAAAGCCTGGAAAATTTATTAAAATATCTAGAGAGTTTTTAAACACCATAAGATCATTAAAATCGTCGGTAATCTGGTCAAATCCTTTTAAAATCTTCTAAAATTCGTTGGAATTTTTCTAAGCTCTTAGAACTTCCTCGACATTCTTAAAAACATCTTAATATCATTTACATTATTTAAAATATTTTTAAATTATTTAAGTCTTATCAAATACCTTAGGATATTTTTTAATTTTCTAAACCATTGTAGACCCTATAAAATCATTCTATAAATTTAAAAATTCAAGGAAATTCTTTAAAATCCCATTAAAATTTTGTTAGATTCCTTAAAACCAATCACATTCTTGCAATTTCCTTGAAATTTTTGTATTGTCTTGAAAATGCGTTGGAATCTTTTAAAATAACCTAAAATATTTTGAATCCTTTAAAACTACCTTAAATTATCAAAATAAATCGAACATTCCTTGGAATATTTATAATTTCCCTAAGATATTTTAAATCTATTAAAAACAGCCTAAGATATTTCAAATCCTTTCAATTCTTTTGAAATCCCCTGCAATTTTTTTAATTTCTTGAAAATTCCTTGGAATTTCTCAAAATCTTACCAATCTTTTCGAATCACTCCAGATTTTTTAAAATTATTAAAAGTACAGTAAGATATTTCAAATACTTTTAATATTTTTGAAATCCCTTAATATTTCTTTAATCTCTTAAAACTTCCTTGGAATGTTTAAAAATACACTACATTCTTTCAAAATTCTAGAAAATTCATTAACATACCACAAAAATATGGTTAAATCCATTAAAATCATTTAAATCTTTGGAAGTCACTTGAAATTTGTTTAATCTCTTGAAAATGCATTGGAATTTTTTTAACTAACAACAAATATTTCGAATTCTCTGAAACCCCTTCAAACTGTTGAAATAAAATGAAAATTCCTTGGAATCTTTTGAAATTCCCCAAAAATTTTCAAATGCTTTGAAATCTTTTGAACTCTCTTGAAACTTTTGAAAACTTTTGAAAATTCTTTAGAATTCTTAAAAATACCCTACAATCTTTAAAAGCCTTTACAATTTTCTGAAGCTCTTGAAAACTCCTTGGAATTTTTTTAAATACCTTAAAATCTTTTTAAAAATCCTAAAATCTTAAAAATTGTTTAAAATCTTTTGTAATACCTTGAAATCTTTTAAAGAATTGAAATCATTACATGGAATCTGACAATATTTTCTAAAATTCTAAAAAAAATAAAATATCTTCGAAGTGTTTAAATTCCTTAAAATAATTTAAAAACTTTAAAATTGTTTGGAAACTCTTTAAATTATTTAATTCTATCAGCAAGAGTCTAAAATATTTAATACCCTGTACAATCTTTTGAAATCCTTCGAAGTTTTTTTAGAAGTACCCTAAAATATTTCAACATTTTTTTAATCTCTTTAAATCAATGAAATAAATTTAAAGTTCCTTGAAATCCTTTCAAATTCTCTAAAAAAATGTAAATCCTTTGAAATCTTTTGAAATCCTTTGAAACTTTTTAAAGATCTTGAAAATTCCTTGGAATTTCTAAAAATACCCTAGAATCTTACAAATTCTTTGGATTCACTTGAAATTTTTAAAATCTATTAAAAACATCCTAAGATATTTTAAATCCTTTAAATTCTTTTGAAATCCCTTGAAGTTTTTTTAATTTCTTAAAAATTCTTTGGAATTTCTAAAAATCTTTTAAATCCTTTCGAATCACTTCAGTTTATTGAAATTTTTTTTAAAATACATTGAGCTATTTCAAATACTTTAACCTTTTTTTAAATCCCTTGACGTTTTTTTAATCTCTTAAAAATTCCTTGGAATGTTTAAAAATACCCTAACTACTCTCTACAATATTTTATATCCTGTACAATCTTTTGAAATCCTTTTAAATCTTTTTAGAAGTATCCTAAAATATTTCAACATTTTTTTTAAATCTTTAAATTATTAAAATAAATTTAAAGTTCATTGGAATCCTTTCAAATTTTCTAAATTATTCAAATCCTTGGACATTTTTGTTAAATTCCTTGAAATTTTTGAAAGCTCTTGAGAATATCTTAGACACTTCAAAAACACACTAAAATGTTTATAATTCTTTGATATTTCTTTTATTTTTAATAATCTACTTAAAATACTTCAAAGCCTGTAAAATCTTTTGAAATCCTATATAATATTTTTTTCAGTTCTTGAAAATTTCTGGGAACTTTTTAAAATAACCTAAAAACTTTTTAAAAATTTGAAATTCCTTCTTATTATTAAAATTAAAATTATTAAAATATAATTAAAATCGCTTTAAAATATTTTATAACTATATAGGTCCTGCAAAATGATTCCCTAGCGACCTAAATTCTAGGGAATTCTTTAAAACCACATGAAATCATTTTTAAATCGCTAAAAATTATTCAAACCTTCGCAAATTGATTGACAATTTTAAAAGCTCTTGAAAATGTCTTAGCATCTCTAAAAATACGATAAAATATTTTAAATCCTATCCAATCTTTTGAAATCACTTGAAACTTTTTAAAGTTCTTGAAAATTCCTTGGAGTTTTCAAAGTACCCTAAAATCTCTAGAATCCTCTATGATACCTTCAAATTATTAAAATCTATTCAAAATTCCTTTGAAATACTTAAAATACGCAGTTAAATTTCTAATACAGTGAAACTCTTCTATAGCGCCGATTTTTTGAGCTGACGGTGGGTGGGAACTAACTCCTTATAGCCTGCTCCGCTTTTGTTTGTTCACGCTTGAGTGCTCGCCTCAGTGACAACCGCAGACCCCGCAGACCCTGCAGCCCCCAAGCAGTTCCTGTTATACCTACCTGCGGCGCGGCGTCAATTCTTGGAAGGGCTATAGAAGGGAGGGTATTGAAGAGTTTCACTATACTTTAAAATCTTTCGAAGTTCTTTGAAATTTTTTAAAGCTCTTAAAAATTCCTTTACAGTAAAAAAAAAACCTGCAATCTTTAAAATACTTTGAAACCCTTTCAAATGATTGATTTATTATTATTTATTATTATTTATTATTATTATTATTAATATCAATAATATTAATATTAATATTAATTATTATTAATATTATTATTTATTATATTAATTCTCAAAAAAATACATTTATGAGATTTTGAAGAAAGAATTTCGAGAAATAAATTGCTAAAAGTGACTGTGTGGCAGCCCTGATTATTTTCACTAGTTACTTAAAATGCTTCTTACAGAAATTCCCTGACTTTTGCATTTTTTTAATCCCTGATTTTCCCTAAAAAAAATTCCTGATTTAAAGGTTTTCCCTGTGCGGCGGCCACCCTGCCCTCCCAATACCACCCTGGATTTAGGGTAGATATTCAATTGTTTAAAAGTTCAATTTGACAAAAAATTCCATTTCCTGGGTTTTTTTCAATTATCTTCAGGCAATCAAAAATCGCCTTTTTGGAATTTGCGTAAAATTGATATTAGTCAAGGAGCTTTTTGACAAATGAATATAGCTACCGAACTCAGAAAAATAACAGCCCGGCCTTTGAGAGAGGGTACTAATATTTTGAGGGGAGTGCATTTTGGCCCAGGAGAAATTTTTGTGAATTTTCGAATTAAAAAACGGACGGAAAGTTATTAACCGATTTAAAAATGACTTTTTTTTATTCATTCGGAAGGCAAATCTTATATCTTTTATCACTATTTTTTAAATTAATTTACTGGCTTTCTAAATATTTCCTATTTATTTCATATTTTTATTTACTTTCTTTTTCATTTACGGTTCAATTTTTCACAATTATTATTATTAAATTTATTTTTAAATTGCTTTTGCTCTCGAAGCTTTTTCTTCGACATTTATGCTTCGATATACAATATATGTAACTGATTTTATGAATCTCAGCCAATTTTACCTGAATGAATAGTTATAATTTAAGGTAATATACGCCCCTTTTCACATTTTTATTTTATTTTTTAAAATTAATATTCAACGAGCGTGTAAGGAACTTTCATGTCTAAAGTTCTTTATCTAAATTATAATTTTATTTTTAATTTAAATATTTATATTATAATACATAATTACTCAAGAGAAAAGTAAAATAATGTATGGAATTTTTATTTTTTATTTAATTTTCCTACCATCGGAAGCTCAAGGATTCGAAGGAGGCGGCTACGGATTTATATTAAAATTCGAATATGCGTAGTCAGCGTGTCTACTCAAATCCTAGAAAAAACCTTTCCTGCCACTTCCAGGATTTTTCCCGGTATCTCAAGTTTTTCCATGTATAATTTTCGCTAGTTTATTATAAAACACGTTTTATTCCGTTTCTAGGGTTTCAATTAAATAAGTTTAATTTAGAAAGCTTAAAAAAATGATATTACAAGATATTCTTAAATATTAATCGATTAATTACATAAGTAATTGATACTAAAAAAAATTAAAATTTCAACTAAATAACTGAATTTGGAACTAAAAAATATAAGTTTTAAAACAAAAATCGAATAGCTGAATTTTTAGTAAGAAAAAAATAATTTTCCACACAAAAAACACAACATTTTAACAAAAAAGTGTATCGTTCAATCAAAAATATGAACTTTTAACTAAAATTATAAATATTTTAATCGAATACTTGACTTGTCAACAAAAAAGACATTTTCAAACAAATATATTATTTTTCTACCAAAAAGGACAATTTTTCAACAATATGACTGAATTTTTAACAAAATAGTTGATTTGTTAACTAAAATAGGCCAATTTTCAAACATAGAGTTGGATTTTTAACTAAAAAAAGATCGATTTCCAACCAAAAATGGTGTAGTACAATTTTCAGTTTAAAACAATTTTTAACCATAAAAATTAATTTTCAATTAAAATTATGGAATATTTAATCAGAATAAATTTTCAATTAAGTAATGAATTTTCAAATTAAAAAAATATATAAATAAATCAAAAAGTAAAAATAAAAAAACAAATTCGAAATCTTTAACTGGCATTGTTTAATTTTAAACAAAACAGATGAATTTGAAATAAAAATGATGAATCTAGAATGGAATAATGGAATTTTTAACCAAAAAGGTTCATTTTTAACAAAAAATATTCATTTCTACAAAAAAACGAATTTTCAATTGAAAAGGATAAATTATTAAACAAAAATTGAATATTTAAATTTTTGTAGTTAAAAAATTAATGTATAGCCGAAGAGATAAATTTTTACCTAAAATGGTGGCATTTTCAACTGTCATAGTTAATCAGATTATCAATTCAAACAATAATAATATTTACTAACAAAAAAACTAATTTGCAAAAAAATAGTTGCGTTTTCAACCAAAGTGATGAGTTTCAACTAAAATTATAAATATTCGATTAGAATAGTTGAATTTATAGCCCAAAAGATTATTTTCAACCAACAAAATTAATTTCTACCAAAAAATTCGAGTTTTCAACAAAAAATTGAATATTGAATCGGAATTATCCGTTACGTTTTCCATTTCAAAAAATAAAAACTAATTTTCGACCGAAAAAAAACTAATTTAAAAAAATAGTTATATTTTCACCCAAAGGGATGACTTTTCACCTAAAATTATGAATCTTCAACTAGAATATAGTTAGATTTTAAACAAAAAAGATTAATTTTCAACCAAGAAGGTTAATTTCCACTTTTAAAAAAGACGAATTTTCAACTTGAAAAGATAATTTTTCAACAAAAAATTGACCTGTTCAATTTTTATTCAACAAAATGAATGCTCAACCAAAGAGCTGAATTGTTAACCTAAATGATGGAATATTCACCTGGAATAATTAAATTTTCAGTTTAAGAAATATTAATTTGCAACAAAATAGTTTAAGTTTTAACTGGAATAGTTAAATTTTCAGTAAAAAAAAATTAACTTTCAGCAATTAAAATCGATCAAATCGACCAAAGAAATTAATTCTAAACAAAAAATATAGCAGTTGATGTTTCAAAGATGAATTTGCAACCAAAATTGTAATAGTTATATTTCAGTTGAAGAAATTATTTTCAAACAAAAAAATAATTTTCAACAAAATAATTAAATATAATAATATAAAGCTACTTTTCTAAATGAAGAATTATCGTTATTTAATTTTATACTGTAATTTAAAAAAGGCATGCTCTCAAAAAAATTCCCTGACATTTCCACATTTTTCCAGATATGTAAAAATTCCCTGAGAATTCCAGGCTTTCCAGGTAGAGTAGAACACCCTGGTAGTATGTACCTAATTTTAAACTGAAAATTTGCATTTGCATTTGTTTTTTGCCTCGAATTTTAGAAAAATAATATTTAATTCTGGTCTTTAGATTAGAAACTTTTGCAATAACTCAATATTAAATAGTAACAGCGTTTTATGAAATTCTTTTGATTAGAATACTAAGAGTGATTAGATAAGAATTGATTTGCAGGTCTCTGAAAATGAAAAATACTAACACAATATAATAATACACAACTTGAGTTATATACTAAATTATATACGAGACACTTCAACTTTGTAAGAAAAATTGAAATCAACTTGAAACCCCGAACCAAACTAATACAAATTATTATTTATTATACGGCTCTAAAGTTTGGATCCTCAATTTCGAAATGAACCCTCAATTTCCCCAAATAACTTTTTTTTGCTTTCTGGCAATTAATTAAATTAAATTTTCCGCTTGAATATTAAAATCCATCTTCGAAACACGCACCACACGGCACATGCCATACATTCAAAATTAAATTCATATATTAAAAATCTTAATCCATAAAAAGCTTCTTTCGAAATTTTCCGTTTAAAATTTTATTCGATAATTTTATATAACATAGGTTGTCTTAGTCCCCGTAATTAAAAACGAATTAACTAATAAATGATGAAATTCTGATTCTATATTTTATTTTATTTTTAGTTTAAGTTTCATATTTGATTTAAGAGATATTTCTAAAATATTATAAAACCTTTTTAGTTCTTAAGTGACAAGTGCGGTATTTTTTTTTAGATTTTTGGAAATGTAATTTTTTTATAATTTGGACTACTTGGATATATAAAATAGATAAAACTACAATTAGTTAATTAGTTAAATCAGCTAGTATGGATAGAAAATTAATCGAGCGAGTCTAATCGGTGCATGCGGATCCAGAGTTTTTTCGCTACTAAATGAAATTTTTATTAAATTAAATTATTAACCAGAACAATTATTTTCAGCGCCAATAAAGAAGCCAATGTCACCTTTTGCGAAATTTCGCCAACTCGACCGACAAAATAGTGCACCAAGTTCGCCAAGGTAATATAAATTACTCAGTAAAAATAAAGCATTTTAAACAGTTACTAATTTTATGTTTCCAATTGTTCAGTAAGTAAGGCTTTCATATTGAAAATAAAATTTTCGAAGGATTACGAAAATCCAAATTATTTAAAGCATCACAATAGAAAATAATTCAATTTTGAAACTTCCAATATATATAATAATTTTTAATTAAAAACGTCAAAACATTAATAATTTCCGCTTAAAGTTTCACAAATTAAACAATTTTTAAAGCTTAAACCGGAAAATGTTTTTTTTTAACGCTTAAATTTCAAGTTATTTCAGATTTAGTTTCCAAAATTGCAAAGCGAAATATAATCCATTTTCCATCAAGAAAGATTTTTCATTATAGAAATAAATTTCAACGAAATTGTGGAATTTCCAAACTAGAGTCCAATTTTCTACTAAAAAAATATTAATTTTCAACAAAAAAGTTCATTTTCAGCCAAATAGATAAAGTTTCTACTAAACTGTTGAATTTTAAAATATAAACGAGAAATTTTCTACAAAAGATTTGAAATTTAACACGAAAATATGAACTTTTGACCAAGTAGTTGAATTGTGAACCAAAAAAGACGAATTTCCAACCGGAAGATTATTTTCTAACAAAAAAAAAAGCATTTTTCTTACTAAAAATCGTCAGTTTTAAACAAAAAATGAAATATTTATATTTTCAGTTAATAGAATTATATTTCAGATAAGAAAAGGACTTTTTGAAAAAAATTGTTAAATTTTGAACCAATAATGATTTTTCCACCAAAAAAAAATTAATTTTTCTCAAAGTGTATTAACTTTCAACCAAGTAGTTAAATTTTCAACAAATAAAGATAAATTCTTAACAAATAATGTAATAGTTAATAATATAAGCAAAGAAAGATTAATCTTAAACAGAAACAGTTAATTTTTCATTAAACATTTCAATTTTTACTAGAAAAATTAATTTTTTGCAAAGTGTAGTTCCATTTTTAACCAAATAATTGAATTTCTTACCGAAAAAGATGACTTCTTAATAAAAAAGAGGAATTTTCAAAAAAAGTAATGGAATTTTTCACCAAAAAGGACAAATTTATTATCCTAAATAACGGATGTTCAACAAAACAGTTGAATTTTCGACCAAATAAGATGATTCTTTAACAAAGTTGTTTGAATTTGCATCCAAAAAGTTAAAAATTCAGTTAACGAAATTAATTATCAACAGAAAAAGAAAGAATTTTCAATCTCGCCTTTGCTACCAAAAAATACATTTTAAACCATTTTTTAGTTATTACAATTCATTTTCAACAATAGCAAAACCTAATTTTCAAATAAAGAGCCGAATCTTCAGCAAGAAAAAAATAATTTTTAACAAATTAGTTTGACTTTCAAGCAAGTAGTTAAATTTTCAAACAAAAAAATATAATAGTGGATATTTCAATGAAAAAAGATTTTAATTTTAAATAAAAAAAGAACACTTGAGTTCAACCAAAGACTATGAATTTCAACAAAATAGTTAAATCTTCAACCAAAAAAGATTAATTTTTAGTCAAAAGGAGATCAATTTTATATCGAAAAAACGAATCTTCAAGCAAAAATTTGAAATTTAACCAAATTCAATTAAAAAAAAAAGAATTTTCAACTAAGTTGTTAAACTTTCAACCAAATAAGGATGACTTTTTGAGAAAATAGATGAATTTTCAACAAAATAATTAAATTAAAACAAAAAATATGAATTCTTAACCAAAAATATACTATATAATATTTTAAACAAAAAATACGAATTTTGAAAAAAATAAATAAATGAATTTTCGACCAAGCAGTTGAATTTTAAATTCAGAAAATTAAAATAAATAAAACGAATTTTCAACGAATCAGCTGATTTTTCAACCAAAACAGTGAATTTTTGACAATTTAGTTCAATTTTCAACAAAGAAAATAAATTTTCAAATAAAAAAATATAATAGTTGATACTTCAACGGAAAAAAATTATAATTTTAAGTAAAAAATAGTTGAGTTCAACCAAAAGCGATGAATTTTCAAGAAAATAGTTAATTCATCAAACAAACCAGATTTACTTTTGTTCTAACGGTTGCATTTTAATCAGAAAGATTAAATTCCTACCAAAAGATATAACTTTTACATAAAAAAAACAATTAAAATGAAAGGCAAAGGGATGTATCTTCAATAAAAAAATAAATTTTCAACCAAAAAGGGTGAATTCTGAACCCAAAATATATGTAATAGTGAACTATTCAATTGAAAAGAGTTAACTTTTAACGGAGTATACTTGGATTTTCTTATTGGGCTTTATTAATTCATTTCAAATGTAAGAACAAAAACGGGAAAAAGTGTAAGTTTCTTGAAAACAGTGAAAAAAGAGGAATTATTTTTTTTTAAGGGGGACAGGGGAAAGAGTGTAAACTCTGTTATTGAACTATTGAGGTTTTCAAATTGAAATTGTTGAATTATTTAAATTTGAAACCATATAACTCTGAAAGCTCGTATTTAAAATCGTTCAATTTAAACATTCTTTTTAAAATTCTTCTTCAATTTCAATTTCTGTTTTATAATTAGTTACATTTTCAGTTAAAATAACCTTTAAACCAATGAAAAAAATTATTTTCAATAAAATAGTTAAATTTTTAATTAAAGTGATGAATTTTCAACTTAAATTATGAATCTTCAACTGGAATATTGAAATTTTAAACCAACAAGATGTATTTTCGACTAAAATTATGAATCTTTAAGCAGCATAATTGAATTTTCAACCAAGAAGATCAACTTCTACCAAAAAAGAGGAATTTTCAACAAAAGACATAAATTTTTAACTAAAAAAGATGAACTGTTCATCAAAAATATAGTAGTTAAAACTTTAGTTTAAAAAAATTAATGTTCAACCAGAGATGATATTTTAAATATAATTATGAAATATTTAATTAGAATAGTTCAACTGGCATATTTGAATTTTAAACAAAAACGATGAATTTTAAATAAGAATAATAAATCTATAACGGAAAAAGTTGAATTTTCAACACAAAAGGTTCATTTTCACCAAAAAAGATTAATTTCTACAAAAAGACGAATTTTCAACTTAAACATATAAATTTTTAAACAAAAGAGGAATATTTAAATTTTTAGTTAAAAAATTAATTCTGAGCTAAATTGATGAATTTTGACCTAAAATTGTGAAATTTTCAATTGTAATAGTTAATTATATTTTCAATATAAAAAAAGAATAAAATTCAGTAACAAAATTTTTAAAAAAAGTTACATTTTTATCCGAAGTGATGAATTTCAAATAAAATTATGGATCTTACATTGGAATAGTTAAATTTGAAGCCCAAGATATTAATTTTCTACCAAGAAGATTAATTTCTACCAAAAAATACGAATTTTCCACAAATTGTATGAATTTTCAATCGGAAAAAAAAATATTGTAAAAAAAAATGAATGGATCGAACCTATTTCAAATCATGCAGGCTCTACACTTTAAATTGCAGAATCTCTCGGGGACGAAATATGTTGTTTTTTTACAGGAAATCCGGCGATACGTATTTTTCGATCTGTGGCAAACAAATTTTTTTTGGCTTTGTTTTTCAAAAAAATAAATAAATAAATCCTTTAAACTTATATAACTTTTGACCTAATTGAGATACTTGAGTTTTCTTTCAAGATTCTGGAAATGCTAAAAATAGATTTTCTAAAAAAACTCACATTTATATTTTTTACAAATTTTTTGTTGAATTTGTACTATCATGAAGAAAACACCTGGTGAGTTTTATGCACGATAAATAACTTTTGTGGTCAAGAGAATTTTTTTCATGATATTGAATTCTGCAATTTCAAGTATATAACCTGCCTGATTTGAAATGGATTCGATCAACAGTTAAAATGTTAGTTAAAAAATTAATTTTTCAATTTAAACGCTCATTTTAAAAATGCTTCTTTAATTTAAATTTTTATTTTATGATTCTAGTTTTAAACTTAAAATTGTCAAGTTTCACGGCTTTTAAATTGAAACAATAAATTTATTTTGGAAAAATTCTTTTGTTTAGCACTCCGAAAACTCCGGGGAAGGATTTTCAGTTCAAGTTTACCGATCCCGTGGTGCAAAACAATGCAGTCCAGATAAAGGAACGACTGTTGGCGTGGTGCCGTGCCAAAACCAAAGAATACGAGGTAGCGTAAGTGCCTGACGTATTTTCAGAAAGTTATATTCACACACTCAACCAGTGCATTTTCATACAACTCCGTGCCACAAAGCCGTTGTTATAACTCCCGAAATACGACCCCCAAAGAAATCTTCCTAAATTAGGGTGACTCGAAAAACTTAAAATTTTCAACAAAAAAAATAATTTTAACGAAAGAAATGAATTTTCAACGAAAGAAACGAATTTTCAACGAAAGAAATGAATTTTCAACTAAAATAACGAATCTTTAACAAATAAATTTTTTTTTAATCATTTGTTTCAGCCTTCACCTGAGTAGTTGAATTTTCAATTTAAAAAAATCGATTTTCAACCATATATTTACATTTTTAACCCAAGAGATGAATTTTTAACTAAAATGATAGATATTCCCCTGGAATATTTATCAGCTGAAAATATAATTTTCAATAAAAAATAAACGAATTTAAACAAATAATATAATAATAGATATTTCAAACAAAAAAAAGATTTTATTTCAAATCAAAAACAGCTGAATTCAGCTAAAAAAAGGTTTTATTTTCAACAAAATAGTTAAATACTCAGCCAAAGAGGTGAACCTTCAAAAAAAAAAATGTTTAACAAAGTAGTACACTTTAAACAGCTGAATTTTCGATTAAAAAGATCAATTTTTAATCAAGTATTGAAACTATTAAACAAAGAGATCAATTTGTAAATAGAATTATAAATATTCCACTGAAAGTTAAATTTTCAGCTAAAAAATTAATTTGTAATTTAAAAAAAAAAACGAATTTTAAACTAAAGAAATTAATTTTTCAAAAAATAGTTAAATTATACGCCAAAGAGATGAACCTTCAAACGAAAAAATCAATTGTTTAGAAAGCAGTTTAACTTTGACCTAAATAGTTGAATTTTTAATAAAAAAATCAATGTTTAACAAAATATTTAAACTTTTAACCCAAGAAATAAAGTTTCAACTAAAATGATAGATATTCCAGTGGAAGAGTTAAATTTCAGCTAAAAAAATTAATTTTTAAAACAAAAAAAAAACGAATTTCCACCAATGTTTATTAAAAAAAAAAAAAGATTTTAATTTAAAATCAAAAAGATGCATTTTCAAGAAAATAATGGAAATATCAGTCAGAAATGAACCTTCAAACAAAAAAAATACATTTTTAAACATACATTTTTAACAAGGTACTTCAACTTTTACCTGAGTAGTTGAATTTCCAATTTAAAAAATCAATTTTTAACAAAATCTTGAAAATATTAACGAGATTAATTTTCAACTAAATTATAAATATTCTACTGAAATAGTCAAATTCTTAGCTAAAAAAAATTAATTTTGAACCAAAGAAATAAATTTTCAACTAAAATGATGAATCTTGAAAAATAAATTATTTTTTAATAAAATGGTTCAACCTTCAACTAAGTAGTTAGATTTTCAATAAATAATGTCATTAATTTAAGAAATTAGTTCAAATATTCCTAAATAGTTGAATTTTCAATTAAAACGATCAATTCCTAACAAAATATTTAAACTTTTAACCCAAGAAATTATTTTTCAACTAAAATTTCTAATATTCCACTGGAATAGTTAAATTTTCAGCTGGAAAAATTAATTTTTAATTGTTACAAACGAATTATGAACCAAAGAAATGAATTTTTAACAAAATAGTTAAATTCTCTGCCAAATACATGAACCTTCAAACGAAAAAATCAATTTTTAACAAAATATTGAAAATATTAACGAGATTAATTTTCAACTAAAATTATAAATATTCTACTGGAATAGCCAAATTCTTGCTAAAAAAAATTAATTTTGAACCAAAGAAATAAATTTCAAGATGGCCGTTTTAATCGAAGAAAAAAATTCCCCGTTTTTTCCCGGCTTGCAAAGATTTTTCACGGCCAATGAAATTTAAAAAATCAAACTATATTCTAAACATTTTTCCATATAAATTAATAAACAATAAAAGACAAATTAAAGAATTCAAAGTGGAACACTTGAATTCCAAACTTTTAAAATTAAAGTTTAAAAATTTTTCAATTCAAAAATTGTGTATTCAAATGCTCAAAAATGTACACGTACCAAATGAAAGGTAGTAACACTTCATATAAACAATGTTAAATAAAATGCAAATAAACTGCAAAATTTATAACTTTTATAAATTATAGAGTTCAAAGATTCAGATTCAATTTCAAAAATATAAATCCACGTTAGCATTTTCAATACTCTAAATTAAAGAATACAGCAATGAAGCTTTGAAAATTTTAAAAATTATATTATTTTAAGTAATTTTAAACTAGACACATTCAAAATTGAAAAATAATTTTTTAAACTTAACAGTTCTTAAATCATTTTTATTTTAAATAGTCTAGGCATCCTTTAAAAGCTTTAAAATTGTATTTCAAAGTCTTAAGATATCTAGAAGAGGTTTTAAATTTTTCCAAATTCAAAATAATTTTAAAATTTTTTTCAGAACTTTTAAATATATTTCAAATTGAATTGAATTTTTTCTATAACTTTTAAAAAATCCTGCAAATTAAAAAAATTTTGAATTCGAATTTATAAATAACAATAGAACACTTATTATTTATTAAAAAAATAGAGTAATTTTAAGAGATATTTAGAAGTTTTAAAAAGATTTGAATTAAATTTAGGACTTGAAATAATTTCAAATAATTACAGCTGAATTTAAAATAAAATTTAGACTTATTAAAATTGTAACGCTAAACGTTAAAAAATTCTTCGAAAAACTGAAGAATCAAAGCTTTCTATATAAAATAATTTAGACTCACAATATTTTTAATTTGATAAAAACTTTTAATTATGACTATATTATTATAGATTTATTTTTAAGTTGAAAATAGTAAAACGCACGTTTATATTTTCTAATGGCTAAACAATTAATAGAAATAATATTTTAATAAACTGTATATAAAAAATAATATAAAGGAAGACCTGAAACTCTGAATTAAAAATATATTATTGATAAATCATGAACATTTTTCTTTAAGAATAAAATTATCGGAATAAATGATATTATATTAAATTGAATTCTTATCAAGACTTTCGGCTTGAAACAGTTACAATCTGGAAATTCTCAAATTTTGAACGGATCTAGAATTGTTTGGTCAAATCAATTATTGTTCAAATTTCTATACTTAGAGTACAGATGAATTTTAAAAATAATTTATTTATTTATATTTACGGTTGATAAAATAAAACTGTTTTTCTTTTTATCAAAAAGTTTCGTGAGCAAATGCTTTTAATTTTTAATTGTTTAAATCTTCAAAACTGCACTTTAATTATTTAAAAAAACTGTTAGTTTTTAATTTTTTAAGCCTTGTAAAATTTCCGGTCAAAAAATAAATTCACTGTCATTTCCCGTTCTTCCCCGGTCCCATAAAATACCCGGTCATTTTTATTTTATTAAAATTCCCACTGGAATAGTTAATTTTTTAGTTATTAAACCATCAGCGGCGTAGCCAGGATTTTTTTCAAAATTTTCAACAACAAGAAAAAACGAATTCCAAACCAAATAAGTAAATTTTCAAATAAAATGATAAATTTTCAACGCATATATTATTTTTTAACAAAGTGGTTTAACCTTCAACTAAGTAGTTCATTTTTTAAACATAAAAAATGAATTTTCAAAGAATAACGTTAAATTAGATAGCTTGAAAATAAAAGCAGTTGATTTTAACGAAAAAGACAAAATTTTAACAAATGGTTGAACATTCAACCAAAGAAAATTTTTATCCATAAAGGATCATACTTCTAATAAAACCGATATATTGTTATATCAAAAAGACGAATTTCAAAAAAATATTTTAATTTCCAACTAAGCAATATGTCAGTTAAGCTTTCAATACCAAAATAAAAATTTTCAAAAAAAGTTAATTTTCTACCATAATAGTTGAATTTTCAACCCAAAAAGTCAGAGAGAATAAATTAACATTTTTAACATTAATTTTTTTATGCACAGACTAAAACAATCAAATTTAAGATTGCAATTTAAAAAAATAAAAATTTCTTTCAATCTTAAAAGTTATTTCAATCATAAAAAATGATTTCCCCACCACAAAAGATGAACTGTCAATCTAAAAGGGCGAATTTCCAACATAAAATTGAATATTCGATAAAAATAACTTTAAATATTCATTCCAATTTTTAATTAAATAGTTGAACTTTCAACATACAAGCATGAATTTTCAAAAAAATAGTCGAATTTTCAAAGTAATAGTTAAAGTATTCACCAAATAATTTAATTTTGAACAAGATTTTTTTTTTTAATCTCGTAACATTTTTAATATAAAATTTTTTATTAATGGATTAAAACAATTAAATTTCTGATTAAATTTTTTTTACAATTTATTTAATCAGAAAAGATGATTTTTCTAGTCTTCAAGAGAAAATTCTCAATCCTAATATCAAATTTGCAACAAAACAGTTAAATTTTGGACCAAAAATTTGTAATAACCAAATAAATGAATTTTCGACCTATAAACCTGAAATTAAAAACCAATTATCGAACTTTCAAACAGATAATTGAATTTTCTAGAAGACAGTTGAACTTTTAACAAAGAAGATGTGTTCCCAAATAGACAAATGTTCAATAAAACTGTAGAATTTTCAATAAAAAGATGACCTTTAACAAAATACTTGCATTTTTCACCAAATACTTGAATTTTTTACCTACAAAGCTGAATTTTAAACTAAAAAGTTACATTTTCAACGAAATAATTTAATTTTTTAGAATGCACTTGAATTTTTGACAAAAAAGTTTAAATTTTAATCACATACTTCAACTTTCAATCAAATACTTGAATCTTTCACCCGCAAAAAAGAATTTTCAACCAAATAGTTTAATTTTCAATAACCAAAATAGTTGAATTTTAAACTCAAAAAGACGAATTTTTAACAAAACTGTTGAACTTTCAATAAAAACATGACCTTCTTAGAAAATATTTGCATTTTTCAACAAATAATTACATTTTTTGGAAGACACCTGAATTTTCGACAAAGATGAATTTTCAATCCAAAACAACGATTTTTCTACCCAAATAGACAAATATTCAACGATAAAGTTCAATTTTCACGCAAAAATGATGATTGTTTAAAGAAATACTTGAATTTTTTACAAAATAGTTGAATTTTTAATCACATACTTGAATTTTGAATCAAATATTTGAATCTTTCACCTGCAAAGATGAATTTTCAACCAAATAGTTTAATTTTCAATAACCAAAATAGTTTAATTTTAAACTGATAAAGACGAATGTTCAACAAAACAGTTGAATTTTCAAAAAGAAGATGACCTCTTAACAAAATACTTCCCTTTTTCACCAAATACTTGAATTTTTGACCTACAAAGATGAATTTTAAACTAAAAAGTTACATTTTCAACAAAATAATTAAATTATTTAGAAGACTCTTGAATTTTCAATTCAAAAGGATGAATTTTCTGTCCAAATAGACAAATGTTCAACCATAAAGTTCAACTTTAAAGCTAAAATTGTGATTCTTTAAAAAAATAATTGAATTTTTAACAAAATAGTTTAATTTTGAATTGAATACTTGAATCTTCCACCTGCGAAAAAGAATTTTCAACCAAATAGTTTAATTTTCAATAACCAAAATAGTTGAATTTTAAACTGAAAAGGACGAATTTTCAACAAAATTGTTGAATTTTCAATAAAAAGACGACCTCTTAACAAAATACTTGTATTTTTCCCCAAATACTTGAATTTTTTACCTACAAAGATGAATTTTTAACTAAAAAAAAAAAAAAAACATTTTCAACAAAATAATTTAATTTTTTAGAAGACACTTGAATTTTCGACAAGGATGGATTTTCAATCCAAAAGGACGAATTTTCTATCCAAATAGACGCATGTTTAACCATCAAAATCAATTTTCAAGCAAAAATGGTAATTCTTTAAAAAAAAGAATTGAATTTTTAACAAAATAGTTGAATTTTCAATTTAAAAAATAGTGGAATTTTAAACCCAAAAAGACGAATTTTCAACAAAACTGTTGAATTTTCAATAAAAAAGTATGAGCTTTTAACAAACTTGTTGACTTTTCGATCAAGTTTATTACACTTGACAGTTGTTTAAACGGCTTCTTATAGAAATTTCCTAAACTGTGCAAGATTTTATCCATAAAAAAATGAAATGAAAAAAAGGAAGAAAGGTTTCTACAGAATATAAATTTAATCTAAATTTAAGGCGAAGTAAAAGAAATCAACAAAAACTTTAGCAAAAACATTTTTCTTTTTTCAGAATGTCCAACTGGATAATTTCTCGACAAGCTGGAGCAATGGATTAGCTTTCTGCGCACTTCTTCATCATTTTAGGCCAGAAGCTTTCGATTATCACAGCCTCCGCCCTGAAGATCGAAAAAAAAATTTCCAATTGGCATTTGAAAAAGCTGAGTAAGTATTTTTGATGTATCTTTCCTGAAATCGTTTGGAAATATCTTGACATTTTTATGAATTCTGAAATCCATTTTTGTTTTTTGTTTTTTTTTTATTATTTTAAAATATTTAATATTCACAAAATTCTATTAGAAATGTATTTTTATAGCTTCAATCATTATTTATCATTGAAAAGTAAAACGAAGGTAAATTCAATTTCTTCTTGGATTTAGCCATGTATTACTCAAATATAAACCTTTTCCCACTTTAAAAATTATATTAGAAGATATTCTTAAACATATTAAAAACATCGAATAATTTTTATTTTGGGTTTTTTATTTTATATGTAGGTCAAATTAATTTGGGTACGACATTAAATTTAATTTAACCCTCTTTAAATTCCTAAATTTTAAAGCAAAAATATATTGAATATTTTACAAGACAGAGGAATTTTCAACCAAAAAGATTAATTTTCTACTTTTTTTTTCAACCAAACACACCAAATATAAAATAGTTAAATTTTCAGTAAAAAAAAAACATTAAAAAAAAAGAACGAATCTTCAACAAAGAAATTACATTTTTAAGAAAAAAGATAAATTTTCAATCAAGAAGATTAAGTGTCTACCAAAAAATATAGATTTTCGATTAAAAAAAAAATTAAATAGTTAGATTTACAGTTTAAAAAAATTAACTAATAATAAAAAAAACAATCTATTTTTCAATCAAATAAATGAATTTACAACCAAAAAAGATCAATTTTTTACAGAATACAGGAATATCCAACCAAATTTCAAATTTTAAAAGGAGTTTTGAAACTAATAGTTACATTTTCAATCGAAGAAATAAATTAAAAAGATGGATTAGTAACCCAGAAGGTTAATATTCAATTCAATTCAATATATTCTCTCTCATGTATGCCCTGGTGGGTTTTTACATATACAATATAAATATACAGTGTTATAATATAATAAGCCGTTTATAAAAATTATGTGACTCAGAATATTCTAATTTTTGCAAAAATATAGCATATCCGCGCTTATTTTGTATTTCTAGTTTTAATTCTAATTCTGCATCACAATGTATACTTTGATTATTTATTATTAATTAATCTTCACTATCGCTGAGCTCTTCTAGTCCTATCTGTCGATTCCTATTTACACTTTCTTTTGCACATTTTTCGAAGTCTCTTGCATATCCGCAGAGCTCTGAGCTCGGTTCTTTTTTCAGAACTTTTGTTCATTTCTGACTAATTTCCATTTCCGGGTTTTCATTTAACCATTTATCAACCCCTCTGACCAAATCCTCACTGATTAATCTCCTTGCGTTTTTACATACCCAAATGTGGCCAAGATTTTCCTCTGACGTTCCGCACAACCTACATAATGTATTTTCATAACCTTTATTTCCTGCTTTACCCACATTGCCCATTGTTCCTTACATTTACCGTTTATCCGACCTATTCGAGTCCCAATGTTCCTCCCTTTGAAATCCTTCTTTGTGCTTCTTATATAATACACAGTAGTTTGACCTATCTATCTTTCCCCAATCTATTTGAATTTCAAGTTCCATTTTTTTAAAACACCTCGCTCTAGATTATTTTCAATTTTACTTTCATTTCCTTGGTTTCTCATTAGCTCTAACGTCTGTCCGTCTCCTACTACATGCATGGCTTTTTTCAACACTTCTCCCCACTTCGATGGCATATTATTCGCAATACCTCGCAATTCTGCCATTAGACATACCTTAGGTAGTCTGTCATCTCCCATGCTTAAAATTTGTAACACATATTTACTTGCTCTTCTTCCTGCCTCTATTTCCAAACTTCTTCTACCTGCTACCATTCTCCAAATATAATTTGGAGTGTTCCTATCTAATCCCATAATCATTTTCACGTATCTACCTTGTATTCTTTCCATTACTTCCTTTCTTTCCCATCCCCATAGCTCCACCCCATACAGTAACCCTGCCTTAGCCAAAATGTCTAACAAGTAAAGTCTTCTTCCTAGATCATTTATGTTAGCTCTTTTCATTACTCCCCATGCTGCATTAATTGCTGTTTGAGCTTTTCCTGCCAAAGTGTTTAGATGTTTGTTAAAGGTCCCTCCCGTAGAAAACCAGAAGCCTAAATACTTGTATCTATCTACCACCTCTAATTCCTTTCCATATATTTTCCATTCTTCACCCTCCTTCATTTTGCCCTTCTTACGAAATACCATTATTTTTGTCTTGTTAACATTCATTGAAAGCTGATTTTTATTGCTATATTTTTCTAAAGTTTTGAGCATTTCCTTTAAACCTTCTGGGAAGTCAGCTACTAAACTTAAATCATCTGCAAATTTTAGTGCATATACTTTCGTGTTTCCTATCACTGTGCCTCCTTTCTTCTTTCTAATCCATTCATCCTCCATGTCTTCAGTAAAAATGTTGAAGAGTGTTGGGCTTAATGGGAAACCCTGTCTTACCCCTCGCTCCGTTTTAAAACTCTCTGTAATTCCCTCCGCTGTCAGTACTTCATTTTGCGTCTCCCTGTACATATTTTTAATCATATTCAACATTCTACCCTTTATCCCAGTTTTTTCTAGTTTCTGCATTAAAATATCCCTATCTACTAAGTCGAAAGCTTTTTTAAAGTCCACAAAGGCCACGTATAGCTTACCACCCTCTCTTTTCAACTTATTATTTATTATAGAATGCAGTGCAAATATATGGTCTCTTGCAGCCCTACCCTTTCTGAAACCTGCCTGACTTTCTTTATATAGACCTTTTTTCTCCAACCACCCTCTGATTCTTTCATTCATAATTTTGGCTAGAACTTTGTACCCTGTATCTAGTAGTGATATTCCTGTATAATTACCTGTGTCCTCTTCATCTCCTCCTTTGAAAATAGGAACAATTCTCGCTTTCTCCCATCCTTTTCTTATAATCCCTTCCCTCCACATTCCACTAATACATCTATGCACTTCTTCAAACCAAGATCTCGGTAAGCCTTGTATGAATTCAATAGTTACTCCATCCTCCCCAGGAGCTTTCCCTTTCTTCATTCCCCTCACACAGTTCGCTACTTCCTCATAACTTATTTCTCTATTCAATTATACTTCCTGTTCCATGCCTTCTTCGTTCCCCCTAGTAAAATTGCATTCACTTCTAGGTTCTATTGGGTCCTGCGTATTATTAATTTCTACCAAACTGCTGCTGTGAAATACCTTTTTTTCGTTTACTTTCGAGTCGTCGATTTTTTCGGCCTCTAATAACTTCTGAAAATGAATTTTCCACTTCCCTTTTTTTTATCTTACCGCCCCTTCTTCTTTTCAGAGGTCTAAAATTGCCTATTGCTCTCCAAAACTCACTCATGCTCTTACTTTCTGCTACCTTTTTCCATTTTTCCTCCTTTTTTTCTCGTTTTTTTTGTGCATATAACAGTTTAATTTTCGCTCTTTCTCTATTTAATATTTCTTTATCCTCGTCTCTCTTTGTCTTAAGAAATTTTTTTAAAAACTCCCAAACTTTCTAAACTATCTAGTATTTGTCTTTTTTTCTAATCATACCTACCTTCTCGGCCGCATTTTTTATGTTTAGTATTATTCCTTCCTATCTATCCGCCCAACCCGCACCTTCGGCAAGTTCCTCCAATAGATTTTCGATGACCTTTTCAAAATCTTTAAACTTTCCCAAATCCCATACTAATTTTGTTTCCTCCTCGTAACCTTTTTTTGCCTCGCAAGATGCTTTCTCCTTGTTTCCTACCTCGATATTCAATTTGAAAGTTACCGGTAAATGATCTGATTCGATTCTTGGTTCTACTTTTCTTTCTTTAACCAACCTGCTCTCTTCGTTATCCATTGAAATCACGTAATCAAGAACCGAGCTCACTGTTCCGCCGATATGTGTGATTTTCCCTTCTCTGCACCGTTTATTATTATTATTACACCATTAAGCCATTTCATTTTTCAAATTGATCCAAAATTCTCGTGCTACTTAAGTAAATAACACGTTCGTTCCGCAACACTGCTCCGACCCACGTTGCTGATCAATCTCTCTAGCAATCACCCCAAGCGAAGAACCTCACGGCATCATTCACTCTACTGACACTCTTTTTATTAACTATTTGTCGCCGTACTTTCCTGTCCTGGCATACTTCTCTAGCTTCTTTTATGTCCATGCATTTTTTCATGCACTCTCGTGTTTCTGTGACTTCTTATGTCTCTTCTAAGTAGGGTCTCATTCACACATTCTAACCATTCTTTCCGCGGTCTACCTCTGGGCACGCTGCCATTTACTTTACCTTGATACACTTGTTTCGTTAGTCGTTCATTTGGCATTCTCTCAACATGTCCGAACCATCTTAACCGATTTCTTTCCCATGTGTACTAGCGTCTCTTCTGCACCACATTCTTTTAGAATTATCTCGTTACTTACTTTGTCCATTAGGGTTTTTCCGCTTATTATGCGCATGAATCTCATGTCAATTGCGTTAATTTTACTCTTATATTTTTCTTGATACGTCCATGTCTCGCTACCGTATAGTACAGTCGGTATAAACATAGAATTATGTATTGCCATTTTACTTTATTTGATATATTTTTACTTCTGATAAGGGGACCTGCTCTACCAATAACCTTCTTACCTTCGCTTATGCGTCTATCTAATTCCTCATCTATCTTCCCGTCCCTAGT
>NC_046666.1:42951533-42967311 GCF_010883055.1 Belonocnema kinseyi | reverse complement strand
TTCTTTCCAATCGTCTGGGACGTCTCCCATCTCGAAACATAAATTTATCAATTCGCACAGTCTATGTGGTATGCAAGCGCCACCGTGTTTAAGCATTTCAGCTTTAATACCGTCTACCCCGGCAGCCTTACCGTTTTCCATGTTCTTAATTATATCCCTAACCTCAGTGACACAGACTTTCTCAATTGAGTTTTCCATCGCATCGTGTTCAAGATCGCAGTTGTGGTGTCCTATAGCTTCATCTCCGAATTTTATCCTAAAATAGTCTCTGAAAACCTCTAGTATTCCGTCTGCATCATATACCATTTCCCCCCTTCCATTCAAAACTAGTAAACCATAATCTTCACATAAAGTGAGTAATTTCTTTCCTTCTGCATTTAAATGCGAGTCTTCCGAAAATCTTACATTGTAATATTCCTGCTCTGATTCATTTTCTTCCAAATCTACTCTACCTTGCTCATGACCTATTCTTGCGTTCCAATCTCCTACTAATATTATATTTTCCCTTTTCCCAGAAGGTTAATAATATTCTACTACAAGAGACAATGTACCAACAAACTACATAATTTTTCAACCAAATAACTGAATTTTCAACTGAAAAAGATCAATGTTAAAACAAACACGAAATAGTTAAATTTTCAGCAAAAAAAAATTCATTTTAAACAAACATTTTTCAAAAGTAGTTAAATATTGAACCAAAAAAGGTTTAACTCTAATGTGTCAACTTTTAATGTAAAATTCATGATATTACAAGTTCCAGGTTTAAAAAGATGCTAAAATTGGTAATAAAACTAGAAAAAATTAACCGCTTGTGGTAATTTTTATTTTCAAAACTATTATTTAAATGTTACTAATTCAATGACAATATACAAAAATGGTTCTTTTTAATTTGTTGTAAAAAAAAACAACAATTTTCAACTAAATAGTTTTTAATTTAATGCAGTTAAACTGCCAAATAATTTTATGTTTTTTTTTAACTTTTATCAATCATCGAGTTAAAAGATTCAGATTCAGTTCGAAAAATATAAATTCACGTTATCATTTTCAATGCTCTAAATTGAAGAATCCATCAATAAATTTTTAAAAAATCCTAAAATTATTAAATTATTTTCATTTTAAATAGTTTAAAAATCCTTTAAAAATTTTCAAAATTTTATTTTAAAATCTTGAAACATCCACATGTTGCTTTGCATTTCTTCACATTTTTTCACAATCCTGCCAACTTAAAAAAATATCATTAAAATCTCCTATTAATTTTTGATAATTTTATAAATCTTACTAAATCTTCTTAAATATTCTCTTAAAATTAATTTTCCAATATAAAAAATTATTTTAAATTTTCCAATGAAATGTTTTTTATCCTTCTGAAGCCTTTCAAAATTCTTAAAAAGCTTATAAACATTTAATTTTATTGTTATTTGTACATCAAATTTCAACAATTGGAGTTAAACTTTTTTTTTAATAGAGCGCTTTAAATTGTAAAATTCAAAGTTTAGTTTTGAATCTTTAATTTATAATTTCTGATTTTAAATAAACAGTCAGAACTTTCCAAATATTAAGTAATTTTTCCTTTTCTTAATTAAAAGACTTTCAAATTACACGGCTGTAAAATGGAATATTTTAGATTGAAATAATATCTAATAATATTTGAAATTTATTAAAAGCCTTTAATTATGAATATATTATTTTGAAGTTATTTAAAATTTGAAAATAGTTCATAAAGTTACAAACGAACGTTTAGATTTGTTTAACTAATAAGACTTTTCAATTAAATATAAATCCATCTTATCATTTTCAATGCTCTAAATTAAAAAATCAATCAATGAACTTTAAAATTTTCAAAATTATAGAATTTTAAGGAATTGTAAACTAGAAACATTAAATATTTTTTAAAATTTAACTGAACACTTCTTAAATTAGAAATTCATTTAATTACTTTTTAAATAGTTTAAACATCCTTGGAAAGCTTCAGATTTTTATTTCAAAATCTTGAGAAATCTAGAAATTGTTTTAAATTGAAAATTATTTTGGAAATTTTTTCAGAACTTCTAAATATCTTTCAAAATGAAACGAATTTTTTCTACAATTTTCATAAAATCCTGCAAATTTTAGACAATTTCTTTACAATTTGGATGTATAAATAACAATTAAACATTTATTATTTGTGTGCGTAATTTGAGTAATTTTTAGAAATTTTGAAAAAATTCAAACTTAATGTAAAACTTGAAATGATAACCTAATATAAAACAAAATGTAGATTTTCGTAGATTTTAAACAAAAAAATGATATTCTTTTCAAGAATTGTGAAAGGCTTCAAAAGAATAAAAACATTTTCTTAAGATTCCTAGGAAGATTAAAAATAACTTTTCATTTTGAAAAATTATTTTAAGAGAATATTTAAAAAGTTTTTCAAAGATTTAAACAAAATTTTCATAAAAAATTCTAGAAGATTTTAAGAAAACTTTCTAAAATTTGCATGATAATTTTTAATCATTTAAAAACTAGTAAATATCTCTTAAAATTACTCAATTTTTTCTACAAATGTTCATTTGTAAATTATACATCAAAATTAAAAAATTTCACTTACAAATTAAGCATTTTTCGAAATTTTAACGATTCCAGGTTTTCCATGTCAAACAATTCAGTTACAGATTCTTTACTTTTAAATGTTTGGTTTCTATTTACTTGTCTTGAATAAAAATTTAAATATTGCTAAATGCTCAATAATTAATTTTTTCTTTTTAATAAAAAATTGAATGGGTTAAAATGGAATATTTTAGACTGAAACAATATTTTCAATTTAATAAAATCCTTTATTTAAGAATATATTATTATGAAGTTATTTTTAAGTTGAACGTTAAAATCTGAAAATTCTTAAATTTTGAACTGGTTTAAAATCGTTTTCTCAAATCGTTTTTGTTCACTTTTTATTACTTAAAGCACAGATAAATTAAAACAAAATTTATTTATTAAATAAAAATATTTTTAATACAAAATTTAATAATTAAGTCTTTAAGAATGCATTTAAAAATTCTTTAAATTAAAAATGTAAGTTTAGAAATAAAAATTTTAAATGGAAAATTTGTAAAGTAAAAAAAATTTGAATGACGCATTGTAAGCTAAATAATAGCATAATTGAAAAACATAACAATTCCACTAATTATTTAAAAACTGTTAAAATCGAACGTAGACAGATTTTTCTTCTGAAAATTCGTAAAATTTTCGGTTTCTCGGACAGGCGGCCACTCTGTTTTTTTATAAAACAAATCTTTGATTTTAAAAACTTCTAATTAATTTCAATTCTTAATAATTTTAATTCTTATTAAGACTTTCGGGTTGAAACAGTTACACAGTTACTTTTTTCTATAACTTTTAGAAAACCCTGCAAATTTAAAAAAAGTGTAATTTCAATCTATAAATAACAATAGAACACTTATTATTTGTAAAAAATATTAGAGTAATTTTAAGAGATATTTTGAAGTTTTAAAAAGATTCTAATTAAATTTAAAACTTGAAATAATTTCAAATACTTACAACCGAATTTAAAATAAAATGTAGATTTTTGCAGATTTCAAATTTCACTCATTAAACTCTTTTTAAATCGAACAATTAAAATTGTAACGCTAAAAGTTTAAAAGTTCTTCGAAAATCTCAAGATTCAAAGCTTTCTATGTAAAACAATTCAGTTTTAAATTATTTTCTTTTAAATATTTGGTTTCAATTTACTCGTCTTAAATGAACAGTGAAATATTGCTAGATATTAATATTCTTTTTATAGAATATAAATATAGATATTCTTAAATATAAATATACGTTTTCTACATTAAGAAATTTCAAATTAAATGGGATAAAAATGAAATAATTTAGACTCACAATATTTTAAATTTAATAAAAACCTTTAATTATAACTAGATTATTATGGATTTATTTTTAAGTTGAAAATAGTAAGTCTCACTTTTACATTTTTTAATGGCTAAAAGAAATTAATAAAAATAATTGATTAATAAATTTATTTATTAAATTCAATATAAAAAATAATATAAAGGAAGACCTGGAACTCTGAATTAAAAATATATTATTGATAAATCATGAAATTTTTTTTTTTTTTTTTTAGTACAGATCCATTTTTAAAATATTTTATTTATTTATATTTACAGTTGATAAAATAAAACCGTTTTTTATCAAAAAGTTTCAACTGCAAATGCTTTTCATTTTTAATTGTTTACATCTTTAAAACTGCACTTTAATTAAAAATTTATTTTAAAAATCTTCGATTTTAAACACTTCTAGTTTTTTAAGCCTTTTAAACTGCATTTAACAACTCTTTAAATTAAAATATATGCTTTTAAAAATTAAAAATCTAAAATGAAACATTTTTAAAGTAAAAGATTTTCAAATTAAGCATTCTAATCTAAATAACAATTTGAAAAATTATTTAAAAAACGGTTAAAATCAAAGTTGGATATTTGTATTCTAAAAATTTTGTAAAAGTCCCGGTCAAAAAATAAATTCACTGTCATTTCCCAATTTTCCCCGGTCAATAAATTAATAAGAAAAATAATCTGCTAATTTTAAAGAAGTCTAAATAAATAAAAATAATGGTAGCATTCATAATGAATTTACTGGAATTTTCTCGCTAAAATAAAGAAACTTCTTTAAATCATAATATAAGTTTTCAAGCACCATAAGATTTTTTGATTTTCTTTTTGAAGAAGTTCATGTAAAAATAAAAAATAAAAATTGTTTATTAATAAAATCGATAAAAATTGTAATTTAATTTTTGTTTTTCAGCGAAATCGCGGGGATCGCGCCGCTGTTGGATGTCGAGGACATGGTGATGATGCGCCGCCCGGATTGGAAGTGCGTTTTTACATACGTCCAGTCGATTTACCGCCGTTTTAAGGACGAAGATTAAGCGATCAGCGCACGTTGTTTTTATTATTATTATTATTATTGCTATTATTATTATTATTATTATTATTATTGGACTCGTTTTTGTTATTATTGGACTTTAGCGCAGTACGTCGTGAGAGAGACAATTGCGACACGAGCTTATATTTTGTATTTCTGGCGTGAAACTGTACTGCAAAGATATAATATATATGTTTATATATTTACAAGAATCCCCAAGCCTTTTGTATATACTTCAAAGTTCTAACAACTCGATTTAGAATACCGAAATACGAAATTACTTAATTTATAAACTTACCCTAATCTGTCAATTATTTACCCAATTTTCCACATAAAAATCTTCTTTTTTTTATTACTAAATACACGAACGCATCAGCGCATTGAGTTACTCTCAAAAATCTGACTTAGTTTTTATTTATTCTTTAATTAATCTAGATTTATGAAATAGTTAAAACTAGATAAGTTATCGATTAAGTCGATCATTTCAAGAATCACATAATCAGCGTCGATCTGCTGACTGGTCGGAGTACTTAAATATTTATGTTTATAGAAAAAAAAAACCAATCTGTCTATTCTCCATTTATAAATGATTTCTTTGTGATAAATTGTAAAAAAAAAAGAGAAAATAAAAAGAAACCGGGTTATGATTTTATCTTGGCGCTGAATTGGCGAAAATAAAACTTGCAAAAAATGCGTGTCATTTGCTGTGAGCAAGAAATATGAAAAAGAACAACTTAAAGCACTGCATGACTCGTAGCAGTGTTTTCTAGATAGACGAAACAGTCTTCAGCCTTCTCGTGTATTATTAATATTATTAATATTATTATTAAACTAGGGTACTCAAGATAATTAAAATTCGGTGATGTCCTAAATTAAAGCACGCTGTCTTCCAATGAATTGTTAATGTCGCCTCGATCATCGCCAATCACCTCCTGAAAATAAGCCAAATTTTCATTGGGATATTATTATCAAATCTTCCCTATATCAGACTTCCAAGCTCAAAATTCTCTCAAAATAGGAGAAATAGGGTAATTTTTCACGAATATAGGGAGATAGTTCAAAAAAAATCAAATTAATGTAGATACCATATAAAATGCAAAAAGAAACGCTTTAAATTCAACAAAATAGTTGAATTTTCAGTTAAAAAAGATTTTCTACAAAAACAGATGAATTTTTAAACCCAAAAATTTAATATTTTAGAAATCAGTTAGATTTTCATCGAAAGATTAATTTAAACCAAAGAAAAATGAATTTTTAACAACAAAATATGGTTTTTCTACCAAAAAAAGACCGATTTGAAATGCAAAAGGACGCATTCTCAACAAAATAGTTGAAATTCCAACAAGCAAGATTACTTTCCTACAAAAATAGACGAATTTTCTATAAAAAGTTTAATTTAAGACCAAAAAAGAGTTTATTTTCACAAAATAGTTGCATTCTTTCAGTTGTAATTTTTAACTAAATCTTTTAACTTAAACCAATTTTAATTTTTAGTCAAAAACAGATGAATTCAACCAAATAGGCGCAATTGTTCGACAAAATTGTTAAATCCTCAACCAAAAAAGATTAGTTTTCAATAAAAACCGACGAATTTTCAACAAAACACAAGAACTGTAAATAAAATAATTAAATTTTTAACTAAAACAGGATCATTTTCAATCAAAAGGGGAATAGTTACATTTTCAGTTTAAAAAATTTATTATAAAAAAAAGCGGAATTTTCGATACAAAAATGAGTTACTAACAATATAGTTGAATTGTCAAAAAAATAATTAATTCCTCAACAAAATAGTCTATTTTGTAAGCAAGAAATTGAATTGAATTCGACAATACTTAAATTCGCAACCAAAAAAGAATAATTTTCTACCAAAAAGGATAAATTTTCAACAAACTACAATAACTGTAAACCAAATAATTAAATTTTTAACTAAAAAGAATATTTTTCAATCAAAATGGGAATACTTAAATTTTCAGTTAAAAAAAAAATAAAAGTTAAAAAAAAATTGTTGAATTTTCGATTAAAAAAATTATTTATTAACAAAACAGTTTCATTTTCGATTTAGAAAATTACTTATTAACAAAATAGTTGAATTGTTAACAAAATAATTAATTTTGCAACAAAATAGTTTATTTTGTATGAAAGAAATTGAACCTTCAATTTACAAAGATGAATTTTCAACCAAGCGGTAAAATTTTAAAACAAGAAAGACTAAAGTTCAGCCAAAAAGAGTGGCATTTTCAACCAACTAGACGCAGCAATTATTCGACAAAATAGTTAAATCCGCAACCAAAAAGGTTCAATTTTGAACCAAAATAGACGAATTTGCAATAAAATACAAGAATCTAAAACCAAATAATAAAATTCTTAACCAAAAAAGGATCATTTTCAATTAAAAGAGGAATAGTTAAATCTTCAGTTGAAAAAAAATAGTTTGCAAAAAAAAGTAAAATTTTTAATAAAAAAAATTATTATTTAACAAAATAGTTTAATTTTCCATTTTAAAAATGGCTTATTGACAAAATAATTTGATTTGTAAACAAAAAATTGAACGTTTAATGCACAAAGGTGAATTTTCAACCAAGCGGTACAATTTTAAAACAAAAAAGATTAAACTTCAGCCAAAAACAATTGCATTTTCAACAAACTAGACGCAATTATTAAAAGGGGAATCGTTAAATTTGCAGTTCAAAACATTAATTTCAAACAAAAAAATAGTTGAATTTCCGATAAAATTATTAACAAAATTATTATTATTATTATCATTATTATTAATTATTAAAATTATTATTAATATATTAACTCACTTATTAACAAAAGAATTAAATTTTAGATATAAAAAATTATTTATTAACAAAATAGATAAATTGTCAATAACATAATTAATTTTTCATCAAAACAGTTGAATTTTTAACCAAAAAATTGAACTTTCAATGTAAAAGGTGAATTTTCAACCAAGCGGTAAAATTTTAAAACAAAAAAGATTAAACCTCAGCCAAAAACAGTTGCATTTTCAAGCAAATAGAGGCATTTATTCGACAAAATAGTTAAATGCTCAATAAAAATAAAATAATTTTCAACCAAAGGGGACAAATTTTCAACAAAATACAAAAACTGTAAACCAAATAATTAAATTTTTAACTAAAAAAGGATAATATTCAATTAAAAGGGGAATACTTACATTTTCAGTTAAAAAAATTAATTTTCAAAAAAAAAGTTAAATTTTCGATAAAAAAAATGTCTTATTAACAAAATTGTTGAATTTTAGATTTAAAAAATTATTTATTAACAAAATAGTTGAATTTTAGATATAAAAAATTATTTATTAACAAAATAGTTGAATTGTCAATAAAATAATTAATTTTTCATCAAAACAGTTGAATTTTTAACCGAAAAATTAAACCTTCAATGTACAAAGATGAATTTTCAACCAAACGGTAAAAATAAAAAAAGATTAAACTTCAGCCAAAAAGAGTTGAATTTTTTAACAAATAGTTAAATTTTCAAGACAAAAAAATGAATTTTTAATTAGGAAAGGAATTCTTATCAAGAAAAAACGTTACAACAAAAAACGGTGAAATTATTATTAATACAAAGTGAAATTTTTTACCAAAAAGGTAACGTTTTGACAAAATAGTTGAATTCTTAACAAAATAATTTCATTTTGAACAAAATAGTTGAATTTTTAAATCACAAAAATGAATTTCCAACCAAGAAAATTGATGTTCTACCAGATAATTGAATTTTAAATTTAAAAATATCAATTTCCAACCAACAGGATTAATAAATTGTATTCAGAAAAAAAACAAATTTTCAATCAAATAGTTAAATTTTTAAATAAAATTGCAAATCTTTAACCAAAAGAGATTTTAATAAAAAATAAAAAAGTCAAATTCAACCAAAAAAACGATTATTCGATAGAATCGTTAAATCCTTAACTAAAAAAGATTAATTTTCAACCAAAAGGATGAATTAAAAAATAAATAAAAACCAAATAGTTAAATTTTTAACTAAAAAAAAAGTTTTTTGATCAAAAGTGAGAGTTAAATTTTCAGTTGAAAAAAAACTAATTATTAGCCAAGTTAAAAAACAAATTTCCAATAAAATAGTTACATTAAAAAAAAAGATAAATATTAAAACTGTGATAAATCTTCAACTAGAAAAATTAAATTTTTAATCAAAAAAATTAATTTAAAAAAAAAGGAAAACGATTTTCAACAAAATAGTCGATTCAACCAGAGATGAACTTTCAACTAGAATTAGGAAGTTTTAAAAAAAATGGTTTAACAAGTAATTTAATTTTCATCGACCAAAAAAGATGAATTCTCAACGATAAATGTAATAGTTAATATGTCAATGAAAAACATTTTTATATTAATTAAAAAACATTTGAATTTGACCACAAAATTTAAATCCTCAATCAAAAAAGATTAATTTTCAACCAAAAAGGATGAATTTCCAAACAAAATACAAGGACTGTCAATCAAAAAGTTAAAATTTTAAACTAAAAAAGAATAATTTTCATCAAAAAGAGAATTAATTAAATTTTCAGTTAAGCAAAATTAATTTTTGAGAAAAAAAATGAATTTTCAACAAGTTACAAAAAAAAGTGGTGAATTTTCAAACAGTAATCAATCTTCTACTATGATAGTTAAATTTTTAGTTGAAAAAATTAAATTTTTTATACAAAAGTAGTTCAACTTTGAAACAAAAAAGATGAATTCTAAACGACAAATGTAATCATTGATATTTCGATTAAAAAGATTGTTATTTTAAATAAAAAATAATTAAGTTCAACCAACAGAGACCGATTTTCAATAAAATAGTTGAATCACACACAAAACACATTAATTTTTAACGAAATAAATTCAATTTTTGATTAAAAAAAAGAAGAATTTCCTATAAAAATTATTTAATTTTCAATGCAGTAGGGCGAATGTTCAACCATCAAGTTGAAGTTACAATTTTTTTTAAATTGTTGAATTAAAAAAAAAATTATTTTTATTTAAAAAAAAAACGAATTTTCAACACAACATTTACATTTTCAAAAAAAGTAATGAATTTTCAAACACAGGCGAATCTTCAGCCGGAATATTGAAATATTAATCTGAAAAAAATACTTTTAAACAAAAAAAAAAGATTTTTCAACAAAATAGTTCATTTAACCAAAGAAATGAATTTTTAAAAAATTATGCAGTTTTAAACAAAAAAAAAAGAATTTATAACAAAATAGTTCAACTTTGAAACCAAAAAGATGAATTCTCAAAGTGAAATTTAATGGTTGATATTTCAATTAAAAAAGTTTTTGATTTTAAATTTAAAAAAATAGTTGACTTCAATCAAGAGGCAAATTTTCAATGAATCAGTTGAATTCTAACCCCATTAATTTTTAACCAAATAATTTCAATTTTTAATTAAAAAAGTTAAATTTCCTATCAAAATAATTTAATTTTCAATTAAATAATACAAACGTTCCACAAACAAGTCCAAGTTACAAGAAAAATTGAATTTTCTGCAAAATAATTAAATGTTTTAACCAAAAAATATTAATTTTAAACCAAAAATAAAATAGTAGAATTTCCATCCAAAAATATTTGGATTTCCTTATTGGTTTCTATTAATTTAGTTCACATTTGTTCGAAAAAAGGGGAAATTGATTAAAAACAGGGGGGGGGAGAGGATTTTCTTTAATGAGAAAAGGGAGGAAAGAGTGTGAAGTCTATTATTTTTTTTTGTATTCAAGACAAATTTTGTCTTTAAATGAGAAATTGCATTAAAAATATTAAAATACCTGTAAAACTTCGACGAGGGCTCTGGTCTCGTCCAACATTTCACGACAGAGACGATACTCCTCTTCCATTTTTGCTAAACGCTCGGATAAATCTTTGTTTTCTTCTAGAGCATCGTCGAGTGCTATTCTCCTCCTTTCTGCCAAAACCTCCCAGTAATTTTCGCTAGGACCAGCTGAAAATTGTTAATTTAATTTTTCATATTTTTATTTGAGAGAATAAATTTTATGTAGTTTAAATTAATCTGAATGATAGCAGTTTTCAACATTTAGTTTCTCTCTTTTTTTTAATTACTTCCAGGGAGGCCGTTTTAATCGATGAAAAAAATTCCCGGTCATTTCCGGTTTTTTCCCGGGTCGCAAACATTTTTCCCGGTCAATGAAATTTTAAAAATCGATCATTCAAAGTGAAACTATTGAATTTTACATTTCGAAAACTGAAGTTTGAAATTTGTTTCATTCAACAATTTTGAACTTTCATCAATTGGCAAAAACTGAAAATTCCCTATTTAAATACGAAGTTTTCATTCTTTTTGAAAAATTCCCTGTTTAAATCAAGAAGAATTAAAACTTTTTCTAAAAATTCCCTGTTCCAATTCATAATTTAATTTTTTTGAAAATACCTCGTTTTAACACAGAACAATAATTTTGTTGGAAAAATTCAATTTTACATTAAGAATTGCTATTCTCCTGGATAAATTTCAGTTCCAACTCAGAATTTGTTAAACATTGAAAATTCCTTCTTCAAATCCGGAATTTTAATACTTGTCGAAAATTTCCCGTTTCAGGGTTACCGTTTTAATCAAAGAACAAAATTCCCGTTCATTTTTTTTCTAAAATAGGTGAAAAATAGGTGATAAACAAATGTTAAATAAGACAAACTGTAATTTGTTGTAAAACGAGAGATGCCCACAAGTTTTTTTCTTTGATTAAAACGGCCACCCTAAGAATGGAGTATTTAAATTTCCACTGAAAACTAATTTTCAATTAAAAAAAAAATTAAAAACTATTTTTTTACAAAAATATTTTAATTGTTCACAACATAGTTGAACTCAATACCAAATTGTTGATTTTTTCAACAAAAAAGATGAATAGTCTGCATTTTTACCCCATAAAAGTGCAATTTTTAACCAGAAAATTAAGCAGATGAATTTCTACTGAGAAAAATTAATTTTCAATTAAAACAACAACGATAAAAACGAATTTTCTACAAAAAGTTGAATTTTATACCAATTTTTTTAATTTTCAACAAAATAGTTTAATCCTCAACCAAAATAGATAAATCTTTAACTAAGAAGTCACATTTTCAACCAAAAAGAGATGAAATTTCTACCAAAAATTGCATTTTCTATCAAGAAAAAATTTTCAGTCAAGAATGGAAAATAATTTTAAGCAAATTGTTCAATTTTCAACAAAAAATATTAATGTTTTTTCAAAAAATTTTATAGTTGATATTTCCACTACAAAACTTTAATAAAAAACAGTTACATTTGACCAAACAGTATACATTTTCAACATGACTAGATTTTAACAAACAAAAAAAATTGATTTTCTACCAAAAAAAAGACGAATTTTCAACAAAAAAAAACATCATTTTTTTAACCAAAATGTTGAATTTTTAACCAAAAATGGAGCAGATAAATTTCCATTGAGAATGAATTTTCAATACAAACAAAAACGAATTTTCTACAAAACAGTTTAATTTTATACCAATTTGTTGAATTTGCAAGCCAAAAAGCTTAATTCTCTATCAAACAATTTAATTTTAATAACGGGAACATGAAATAACAAAAAAGTTAATTTACAATTAATAAGTTGACTCTTTTAACAAAATATTTAAATTTGTATTTTTTTTTTTAACTTTTTTACAACAAAGCGAATTTTCAATTTAATTTTTTAACCAAAAAAAACGAACTTTCAACTAAAATTATGGATCTTCAACGAAAAAAAAATGATTTTTAAAAAAATTCGTTCAACTTTCAACCAGTGAGTGGAATTTTTAATGAATAATTTTTTTGGTTCAAAATTAATCGTTTTTGGACGAAAAATTATATTGTTTGGCAGAAAATTCATTTTTTTTTATTCAAAAATATTTTTTTTTTTGGTTGAACATTCATCTTTTTTGATTGAAAATTGATTATTTTTATTTGAAAGGTCTATTATTGTATTTTTGTTAAATAAATAATCTCTTTTACTTAAAAAACGTACTTTTTGTGAAAATTCAACAGTTTTTTTCAAAAGTCATCGTTTTTGGTCGAAAATTTATCTTTTAGTAGAAAAATCTTTTTTTTTTTTATTTATTGACAATTCACCTTTTATATTTGAAAGTTAATAATTTTTATTAAGAAGTCTACTATTATGTTTTTGGTGTTTAATTCAAAATTCTACAAATTGTTTGAAAGTTTATTTATTTTATTAAAAATTGAACTAGGTTCTTAAAAAGTCACCTTTTTTGTTTAAAATAAACCTCTTGTTTAAAAGAATTTATTTCTATTGAACGTTAGTTCATTTTATCAAAAACAAAACAAAAACAAACAAAAAACAAAAAAAGTATTATATTTCTTTTTCAGAATTAATCTGAATTTAACTATTTTGTTAAAAAGTCATTTTTTTGTCGAATATTGATACTTTTTGGATTGAAAATTCTCTTTTACTTTAGAAATCGTCTTATTGGGTGGAAAATTCAACTATTTGCTAAAAAAAATATCACCTTTTGGCTAAAAATTCATCTCTTGGTTAAGAATTCTACTATTTGGTTGGAAGTTTAACCGTTTTGTTTAAAAGTCGTCTTCTTTGGTTAAAAATTGATCCTTTTTGATTGAAAGCTAATTATTTTTATTTGAAAAAAAATTATATTTTTATTTTATAATTAATCTAAATTCCACTATTCTCGTAAAAAGTAATTTTTTAATCAAAATTTCAACTGATTTATTAAACACTTGTATTTTTGGATAGAAAATTAATCTTTTTGGTGTAAAAATCCTGATTTGTTAGACAAGTAATATTTTTTAGTTGAAAATTCGTCTTCCTTGCTTCAAAATTGAACTGACTTGTAAAATATTCATCTTTTCAAAATAAAAATTTAAGATTACGTTTGAAAATGAAACTCTTCCTGATTGAAGTTTAATCTTTTTTATTTGAAAATTCGACCATTTGGTTCAAGAATCGTAGATTAGGAAAGTGTAATAAAAACTGTGCTTGGTGTGCAAGTTGTAATTTTTAATAAAATTGTACGTTTTCAACTGAAAAAGGTGACTTTTTTACTTTTAAAATTGAAGATAAAAAGTTTTTAAATTAAAAAATTGTCTATTGAATTGTTCAATAATTCACAAGTATAAACTGGAACGTAATAACACTTTTAAACTGAATAATTTCAAGTTTAATGAATTTAAACTGCAAAATTCAGAATTTTTAACATTCATAAATTACAGAGTTCAAAGATTTAGATTAAGCTCAAAAAACATAAATCCAGGTTAAAATTTTCAATACTCTGAATTAAAGAATAAATCAATGAACTTTATAAAAATGGTTAAAATTATATTATTCAGTTGATTTAGGCCAATAAATTTTTTAATTTACACTTTTTTCAACTTAAAAGTTCTTAAATTAGAATTTTAATTTTTTTATTTTAAATAGTTTAAGCATCCTTGAAAAACTTAAAAATTGTATTTCAAAATCTTGAGAAATCTAGAAGTAGTATTCAATTTTTTGAAATTTATCTTTATTTTTGAAATTTTTTCAAAACTTCTCAATAACTTTAAAAATTAATTGAATTTGTCCTACAAATTTTAGAAAATCCTGCGTATTTAAAAAAAAACTCCTTAAAATTTAAATTTCTAAATGACAATTGAACACCTATTATTTTTAGAAACAATTAGAGTAATTTTAAGAGATATTTAAAACTTTGAAAAAGATTAAAAATTAATTTAGAACATGAAATGATTTCAAATGATTTTAACGAAGTGTGTTTACCGAAAAAATTTGGTTATGCGTAACGAAATTTCGGTGCAAATACTCACAACCTAATTTAAAACAAAATGTAGATTTTTGCAGTTTACACCAAATTTAGAGGCTTTTAAAGAATTTTGAAAGGCTCCAAACGAATAAAAACATTTCTTAAAATTCCTAGGAAAACTGAAAATGATTCTTTATTTTGAAAAATTATTTTAACAGAATATTCAAAAAGATTTTAAGAGAATTCCAATATTATTAAAAACGACTCAGGAAGAATTTAAGGTTTTTTTTAATATTTAATTTTAATTGTTTTATTTTTTATTATATTACATTTAACAATAAATAAGTAGAACAATAAAAATTTTAACGGTAAAATGTAAAAAGCTTTTGGAAATTTTCACAATTCAAAGCTTTCTATGTCAAACATTTAAGTTTCAAATTGTTTACTTTTAAATATTTTGCTTCAACATAGTGGTCTTAAATTATAAGTCAAATATTGCTAAATATTAAATAATTATCCCTTTTTTAAATCAAATTTGTTTAATTAAATGGATTTAAAATGGAATAATTCATATTGAAACAACATTTTGAATGTAATAAAAGCCTTTAATTACGAATTAATTAAGAATCTGGAAACTCTTTAACTTTCAACGAAATTAGAATAGTTTTATCAAATCAATTATTTTACAGTTTTCAATACTTAAAGTACAGATCCATTTTAAAAATTATTTACTTATATTTACAGTTGATCAAATTTGCAACTTTAAACGTTTTTAATTTTTAATTGTTTAAGTCTTCAAGAATGCACATTAAAACCCTTAAACGGCCAAAACGCCACTACCGGTACACTGCTTTTCAACGATCAATAACTAAGACTATTCGACAGTAGAAAAAATTGAGACACATATATTTTTATTGCTTAAGATCTCCTCTTTCCGACGGTGCCAATGAAATTCCACAAAAAATTTATTTATTATCCCAAAATGCAGTTTAAACAAAAAAAAAACCTGATTTTTCGTGCCAATTTTTTTTTTGTGAACCATTTTCCAAAACTTTTCGAGTCTGTAATTAACCTGGAATCTCACTAACCGGTGGAATAAATGTCTAAACTTTGAGAATCCATGGTTC
>NC_046666.1:42934053-42951433 GCF_010883055.1 Belonocnema kinseyi | reverse complement strand
GCAATAAAAATATATGTGTCTCAATTTTTTCTAGTGTCGAATAGTCTTAGTTATTGGCCGTTGAAAAGCAGTGTACCGGTAGTGGCGTTTTGGCCGTTTAAGAGTTAAAATTCATTAAATTAAAAATATAAGCTTAAAAATAAAAATCTAAAATAGAGAATTTTTCAGGTAAAAGATTATCGAATTACGCATTATAAACTGAATATCATAATTTAAAAAGAATCAATTGAACCAACTATTTAATAAACTGTCGAAATAAAATTTGGACAGATTTTTCTTCTGAAAATTTGTAAGATTCCCGGTCAAGAAATAAATTCACTGTCATTTTCCGGTTTTTCCCGGTCTCAGAAAATTGTTTAGAATTTGAAAATGTTCTGCTTCAACTCAAAATTATAATTCTTTGGAAAAATTTCCTTTTCTAATTCAGAATTTTGTTCCTTTTCGAAAATTTTTAGTGGTAGCTCGGAATTGGTTAAAATTCGAAATTCGCGGTTATTATTATGAATTATGTTAAATTATTTATATTATATATTATCTACATGTTATTTCGAGTTTTTTGAAATTCAAAAATATTATTCAAAGTTTGTCACAACTTCTGAATATCTTTTAAAATTATTTGAATTTTAAATTAGGCCGTGAAATATTTGCACCGAAATTTTGGTAATAATTTTGTATTAATTCTGAATTTTTTCAAAACTTCTAAATATTTCTTCAACTTATTCGATTTTTTCTAAGAATAATAGGTGTTCAATTGTTATTTATACATCAAAATTTAAGAAGTTGACTTACAAATAAAATTTTTTCAAATAGAACAATTAAAATTGTAATTTTCAAAGTTTAGTTTTTTTTGTTCCGTTTTGAGTATTTTATTTATAAATACTGATTTTAAATCTACAATCAGATATTTCTATATATTAAGTAATTGTCCTTTTTTTTAATTGGAAATTTTTAAATTACGTGGTTTAGGAATGGCATATTTTAGACTGAAATTTAATAAAAGCCTTTAATTATAAACATACTATTTAAAAGTTATTTTAAAATTAAAAATAGTTTATAAAGTTTCAATAGGGCTTTTACATTTGCTTAAGACTTTCCAATTGAAACAGTTTATTTTTTAACGTCAAAATCTAGAAGTTCTAAAACTGTAAACTGATGCCGAATCATTTTGTGCAATCAATTATTATTTATTTCTCAAATTTTAAAGTGCAATTCAAATTTTAAAATCATTAATTAATCCGTATTCACAGTTGATCAACTAAAAATGTTTGTTATAAAAAATCTTCGATTTTAAACGTTTCTAATTTTTAAATGTTTAAGTCTTTAAAACTGCATTTTGAAATTCTTTTAATACAAATACGCACTCTAAACTAAATGATATAATTGAAAAAAATCACAATTTAACTATTTTTTTTAAAACGGTAGGAATCTAAATTGGACGGATTTTTTTCTTATAAAAATTTGTAAAACTCCCTGTACTTTTTAATAATTATTAGATTCTAAAGAACTCATTAATGTTATAATTTTTTTAAATTGTGAAATTATAATAATATTATTTTTATTAGTAAAAAAATCAATTCGAAAATTTCTTGTTTGAGATCTGAATAATAACTTTTTTCAAAAATTTTCTACGAAGAAAATGCAAATTCAACAAAAAATTTAATTTTCAATCAAATAGTTAAATTTTTACAATCAGTTATTAACACAAAAACTGAAATTTTCAACGAATCACAAACATTTTTAATCAAGAGGTTGTATTTTTAACCAAGAAGAATAATTCTCCACAAAAAATACGAATTTTCAACTAACTACATTCATTTTCAACTATATCATGGTAATTTATAAACAAATGTTAGTCAAGAATGAAAGTTAAATTTTTATTTCAAAAAATTATTTCCGAAAAAGAGAATCTTTAAAGAAACAGTTGAACTTTTTACAAAATTGACTTTTGTACCAAATATATATTCAGTTAAAAAAATTAATTAAAAAAATGTACTTTAATTTTTAACCAAAGAGATATAATTTCTACTAAAGTCATGAATCTTTAAACAAAAAAATGAATATTCGACGAACAGTTGAATTTTCTATCAAATTGTTGAATTTTCAAGACAAAAAAAAATATTTTTCTACAAAACAGTAACATTTTCAAACATAGTGATGCATTTTGAACTAAAATAATTCAACTTTAACTGTATTCGTTGCATTTTAAACAAAAAAGATTAATTTTTAACTAAAATTTTGAATCTTCACCTAGAATAATTAAATTTTTAAACAAAAAGATGAATTTTTCACTAACAACATTAATTTCTACCAAAAAAGACGATGTTGAAACTAAAAAATACAATTTTTCAACCGAAAATTGAACAGATAATTTTATGTAAAAAATTAATTTTCAACCGAAGAAATGAATTTTCAACTAAAATAATGGAATTTTTAACTGGAATAATTACATTTTTAATTAAAAAAAAAATAATAACTAACAAAAAATTGAACAAAACAGTTCAAGATTCAATTTGAATAGTTAAATTTTCAGTAAGAAAAAAAATATCCAGACAAAGAAAAAAACGAATTTTCAAGGAAATCAGATTGGTTGTTTTAATAAATAAAAAAATTCCCGGTTCGTAAACATTTTTCATGGTTAATGAAATTAAAAAAATGAACTCTGAAGCCAACATTTTTTCCACTGGAATAGAAAGTAGAAATTGAGCTGTAAATTCAAATTCTCAAAGTAGAACTCTTGAATTTTTAAACTGAATTTTAAAAGTTTGTAAATTAATATTTGTTTGCGTTAAAATGCTCAATAATGTACACGTATAGAGTAATTTTTTAACACTTTTGCACTGAACAATTTTGAATTAACTGCCAAACAAAAAATGTTAAACTTTTATAAATTATAAAAATATAAATTCTTTTTATAAACTGAAAAATTCTTATATTAAAATTTAAATTATTTTAATTTTAAATAGTTTAAGAATCCTTAAAATGCTTCAAAATCTTAAAACATTTACATGATGCTTTACATTTTTTTCAAATTAAGAATTAAAAAAAAAATTTTAAGAACTTCTAAACATCTTTTAAAATTAATCGAATTTTTCCTGAAATTTTTTCCAACCTTTTTTTTAAATCCTGCCAAATAAAAAAATTTTCCTCAAAATCCTTCACATTTATTTTTCATAATTTTGTAAATCTTTCTAAATATTCTTAAAGATACTCTTAAAATTAATTTTTCGAAATAAAAAATCATTTTCAATTTTTCTAGGGAATGTTTTAAATATATATAATATATATAATATATATAATTTTAAATATATAAAAACTCAAAAATTGGACTTAAAATTAAATGTTTTTAAATAGAAAATTAAATTATAATTATAAATTACACTTTAATTTATAATTGCTGATTTTAAATAAACAGCCAGATATTTCCGAATATGAATTGTCCTTTTTTAAATTAAAAAAATTTGAAATCGGATATGTTAAAAATGGAATATTTTAGACTGAAATAATACTTAAAATTTAATATCGGGCGTTTAAATCTTAAAATATAATTCTATTTTAAAAATCATTAATTAATTAATCAATTAAAAAAAGATAACAATCTAATTATTTTTAAAAAAAGTTTAAATCAAAGTTGGACAGATTTTTTTCTCTAAAAATTTGTAAAATTCTCGGTAAAAAAAATAAATTCACTGTCATTTCCAGGTCCAGCATCCACCCTGAAAATACGTAAATTTTCAACCAAAAATTAAATTTTCAGTGGAACAAAAACATTTTTCAAGCAAAAATTTTGAAACAAACGTAGATTTTGCGATAAAAAAATATAATTTCCGCTCCTAAATTAAATTCCAAATTTTCTTCTCGTAATAAAGTATAAAAATAATTTTAATATTTAATTTATTAAAGTTATCGGCTTTGGAAATAATTAAAAATATAATTAATTAAATAAAAATATAATAAAATTTTTTTTTAAATGTTGAAAAAATAATTAATTTACCTTCGGAAGTTAAATCTTCGACTTCAATCTTGATTTTCTCTCCTCGAGCAGTCTGAATCGCTTTGTCCTTCGATGTGGCCTTTTTGCGTTTGGTTGATTCATTTTTAGGTGTATCGCTTCTTACTTTGGTGTTGTCGCTTCTCACCTTGGTAGACATCTCACTGAGAAAAAAAAATTAATTACAAAATTAGTACAAGTATTATATATATATTTTTTTGTTTTTTCACAAGATTTTGAGGAAAAACTGAAGATTCTTTAAAATTTACTTACTCCTTAATTGCCTCTTTGACTGCTTCTTTTAGGGAGCCGCTTGATCTTAGAGTCCTTCCAGCACCGACTAGATTTTCTTTATCGGTAGCTGCCGGCTGCAAAGTGTGTAAAGACTTCCTAACTTTGTCCTGCAAATGATTTTTGGTAATGAAGCTTTTCTGCTTCGATAATTAAATTTTATTTAGTATTTTATTCTCAGATGTATGCTATTTACAGACTTCAAAGCCAAAAAATATTCTCAAAACAGGGGAATTGAGGTGATTTTTCATGAAAATAGATAGATATAAAGCCAAAATATATTGTATTTTCAACCCAAAGAGGCGATTTTTCAACAAAACAGAAAAAAACGGTTTAACAAGTGATTTAACTTTCATCGACCAAAAATGATGAATTCTCATCGATAAATGTAATAGCTAATATTTCAGTGGAAAACATTTTTATATTAAATAAACAACATTTGAATTTAACCGAAAATTTATTTTGTGAATAAAAATAATAAAGATTTAAATATAACATGATAAATTAAATGAAAAAAAAAGTTTTTCAAAAGTTAAGAAAAAAATTGTATTGCCAAATTTCACACATATATAATTTATCTATATTATTATAAATAATTTATTAATCAATTACTTCAAATTTAATAATAGATTTTCTCTAATAATTCTCTTTGCCTAAGAATGTAGGCAAATTCATAAACTTTAAGATACACCTCATGGTTATATTAATTTAATTAATAAAAATTAATAGTCTACAATTAAAATTTTATTTAAAAAATAGTTAAATTTTTAACATATAAAGATGAATGTTCAATACAAAAAGTCGAATATTCAAACTGAAAATATTAATTTTATATCTAAAAATATTAATTTTAAACAAATATAAATTTCAACCAAGCCATTAAATTTTCCACCAAAATAGTTGATTTTTTTTAATCACAAAGATTAATTTTCTCTTAAAAAGATGAATTTCAACTAAAAAATATAAATTTCCAACCAAAAATGGAATAGTTAAATTTTTAGTAAAAAAAATTAATGTTCAACATAATAGTTGAATTTTCCATTAAGAAAGATTTTCCAGTCAAAAAGGAAAAGAACTCAACTATAGTGTTGAACTTTCAAGCAATTCAATATGTACGATTAAAAAAAAAGTTAATTTTTAACCAAATACTTGATTTTCCCAAATAGTTAAATTTTTAATCCGAAAATAGTAATTTTTAACAAAAAAGTTAATTTTCAACACAAAAAGGCGATTTTTCAACAAAAGTGTTGCATTTTTATGCCAAAAGGTCAAACATTTTAGAAAACATTTGTCTTTTAAACGCGAAAATATAATAAAATTTCAAGAAAAAATTAGTTTTTGACATAAAAAGGCGAATTTTTAACAACAAATTTAACCAAACAGTTGCATTAACAACCATATAGTTAAACTTTCAAGCAAGAAGCAAACTTTTTCAACAAAAAAGTTGATTTTCCAAAAAAATAGTTGAATTTTTAACACACAAAGATGAATGTTCGATACAAAAAGTCGAATTGTTAAACTGAAAGTATTAATTTCAAATCTAAAAATATTAATGTTTAACCAAAACAAAAATCATTTTTAACAAAATCATTAAATTTTCTACCAAAATATAAATACCAAAATAAAAAAATATAAATTTTCAACCAAAAATGGAGTAGTCAAATTTTCAGTCAAACAAATCAATTTTCAACAAAATAGTTGAATTTTCCATCAAGAAATATTTTCCACAAAATATGAATTTAATAAAATATTAATTTTCTATGTAAATCGATGAATTTCCAATAAAAATGTTAATTTTCAATCAAAAAAGATAAATTTTTCACAAATAGTTGAATTTTCAACCCGAAAATAGTAATTTTTAACAACAAAGTTAATGTTCGACAAAATAGTTTTATTTTCTACCAAAATATTTGAGATTTTTAACCTGGAAAGATTAATTTTCTATTAAAATAGATGCATTTTCAATTAAAAAAAAAAGAGATAATTTTCAAACGAGAAAGATAAATTTTACCCAAATAGTTAAATTTTCAATCCGAAAATATTAATTTTTAACAAAAAAGTTAATTTTTAGCACAATAATAAAGTCGTCTAGAGCATAAGCTTTCTAGTCAAAATTTTGAACAAAATAATGAAATTTTCTAGCAAATAGTAGAATTTTTACCCAAAATTTTCAACTAAGAAAGATTTTTGAGTCAAGAATTTTTTTAACTAAATAGTCGAAATTTCGAGCCAAAAAAATGATTTTTCTACAAAACAGTTTGACTTTAAACCGATAGTTCGATTTCCAACAAAATAATTACTTTTTTAACCAAAGAAATGAATTTCAAAAGGAAAAAAGATTCATTTTTAAAACATAGTTAAGTTTCTGAACCAAAAAGACAAATTTCCAACAAAATAATTGAATTTTCGTGGTAAAAATATGACTTTTGGACAAAATAGTTTATTTATCAACAAAATGATGTAATTTTCGACCAAATAGTCGAATATTTTTAACCTAAAAAAATGTTCAATTCATTAAGACAAATTTGCAACTGAAGGAAGTTTTTCAGTTTTCTCCAAAACAGTTTAATTTTCAAAAAAAAAGTTATAACTTCCACAAAATAATTATATTTTCATCAAAGAATTTTATTTCTAACAAAGCTGAATTTTCAACCAAAAATATTTAGAATTTCTTTTTCGGTTCGCATTTACGTGAAAAAGCAAGAGTTTTATTTTAAAATCTTGAAAAATCGACACGTTCTAGATTTATTCAAACTTTAAATTATGTCTCAATTTTTTTCAGAACTTCTAAACAACTATTTAAAATTATTCGAATTCTTTCTCCAGTTTTTTTACATGCTGCAAAAATAGATTATATTTGCTTAAAATCTTTAAGATTCATTTTTGGCAAATTTTCGGCTATATTTTGTTCTTTTCCTCGATAAAAAATGTTTCAATTGTCAAATTTTAGAATAAATCAATATTTTTAATCTAACAACAGCTCTTAATTATGAATATATTATTATAAGTTATTTTAAATTTGAAAATTATTTATAAAGATTAAATCGGGCATTTACACTTTTTTAATTAATAAGATTTTATAATTAAAACAGCTGAACTTTCAACGTTAAAATCTGGAAATTCTTAATTTTTTTACTAATTTCCGAATCCCCTTCTAAAATTAATTATTATTCACTTATTAATATTTAATCTATAGTTGAATTAAAAAAATATAATTTATATTTTTTTTAGTAAAAATTGTTAATTTCAAATGCTACTAATTTATAATTTTTTTAATTTATTAAAACTGCATTTTTAAATTCTTGAAATGAAAAATTTAAGCCTAAAAATTAAAATCCAAAAATGGAAAATATGTAAGTAAAATATTTTCGAATTATACATTATAAAATGGAATGATATGATTCAGAATCATAGAAATTAAACTGATTAATTAAAAAACTGTTAAAAACAAACTTGGCAGATTTATTTATTCTAAAAATTTGTAAAATTTTGGGTCAAAGAATAAAATTTGCGGTCATCTCCCGGTCCAGCGGCAATCCTGACAAATTCAATTAATTTTTAATATTTTCTAAAATTAATAAATTTCCTCAATTTTACAAAGTATAAATTGATTTAATACTCGTTTTATAAATGCTTGAAATTTACCACGAAGGATCTGAAATAGTTTCAGTCAATTTTAAGGCATTTAATTACAAAATTTACTTTTGTCTTTATAAATTTATGTTTTTCGAATATCTTGAAGCTTTACTATCTTACGTATCTAAACTCAAATTATAATATCTACCTTTGCGAGTTTACGTGTTATCAAAACTGTTATCAGATAATTTGTGTCCGATAATTATTCCCAAGAGTAAAATATGTCAAATTTCCTTCCTTATTTTCGGAGTATTTTAGTTTTAAATTCAATTGCCTAACTTCTATAAAGTAAACACACTTAACTACCAGTCAAAAATTCCATGAAATTTAGTGTAGCGTAATCAAAACAAATTTTCCTTAATCTGTAATTGAAAATGAAGGTCAACAGTCAACTTTCCAAGACTTTCAAATAGGAAAACCGTTAGATCTAACCTTAAAGGGAATACAAAAATCTTAGAATTTAACCGTCGATACGTTAAAAATTACAGAAATTCATAAACTCCAAGTACGAGAAGAAAGGGAAACATCCCGGAATTCATTTCGAGATAATCAATCATTTAAAAAAGCAACAAAAACGTAAAAAAATTGGAGAAATTAAACAAATGTACTAACCTCTGGAGCTCCAGTTTTGGCGGTAGAAACTCGTGTTTCGTTTCCAGTCCTCATGACGTGACCTTGGTCAATAAACCACACAAATTTCAGACGAAATCCTTATTTTTGCACTCAAAATTCGCGAGTGATTCAATTTGATATAGACAACTAAATTTTTCTGTTAATAATGCGGATTAAAAACTTATTATTTGTAGAAAAACAAGAAAATCGCGCTTCCCCTTTTGGCGGTTGTCGCACGATCGATTCCGGAAATAGGGGTGGAGAAAATAGGAACTAAAGGTCTGCGGAAGTGCATCGAGTGCAACGGGATTAAAAAATGGCGGGAAGCACTTTACGTACTATTTCATTATAATTAAATATATAATAGACTTAAAATATTAATTTTTTGACAATTAAAAAAAATTCTAATAAATAAATTTGGTAACAACGTCTTCTTAAATGCCCGTATTGAACAATTTAAATGTAATAAAAACAGAAAAGATAAAGAAGGCAACCTAACAAACGTTGGTAGATTTTTTATAAATTTGTTTTATTGTGGTTAAAAAAAAGAAGACGAGAGAAAAAAGGACAAATATTTTCTAAAGAGTTGTTACGGAATTTTTATTTCATGACGATTAAAATATAAACAATTTATAAATCCATTAGGTATTAACAAAAATTTTAAATATGAGGTTTAGAAATTTTTGAAACAATAATAAATTATTTCGAATTAAAAGCTTTTGAAATTGAAAAAATATATGTCGAACAATTTTTAACTGAAATCATTCCAAATCACACATTTTTAGATTAAGTAAAATTTTGAAAAAAGGACAATATTTTGAATGAAATTAAAAGGAATTTAACTTGTATCTTTTTGAAAATAAAAGCGTTTCAAATAAAATAATGTTAAATTGAAATTTTTTTATCAAAAGCTCTCAAAATTTAAAACTATAACTTTCAGAACTTCATTAGAAAGGAGTGGAACTTGTATAGTCTCCAATTTGAGGCGTTCAAAATTGAATTTTATTTTGAATTGAATGATCTGGAAATTTAATGATTTCAAATCAAATTTCAAAAATAGGACAATTTTAAAACGTCAAACACTGAATATTTTCAGATTAAAGTTTGGAAAATTGGATCATTTAAAATTCACCGGAATTGAAATTGTATTATTTTTAATTAAAATTGTTCAGAATTGAAAATTTTTATTTTAAATAATTTTCAATTCGACGCGATTAACATTTGGCCGTTTGAAATTTAAAAGTAAATTGAAGTTTTCAAAGTCAAAATTCCATAAAGTCTTGAATTGAAAAAAAACTAATTTATCATGATAACTGATTAATCAAATATTTCTATGATCAAAAAGTAAATAATTTTTCAATCCAAAAGGACGAATTTTCTGTCGAATTAGACGAATTTTCAACAAAATATTAAAATTTTCCAAGAAAATGAATTTTTAACAAATAGTTAAATTTTCAACAAGCAAAAAATTAAAGTTTAAACCAAATATGTAGTTGAATTTTTAACATGAAAAATAATTTCCCAACCAAAAACAACAGTTAAATTTTCTACCAAAAAATATAACTTTTTAGCAAAATACTTGATTCTTCCACAAAATAATTAAAGTTTCAACAAAATCGGTAAACTTTTAACCAAATAGTTTTATTTTCAATCTAAAAAAATATATTCTCATGAAAAAATGTAATAATTGATGAAAGCCAGAAAATATTAAATTTCTAGCAAAAGAAATGAATTTTAAAAAAAAATTATAATTTTTTCAAAAAAAAAGATTTTTAAACAAAGAACATAAATTTCCAAACAAATCGTTAATTTCTCAAACAAAAACGAAAAATTAAAAAGAAGATTAGTCAGAAAAAAAACCATTTTGAACCAGAGATAAATTTTCGACTAAAATGACAAATTTTCTTTAAAAAAAAAAGTTGAATTTTCAAGCGAAAAATATAAATTTACAACAAAAAAGTTAATTTTCAATCAAACCAAGGTTAGCCAAGAATGAAAAAAATTAATTTTCATCAAAAAAATATTATTAAATACAAAAAAGAGGCAATTTCAAACGAAGATTAGTTTTGTGCTAAAGAATATGAATTTTGAACAAAAAATGGTCAAGTTAAATTTTCAGTAAAAAAATTAATTTCCAAGAAAAAAAAATAAATTTTCAATAATATAATCTAATTTGTTCAATATAGAACAATTTTATTTTTTATTTGAATACAGTTTTTAACTTTTTAATTTAAAATAGTTTCATTTTTAATGCTTTATTTAGAATTATTATTTCTTATTTAACTTTTCCAATCAAAGATTTTTTAATTTTAAATAATTCAAGTTTTTTAATCTTTGATTTAAATTTGGGTAATTTTAAGATATTGTCTTCAAAATTAAAAAAAAAAGAAAAATACAAAAAAGATTGCTATGAATTATTCCAATTTTTTAAAATGCACCATTTGAAGCCTTTGAATTCAAATCTTTTTTTAATTTGAGTTGGAAGTGTTCAGTATTTTGAAAAATGTTCAAATAAAAAATAATTCAATTTACAATACCTAAAGAATTTTGTACGTTACAAATTTACATAAAAATTTAGAATATTTAAACCTAAAATTATTACATTTAAAAGTGATTGAATTAATTTTTTACTACAAAATGTAACTTCTGTAAAAAAAAGCCAGTAATTTTCACTGTTTAAAATTAAAGAATTTTAAATATTTTGAAAGATTACAGTTTACTGATTCGAAAAATTTTGAAAATGATATGCTTTCCAATTGCAAACTTTTCAAATTAATAAATTCTTAAATCTCAATTTCTTAAATGAGGATCTTAAAATTAAGTTTAAAAAAAATTCATTTTCAAATTGTGCATCACAATTTTTTAAATTCGGAAACATAGGAGCCTCAATAAGGGAAAGGGAATGTATTAATTCGAATCAGAGTTTTTTTAATTTCCAAAAACAGGGTGGCCGTTTTAATCGACGAAATAAATTCCCGGTTTTTTTCCCGGTTCGCAAAAATTTTTCACGGTCAATGAAATTTAAAAAATGGAACTTTAAAATTTTCAAAATTGTATAATTTTAAGGAATTTTAAGCTAGAAACATCAAATATTGAAAAATTGAACAAATTTTAACTGAACACTTCTTAAATTATAAATTCAATTATTTGCTTTTTAAATAGTTTAAATATATATGGAAAGCTTCAAAATTTTATTTCTAAATCTTGAGAAATCTAGAAGTTGTTTTAAATTTTTTTTAAATTAAAAATTATTTTGGAAATTTTTTCAGAACTTCTAAATATCTGTCAAAATGAATTTTTTCTACAATTTCAGAAAATCCTGCGAATTTTAGAAAAACTCTTTAGAATTTGGATGTATAAATAACAATTAAACATTTATTATTTGTAGGCGAAATTTGAGTAATTTTTAGAGATATTTAGAAGTTTTTAAGAGATTCAAACCTAATGTAAAACTTGAAATGATAACCTAATATCAAATAAAATGTAGATTTTCGCAGTTTTTAAACAAAAGAATTAGACTCTTTTCAAGAATTGTTTAAGGCTTTAAAAGAATAAAAACATTTTCTTAAGATTCCTAGGAAAATTAAAAATAATTTTTCATTTTGAACAATTATTTTAAGAGGACATTTAAAAAGTTTTTCAAAGATTTAAACCGAATTTTCAAAAAATATTTTAGAAGATTTTAAGAAAACTTTCTAAAATTTAAATGATAATTTTTTATCTTTTTAAAACTTCTTAATATCTCTTAAAATTACTCAAATTTTTTCTACAAATGTTCATTTGTAAATTATAAATCAAAATCTAAAAAATTAACTCACAAAAAGACTTTTCGAAATTTTAACGATGCCAGGTTGTTCTATGTCAAACAATTCAGTTAAAGATTCTGTACTTTTAAATATTTGAATTCAATTTACTTGTCTTGAAGAAAAATTCAAATATTGCTAAATATTCAATAATTAATCTTTTTTTTAATTAAAAATTTCAAATTGATTGGGTTAAAAATTGAATATTTTAGACTGAAACTAAACAAATTAAAGCGTTCAAAGTGGAATAATTAAATTTCAAACTCTTAAAATTGAAGTTTAAAAGTTTTGAATTCAAAAATTGTTTATTCAAATGCACAAAACTTACACGCACCAAATGGAAGGTGCTAAGATTTTTTAATTAAGCAATGTTAAATATAATGCAAATAAACTGCAAAATTTAGAACTTTCATCAATTATAGAGGTCAAAGATTCAGTTTAATTTCCAAAAATATAAATCCACGTTAACATTTTCAATAGTCTAAATTAGAGAATCAAGTAATGAACTTTAAAAATTTTCAAAATGATATTATTTTTAGTAATTTTACGCTAGACACATTAAAAATTGAAAAACATATATTTTTTAATTTAACAGTTCTTAACTTAGAGGTTAAATTAGTTTTATTTTAAATAGTCTAGGCATCCTTCAAAAGCTTTACAATTTTATTTCAAAATCTTGAGAAATATAGAAGAGGTTTTAAATTTTTTGAAATTCAAAATAATTTTGAAATTTTTTTTCAGAACTTTTAAATATATTTCAAAATTAATTGAATTTTTTCTATAACTTTTAGAAAATCCTGCAATTTAAAAAAAAAAAGATTAAAATTAATTTATAAATAACAATAGAACACTGATTATTTGTAAAAATGTTAGAGTAATTTAAAAAGATATTTAGAAGTTTTAAAAAGGTTGGAATTAAATTAAAAACTTCAAATAATTTCAAATACTTACAGCCGAATTTAAAACAAGATTTCGATTTTTGCAGATTTCAAACAAAAAATTTAGCATTTTTTTAAGAATTATGAAAGACTTCAAAAGAATAACAAAATTTCTTAAGATTCTTAGGAAAATTGAAAATGATTTTTCACTCTGAAAAATTATGGAAGGTTTTAAGGATTTTTTTTATTTGCAGGATTTTTAAAAATTGTAGAAAAATTTGATTAATTTAAAAATATATTTAGAAGTTCTGAAAAAAATGTTTACACACTTCGATTAAATTACTTGAAATAATTTCAAGTTTTTAATTAATTTTGATTCTTTTCAAAACTTCTAAATATCTCTTAAAATTACTCAAATTATTTCTACAAAAAATAAGTGTTCAGTTGTTATTTATGCGTCAAAATTTAACAATTTCACTTATCAATTAAACACTTTTTAAATAGACTTATTAAAATTATAACGCTAAAAGTTTAAAAGTTCTTCGAAAATCTAAAGATTCAAAGCTTTCTATGTAAAACAATTCAGTTTCAAACTGTTTTCTTTTAAATATTTGGTTCCAATTTACTCGTTTACAATGAACAGCAAAATGTTATTAAATATTAATTACTTATTCTTCTTCTACATTAAGAAATTTCAAATTAAATGGGATACAAATTAAATAATTTAAACTCACAATATTTTGAAATTTAATAAAAACCTTTAATTATGACTATATTATTATGGATTTATTTTTAAGTTGAAAATAGTAAAACACACGTTTACATTTTTCAATGGCTAAAAAAATTAATAGTAATAATATATTAATAAATTTATTTATTAAATTTAATATAAAAAATCATATAAAGAAAGACCTGAAACTCTGAATTAAAAATTTATTATTGATAAATTCTGAAAATTTTTATTTAAAAATAAAATTATCGGAATAAATGATATATTAATTTAAATTCTTACCAAGACTTTCGGAATGAAACAGTTAAAATCTGGAAATTCTCAAAGTTTGAACGGATCTACAATTGTTTATATAATTTGAAGATGCAACCATTTTATTAAAAATTAATTGTTTATTATAATTGATTATATAATTTTAAGGAATTTTAATCTAGAAACATCAAATATTTAAAAATTGAAAAAATTTTCATTGTACACTTCTTAAATTAGAAATTCAATTATTTTCTTTTTAAATAGTTTAAACATCCTTGGAAAGCTTAAAAATTTTATTTCAAAATCTTGAGAAATCTAGAATTTGTTTTAAATTTAAAATTATTTTGGAAATTTTTTCAGAACTTCTAAATATCCGTCAAAATGAACTGAATTTTGTCTACAATTTTCAGAAAATCCTGCAAATTTTAGAAAATTTCTTTACAATTTGGATGTATAAATAACAAAGAAATATTTATTATTTGTAGGCGAAATTTGAGTAATTTTTAGAGATATTTAGAAGTTTTGACGAGATTCACACTTAATTTAAAACTTGAAATAATAGCCTAATATCAAATAAAATGTAGATTTTCGCACATTTTAAACAAAAGAACTAGATTAAAAATGGAATATTTTAGACTGAAAAAATATTAAAATTTTTTATAAAATCCTTTAATAAAGAATATATTATTATGAAGTTATTTTTAAGTTGAAAAAAGTTTATAAACTTTCAGTCACACGTTCACATTTATTTAATAACTAAGTCTTTCAACTTGAACCCGTTTAAATTTAAACGTTAATATATGAAAATTCTTAAATTTTGAACTGGTTTAAAATCATTTAGTCAAATCGTTTTCGTTCACTTTTTATTACTTAAAGTACAGATGAATTTAAAAAATGTATTTATTAAATAAAAATGGTTTTTATCCAAAATTTTGAAAATCAAAGGCTTTTGTTTTTTATTTGTTCAAGTCTTTAAGAAAGCATTTAAAAATTCTTTAAATTAAAAATGTAAGCTTAGAAATAAAAATTTTAAATGGAAAATTTTTTAAGTAAAAAAATTTTTAATTGCGCATTGTAAGCTAAATAATAGCATAATTGAGAAACATAAAAATTCAACTAATTATTTAGAAACTGTTGAAAACGAACGTGGGCAGATTTTTCATCTACAAATTTGTAACATTCTTGGTAAAAAAATGCACGGTCATTTCTCGGTTTCCTGATCCTGCGGCCACCCTAAAAAATCTCGCAGATAAAGAATCCTAGACTTTGAAGAAGAATTTTAACTTAAATATATTCCGAGTTACAAAGCCAAATAAATAGAAGCAAATAAAAAATAAACTTTAAAATAATACTGTGGATTTAAAATACTTTATTTTAAATAAATCACTTTAAATACTCTCTATAAATAAAGTGAAATACCTCAAATATTCAAAACGGACGGACAATACATAGTTAAATTACCTCATCACTTCAAATGCGTCTACAATTTACATCAAAGATCAACAGCAGAACAAATAACAACCGTCAAAAAGAAAATAAAAAAAATTCTCCAATTGATCCGCAATAAATAAAAGGTACAATTAGCTACCTAAATTTTCTACCCAACAAAAATCCCGGATCGAAACATCTAAGGACCTCAAAAGTGACGAGCTTCAAGAATTTTCCTATTCCTAAAAACATAAACTATCATAAAATTAAAAAACAGTAAAAAAAAATGATGTTTCGAGAAATAAATAATTTCGTGTCGTTAAATCACAGTTTAAGTATCTAAGCCTTGAAAATCTTTAAACTCTCGGTTGATTGAACGTGGAATTCAAAATCTAAATATTATGCGAGACTGGAAACTTAACAATGTCAAATCTAATCTAAGAATTGTGACTGAGATTAGTTTCGATTTAAATCTTATCATTTTTCAATCTGATTTGTGCTATTAAAAACTGTCGAGTGCGATTGAAAGGAAGGGTTTCGCAGAACGGGAAGATTACTGTTTACACAATTTAGCCACAAATTGGCGCACGTCACGTGATAATTGTTCTCATTATGAGAAACTTTACCACTCATTATGACTGTCAAGCAAAGAGCACAGGTCACGTTCTCGTTTTGATGCAATGGCCAGACTGGTAATTCCGTTACAATCTGAAAAGAAAAACAAAAAGAATTTATTTTTTAAGTTTAAAAGTTAAATTATAATTATAAAAATAAGAAACGTTTTTTAAACATTATTTGCAGGGCAAAAACTCACTTTAGAGATCAAAAATAGTATCAGAAGTGGCATATATTTTGAAAAATAGAAGCAAAATATTTGCTTCACATTTTTAAATAATAAACTTATATATATAAAATATATATCACCAATTTTATATAATATATATCACTCTTAAAATTAATATTTAAATAACAGCATTTTAACCGTTTGTAACATTCTTCACATAGAATATTCTATAAATGGATTAAAACAATTATTTTAGATTAAAATTCAAACATTTTCACACTTATTTTTTGACTTAAACCAAAAAAATATTAAATTTCTACCATAAATCTGAAATAACAATACATAAGGACGAATTTTTAACAAAAAAGTAAAATTTTTGAACAAAAAAGATGATTTATTAACGTATTAGTTGAATATTGAACAAAATAATTAAATTATCAACATAATAGTTGAATTTTTAATAAAATGGACACATTTTTAACCTACAAAGTTGATGGTGCAATTTTTGAAAACGAAAAATATTAAACTTTAACCAAAAACAGTTGCATTTTAAGACAATAAATTAAAATTTTTAGAAGATAGTTGAATTTTTAACAACAAAATTAATTTGCCACGAAAAAGATTAAATTTTTATTAAGCACATACTTGAATTTGCAATAAAATAATTAAATTTAGAACAAACTAGTAGAATTTTTAAACAAATACTTCAATTTTCTGCCTAAATACGAGGGTAGTTCAATAAGTCCTTAGAATGACCAACAGATGGCGCGCGAATCGCTCCAAATCATCTGTTTTTAATCAGCACCACTCCCGACTAGATATATGGTGCAGTCACAGTCCACATCTTCTGAGTTTACTTGTTTTTATAACCAATTGTAAAAAAAAAATTGTTCGTTAAGAAAAATGGAAAAAAAACGAGTTCAGAGCGGTAATCAAACATTTTCATTTAAAGGGTTTAACTCCATATGAGATAAAAAA
>NC_046666.1:42918389-42933953 GCF_010883055.1 Belonocnema kinseyi | reverse complement strand
TAGAGCTCCAAGGAGATTATGTTGAAAAATAAAAAAAAATTTACCCAAAAAAATTGTTTTTATACTTCATTCTAAGGACTTATTGAACTACCCTCGTAGAATAATTCTCAGTGTTCAACCAAATTGTTGAATTTTGAAACAAAAAATATTACAGCTCAATAAAAAACAGTTGTATTTTCAACCAAATAATTTAATTTTTCAGGAGCCAATTGAATTTTTTTTTAAAAGATGGATTTTGAATTGAAAACTACAAATTTGTAAATAATTTGAATTTTCGCCAAAAAAGATAATTTTTTTGTTAAAAAGTAGGTAAATTTTTTTTTAATAATTAAACTTTCAACAAAATCGTTGCATTTTTAATAAAATTATTGCATTTTCAACCTATGAAGTGGAATTTTTTATTTTCATGGAAATTTTCGAATTTCCAAACAAAAAATATTAAACTAGAACCAAACACAGTTTGCATTATAAAAAATTATTCAAGTACTTTATTAAAAAATCATCCTTTTGCTCAAAATCAATTTTATTTCGACCGAAAAGATGAATTTTTAACAGAATACTTGAATTTTCAAACAAAAAATATTAAACTTCAACCAAAAACAGTTGCATTTTGAACCAAATAATTGCATTTTTTTGAGACAGTTGCTTTTTCAGCAACAAAATTAATTTTGCACTAAAAATTGAATTTTTAACAAAATACTCCAATTTGTAACAAAATAATTAAGTTTTCAAAAAGCCAGTTGACTTTTTAACAAATACTTAAATTTTCGGCTAGCAGAAACGAATTTTCATTTTTCAGCCAAATGGTCGAATTTTCAAAAAAAAATATTACAGTTCAATAAAAAAACAGTTGTATTTTCAACCAAATAATTGAATATTTCAGGAGACAATTAAATTTTCACAAAAAAAAAGGAATTCTGAATCCAAAACTACGAATTTAAAAATAAAACTTGAATTTTCGCCTAAAAAAAAGATGATTTTTTTTAAGTAGTTTCAAAAAAAAATTAAATTTTCAACAAAATCGTTGCATTTTTAATAAAATGGTTGCATCTTCAACTTATGAAGTTGAATTTTTAATTTTCAACGAAATGCTCAGATTTCCAAACAAAAAATATTAAATTTTAAATAAAAAAAGTTTCCTTTTGAACCAAATAATTGAATTTTTTAAAGAAGAATTTCTTTTTCAACAACAAAATTAATTTTGGAATAAAAAATGATTTTTCAATAAGAAAAGATGAATTTTTATACCAAAACAACGAATTTTCAACAAAACAGTTAAATTTTCGAACAAAAAAGATGAATTTGGAATCCAAAAGGACGAATGTTCTTTCCAAATAGACGAATTTTCAGAAAAATAATTCAATTTTTGATAGTAAAAGACTAATTCTGAACAAAATACTTTAATTGTCAATAAAATAATGAAATATTCCAAAAAAAAGTTGCATTTTAAATCAAATACATTAATTGTATACCTAAAAAAATGAATTTCTAATCAAATAGTTAAATTTTTAAATAAAAAAATTAAACTTCAATCAAAAATAGTTGGATTTCCAACCAATAACTGGAATTTTCAAGCTTAAAAGTCGAATGTTTCAGGAAACAGTTGACCTTTAAACTCGAAAAAATGAACTTTCAATAAAAAACAACAGCTAAATAAATTTGAACCCAAACAATTGAACTGATGATGAATTTTTAACCACATGGTCGAATTTTCAAATCAAAATAATTAAACTTCAACCAAATGAGCATTTTCAAACAAATAATTGATTTTTTCTGAAAATTTCCTGTCTAAACAGGCGAATATTCAACAAAACAATTGAATTTTTGACCAATTTGATCAAAATACTTTAATTGTCAATAAAATAATTAAATATTCCAAAAATAGTTACATTTTTAAACAAATAAAAAATTTAGTTTCTATTAAAAACCGTTGAATTTGAAACCAAAAATTTGAATTTTTAAGCTTAGAAGTCAAATGTTTTAGAAAACAGTAGACTTTCAACTAAAAAAATTAATTTTTAATATGAAAATGTCATTTTTAGACCAAGAAAAATGAATTTTCAGCAAGAAAATGTGTTTTTAACCAAACAGTTGCATTTGCAACCAAATAGTCGAATTTTTAATGAAAAAAGTTGAACTTCAATAAAACTTATCTTGTATTTTCAAAAACATAATTAAATTTTCAAGCTAAAAAAAAAATAATTTCTTAGTCGAAAGTTGAATTTTAAGTTTAAAAAGTACAGATTTTCTATGCAAAAAGACGAATGTTCAACACAACACTTAATTTTTTTGACAAAAAAAAAAGATTACTTTTTGACAAAATAGTTGAATTTTGGAGAAAATAATTAAATTTCCAACCAAAATTTGAATCTTCACAAAAAACGCATTTCTAACAGAGATGTTTAATTTTCAATCAAATAGATAAATTTGACATAAAAATATACAACGAAAAATATAATATTTGAATCTTTTAAATAAAAACTATCAATTTTTAGTAAAAAAAATGGAATAGTTAAATTTTCAGTTAAGACCATATTTTAAGTGAAGAAAAAAAATAATTTTCAAAAAAAAAAGTTAAATTTTGAAAGAAAACGATGAACTTTCAACCAAAAAAAAATATTCGAAAAGTAGTTGAATTTTAAATTAAAAAAGATCAATTTCAACAAAATAGATCCATTTTTAACCAAAGAGCTGAATTTTCAACAACAACAAAAAAACAATAAATATAAAAAAAACAGGATTTTTCAATAAAGAAGTGTTTTGGTAGAAGTTTAATAATTTTAGTTTAAAAATTCGACCATGTGGTTGAAAATTCATCATCAGTTCAATTGTTTGGGAAAAAATTCATTTTGTTGTTAAAAATGCATTTTTTTTTTTATTAATAATTAAATTTTTCTGTTGAAAGTTCATCTTTTTGAGTTTAAAGGTCAACTGTTTTCTGAAAAATTCGACTTTTTAGCTTGAAAATTCAACTGTTTTTGATTGAAGTTTATTATTATTTTTTTTAATTTAGCTATTTGGTTAGAAATTTATTTTTGTAGGTAGAAAATTAATGTATTTGATTAAAAATGCAACTATGTTTTTTAATATTTCATTATTTTATTCACAATTCAAGTATTTTGTTTAAAATTCGTCTTTTTTGGTCAAAAATTAAATTGTTTTTTAGCAGTCGTCTATTTGGACAGAACATTTGTCCTTTTGAATTCAAAATTTATCTTTTTTGTTGAAAATTCAGTTATTTTGTTAAAAAATAATCTTTTTTGTTCGAAAATTTAATTGTTTTGTTGAAAATTCGTCCTTTTGGTTTAAAAATTCATCTTTTCTCATTGAAAATTTATTTTTTTGGTCCAAATTTTTTTCTAAATTAAAAAAAAAAAACAATTTCAACAGAATAGTTCAAATTTTAACCAAAAATATGAATTTTTAAATAAAACAGTGAATATTCAACAAAAAAAAGGATTTTTTAACAAAGAAGTTGAACCTTCAACGAAAAAATTCATTCTTTAAACCAAAAAAGATCAGTTTTCAATCAATAATATAATAGTAGATATTGCAACCAAAAAATATTTTTATTTAAAACCAAAAGCAGTTAAAATAAAAAAAAATACGAATTTTGAACAAAAGACTTGAATCCTTAATCAACAAACAATCAAAAAGTTTATTTTTTATTTTATTTTAAATAAATTTTCTAAAAAATAGTTAAATTTTCCACCCAAATAGACGAATTTCAACAAAACAGTGAAATTTTCAACCGAGAAAGATTTCAGTTGAATTTTTGACACCAAAATATGAATTTTCCACAAAAGTTAATTTTTTGCAAAAATAATTGAATTTACAACCCAACAAGTCCAATTTTTAAGAAATTAGTTGAACTTTCCAACCAAAATCATCATTTTAAAAATTACCTAATTCTTTGACAGTTATTTAAAGGAATTCAGAAATTACAGAAATTCCCTAACTTTTACCAGATATATTTTTTTAATCCCCCGACTTTCTCTGACTAATAAAATTTCCTGATTTTCAGGTTTTCACTGTTCTAAATCCAGCCTGATTGCTTTAGAAACAGAGTCCAAGTTTCACATAAAAAAACTTTGTTTGAACATATTTACAAAGATAAAGTTGCATTTTTTACTTGGCAAATTTATAGTTTATATGCATTTTAAACATTTGTTAAATTAAAATTGGTTCATTTACAGTTTTTTTTTCATTTGGAATAATTTTGAAAGTTCTAGTTCTTTTTTGTAAATTTAAAATGATCTAAGGTTGAAAATTTTCGATTTTTGAACTTTTTTCAAAACAGAAAAACTTGATATTTTTATATATAAACAATAGCAATGCTTATATTTGCATTGTTTATTCTTGAAAAAATTTGTATTCAAATATTTTTTAATTTCAAACTTACTAATTTTCAAATTGTTTCATTCTAAGTTTTTTAAAAATGTAACGCTTACAATTTGGTATTTTTCACTCTTTAATGTTATTGAATCAAATTTTTTATTACATCAAATAGCTGATTTTTAAAATATTATTAAAATATTATCAACCAATAAGTCTTACTAATCAAAAAGGTACAATTTTTTTTTTTTCTTGAAATAGTAGAAAATATCGTACAATCTAAAAACTAAGCTAAAAAATAATAAAGAATAGACAAACTTCTAGAATTTTAAACTAATTTTTTTACATATTAAGACTTTGGGAGTATTTTTAGCATATATTTTTGAATTTGCGATAATAGGCATGATATTTTAGTCAATCATTAAAGTACGAAAAAATTCTTTAAGAAAAAATGAATTTAGTGGAATTTTTTCAAAATATTCGCAATAGTAGTGTGATTTCGAGCTCTGAATTTGGCATATTCTATGTTATAAAATTTTTAAAAATATTATATTTACGGGAATATTTGTGTAAAATGGTTCCATCTCGGCCCAAATTCTGTCGATTTCCATCAACAAATCATCGAATCCCATAATATTGATATCCATTTCTTTGTGGGAGAAATTTACCCGTCTACAAACTGCAGCGACTTCCGCCAAATCTAGAAATAAATTTAAATGTGTATAAATAAATACAATATTATAAAATGAATTTTATTTTCATAATTTCCAGCCTTACCGTCCCTATAGGATACAATATAGGGACAAAAGGGTCATTTCTGTCACGCTCATAGGGTACTTTTTTCGTGCTCAAAGGCTAACAAAGTCAGGATAAATTAATATGGCCTCAAAACAATTTAAGTTGAATTCAAAAAAATTCAAATAGATTGGAAAAAAAATTTGTAATACAAAAAATCGAAATTAAAATGAATTTAGAGGTATTTAAGGAAAACGGGAAGATTTCGAATAAATTTATAAAAATTCAAAGTGATTTAAAAAAAATCTTTAACGAATAAAAACAATTTAAAAATATGGAAAAATTTTTAAAAATTCAAAAAGTAAATTTAGAAGAATTAAATTGAATTCAGTAACTTTGAAATGAGCTTAGAAAAATTAAAGGGAATTAAAAGGATTTGATGAAATGCCTAGGAATTCAAGATGGGGTTAAAAAACTTGAGTATCGTTTAAATAAAAACTTTTAAATTTTCAAAAAGTAAATCTAAAAGAATTAAAGTGAATTAAAAAAAAAATCAAGAGAATTTGAAAGAATTAGGGGTAAATTATTTGGAATTCAGGGTGATTTCATAACAAATAATTTCAAATCTAAGAAACCATACGAATTTCGAATCAAAAAAGTGACTAATGATTACAAAATAGTTCAAAAGAAATCAAATTAATTGGAAATGTTTTTTAAAATTGAAAAAATTAATTAACTCGAGCTAAATTTCAGTGAATTTGTAAGAATTTAAGGGAAATAATTCGATGGAATGCCTAAGAATTGAAGATGAGTTTAAAAAATTTCAAGATCATGTAAATAAAAACGTTTAAACATTCAAAAAGTAAATTTAGAAGAATTAAAGTGAATTCAAAAAAATTCAAGAGAATTTAAAAGAATTCGGGGTAAATTAATAAGAATTCAGGCTGATTTCCTAAAAAAAAGTTTTAAATCTTAGAAACCATACTAATTTCGAATCAAAATTTTGCTGAAATTTATTTTAGAAAATTTTGAGTGAATTTAGAGAAATTTAAGAGAAATGAGAAAAATTCGATGAAATTAATAAAAAATTAAGCTGAATTTAAATAGTAATCTAGTGAATTGAAAATAATTGCAAAATATGAACAAATTTATTGAATTCAGTCAATTTTAATGCGGTTTCGAAAAAAGCAAGGGTATTCAAAAGGATTTGATGGAATGTCTAAGAATTCAAGATAAAGGTTTAAAAACTTCAGATTCAATTAAATAGAAACGTGAAAAAATTCAAAAAGTATATTTAGAAGAATTAAAATGACTTTTTAAAAAATCAAAAGAATTTCAAAGAATTTAACAGAATTAGGGGTAAATTAATTTATTTATTTCAGCAAAATTTCAGTGAATTTAGAGAAATGACAAAAATCCGATGAAATTAATAAAAAATTTAGCTAAATTTAAATAATAATCAAGTGAGTTGAAAACAATATAAAATATGAACAAATTTATTGAATTCAGTAAGTTTTAAGGGGATTTAGAAAAATGAATTCGATTAAAATCCATTAAAATATTTAAAATGCCTTAAAATTAATAAAACTGTTGGAAATCCCTTGTAATTTTTTTAATCTCTTGAAAATGCCTTGGAACATTTTAAAATACCCTATAATATATTTTAAATCCTTTGATCAATTTATTTATCTTTAGGACCGATTAAATAAATAAAAATTTCAACTAAAAAAATGCATTGAATTAAGTAAAATTAAGTAAATTTAGAAGAATTCAAGTGAATTGAATAATTCAAAATATTAAAAAAGATTTCAGGATACACTAATAAAAATTCAGGATGAATTCCAAAAACTAATTTCCAATCTTTTCAAATCAAATTGTTTCGAACAAAAAAAGATGATTTTTTAACCAAAAAATTACATTTCAACCAAACAATTGAGTTTTTTAGAATACATTCAAATTTTCAACAACAAAAAATATGAATTTTCAAATCAAAAGGACGAATTTTTAACAAAAACGTTTAATTTTCGACAAAAAAGATTACTTTTAAACAGAATAATTAGATTTTTAACAAAAATAACTACATTTTTAACGAAATAGTTACATTTTTAATCAAATGGATGGATTTTCAAAGTACGAAGATAAATCTTTATTTATTACCCTAATGTTCCCATTAAAAAAATTAAAATTTAACAAAAAAAACGCATTTTAAACTAATTAATTACATTTTTTTAAAAAGATAGTTGAATTTTAATTTAACAAACGAATCAATTTCGAATCAAAAAAATTAAATTTTAACAAAATACTTGAATTTTTAACAAAATAATTAAATTTTCAAGAAACTAGTGGAATTTACGAACAAATGTACTTTAAAGATGAAAGTTCAATAAAAACAGTTATATTTTCAACCAAATAATTGCATTTTTAAAAGACAATTAAATTTTCAAATAAAAAAAAGATGAATTTTTAACCCAAATGTTCAAATTTTGAGCAAAAAACTTCAAGTTTCGCCCAAAAAAAGATGACTTTTTTAATAAAGTAGGTTGATGTTTAACAAAATAAATAAATTTTTAACGAAAAAGTAGCATTTTTAATCAAATGGTTGAATTTGCAATCTACAAAGATGAATTTTCTTTTTCCAGCCAAAGGGTAGAATTTTCAAATAAAAAATATTAAACTTCAAAATTCAAAAAACAATTTAAAAGTATTTAAAAAAACTTCATTAAATTCAGTAACTTTGAAATGAGCTTAGAAAAATTCTAGGGAATTCGAAAGGATTTGATGGAATTCCTCAGAATTAAAGATAAGGTTTAAAAAACGTCATGGTACATTAAATAGAAACGTTAAAAATTTCAAAAAGTAAATTTAGAAGAATTAAAATGAATTCAAAATATTCAAGAGAATTCCAAAGAATTTAAAAGAATTAGGGGTAAATTATTAGGAATTCAAGGTGATTTCCTAAAAATTAATTTCGAATCTTAGAAACCATACTAATTTCTAAACAAACGAGTGACTAATGACTAAAAAACAATTCAAAAGAAATCAAATGGATTGGAAATGTTGTTTTTAACATCGAGGAAATTCATTTATTTCAGCAAAATTTGATCATTTTACCAATTGATCTTTAGGAGCAATTAAGTAAATAAAAATGTCAACTAAAAAGATGCATTGAATTAACTAAAATTAAGTTATAAATTTAGAAGTATTCCAGTGAATTAAAAAATTCAAAAGAATTAAAAATATTTAAAGATAAATTAATAAAAATTTAGGATAAATTCCAAAAACTAATTTAAAATCTCTTCAAATATTTAAAGCCTTGCAAAATATCTCACTTCTCGTGAATAATTTCTTTAAAATCCACTAAAATATTATAAAATCCCTTAAAATTTGATAATGATATTTCTTCATATCCTGTAAAATGTATCCTAAAATATTTAAACCGCTCTGAAATCCCTTCAAATTAATTAAATTAATTAATCATTCCTTTAAATTTTTTATACTTCTCTGAAATATTTCAAATTAAAAGCTCTTTAAAATGCCTTAGAAGTTTTAAAAATACCCAATGATTTTTAAAATCCCTTTAAATTATCTAAATCTATCAATCTTGAAATTTCTATGAAATCTTCGTAAATTCTTTTAAAAAATTTGTTAAATCTTTGAAATTTTTTGAAATTTTGAAATGTTTAAGAAATCTCTCTTTAATCTTTGTTAGTGAAAACTGTTGTGTTCGTTTGAAATCATTGAAATTTTTTGAAATCTTCTCACATTTCTTCAAACGTTTTGAAATTATTTAAAACTTTGGAAATATTCTGAAATCTTTGATACCTATTTAAATTTTTCAATACTCAAAATCTTTTGAAACTTTTATATTATATCTTAAACTTTTGTGAAATGTTTAGAAATTAAAAAAAAAAGTGTATTTGTTTAAAAATTTGAAAATGATTTGTATTTTGGCGTTCTGTACACTTTTTGAAATCTTTTAAATTCTTTAAATCTTTTGAAATACTTATGGATTATTCGAAACATTTAACAAATATTTTGTATTCATTTCAAATCATTGAAATATTTGAAATCTTTTGAAATGTTCTAAAAATTTGGAAAATATTTAAAATCTTTAAAATGTTTTGAAATCTGAAATTCTTGTAATTTTTTTACATCTCTATGAAATTTTGATGTAACATTTGAAATATTTGTTAAATCTTTCTGAAATCTTTTGTATTCATTTGAAGTCATTAAAATATTTGTGATATCTTCTTAAAAAATTTGAAATCATTGCAGATATTTAAAATGTTCTGAAATCTTAGAAATCTGAATTAGAAATCCAAATAGACAAATTCTCAAAAAAGTAATTGAATTTTTGACCAAAAAAGACTAGTTTTTAACAAAACACTTGAATTGTTAATAAAATCATTAAATATTTAAAAAGTAGTTGCATTTTTAATCAAATACTTAAATTTTCTACATACAAATACGAATTTTTTTTATTTAAAATTTTTTTAAATCCTTCAAATCTTCTGACAGTTTTAAAATCTTTGTGAAAGTTTTGGATCCTTTGTCAAATCTTTGAAAGCTTTGTGAAATCTTTTTAAATATTTTAAACCAAATTAAAATCATTTAAAAGCTTTGAAATCAAGTGCATCTTTTTGAAATCTTTTACAATTTTGGTAAAATCTTTGAAATCTTTTGAAATCTTCTAAATAAATTTGAAATAGTTTAAAATCTTAAAAATGATTTTAAATCTTCGAAATCTGGTGTACCAAAATCCCTTTTTTAAATCTTTGAATTTTATATCTTTATGAATTTTTTATGAAATCTTTTGCATTTATTTTAAAATATTGAAATGTTTAAAATATTTTGAAATTTTGGTATAATCTTTGAAATCTTTTGAAACCTTCTAAAAAAAATTCGAAATCGTTTAAAATCTCCAAAATGATTTTAAATCTTCGAAATCTGATGTACCAAAATCCCTTTCTGAAATCTTTGAATTTGATATCTTCATGATATTTTTATGAAATCCTTTATATTCATTTGAAAACATTAAAATATTTCAAATGTTTTGAAATTTTGGTAAAATCTTTGAAATATTTATGAAATGATTGTGAAATCTTGGTATTATTTGTGAAATCTTTTGCATTCATTTAAAATAATTAAAATATTTGAAAATCTTTGTTAAATCTTTTACATTTTGGTAAAATCTTTCAAATCTTTTGAAACCTTCTAAACAAATTCGAAATCGTTTAAAATCTCTAAAATGATTTGAAATCTGAAATTCTTGTAATTTTTTGACATTTCTATGGAATTTTGATGAAACATTTGAAATATTTGTTAAATCTTTCTCAAATCTTTTATATTCATTTGAAAACATTAAAATATTTGAAATATTTGTGAAATCTTCTTAACAAATTTGAAATCATTGCAAATCTTTTAAATGTTCTGAAATCATTCCTTCAAATCTTCTGAAAGTTTTCAAATCTTTATGAAATATTTGAAATGTTTGAAAGCTTTGTGAAATATTTAAAAAACTTTTAACAAAATTGAAATCATTTAAAAGATTTAAAATGATTTAAAATCAAGAGTACTATTCCCTTTTCCAAATATTTATCAAAATTTTATGAAATCTTTGTAATATTTGTAAAATCTTTTGCATTCATTTAAAATAATTAAAATATTTGAAAATCTTTGTGAAATGTTTTACGATTTTGGCAAAATATTTGAAATCCTTGAAATCTTTGTGAAATCGTTTGAAACCTTCTTAATAAATTCGAAATCGTTTAAAATCTTAAAAATGATTTTAAATCTTCGAAATTTGGTGTACCAAAATCCCTTTTTCAAATCTTTGAATTTGATATCTTTATAAAGTTTTTATGAAATCTTTTGTATTCATTTGAAAACATTAAAATATATTGAAACCTTTTTTAATTTTGGTAAAATCTTTGTGAAATCTTTAAAATCGTTCTGAAATCTTTCTTTAATCTTTGTTTGTCAAATCTTTTGTGTTCGCTTAAAATCACTGAAATCTTTTAAAATATAATCCTTATGAACTTTTTGTGAAATCTTTCTGAAATCTTTTGTATTCATTTAAAAATATTAAAATATTTCAAATCTGTGAATGCTTTTTAAGTATTTAAAATCCATGAACTCATTAAAATGTTCAAAATCTTTTTAAATATTATAAAAGCTTTGAGACATTTTTAAATCTCTAGAATTATTTTGTTACTTTTTGAAATCTAGCGCATACTCAAAAACTGAGTGATCAACCCTTCGAAAACTGTTTCAAAAACCAAAAAAAAAAAATCAAATTCTAGGTTCTCGTCAGAAATTCAAGGAGATTTTCAGGTTTTAAAGGTTTGAAAGGTTTAAAAAAGAGACTACAAAGTGATTTGAGAATAAAAGTGACTATGTGGCAGCCTTGATTATTTTTTTCAGTTACTTCTCACAGAAATTCTCTGATTTTCTACTTTTTTCAAAATTCCTGACTCTTGGAAACTTCAATCTTTTTATAAATTTCAAAAAAAATCATTATAGACTATAAATAATGTAATGAAACTTTTTTTAGTGTCTTTGGACATAAAATGGAACCATTCTGATGTATAACATTTCAGGTCTGGATTTTAGGGAATTTTTTTTCGATTTTTCATTATTTTGGGGGTTGAAAACGGGCTGTTCCGGATGAGATACGGGAATGAAACTTTTTTTGAGTGTCTTTGGACATCAGATGGACCCATACTGTAGCACAAAATTTTAGGTCTGGATTTTAGGGAATTTTTTTTTTTTTTATTTTTCAATATTTTGGGGGTTGAAAACGGGGTGTTCCGGATTTGACAGGGTAATGAAACTTTTTGTAGTATTTTTGAACATCAGATGGAACCAGTCTGAAGCATCAAATTTTAGGTCTGGAAGTTAGGGGATTTTTTTTCGATTTTTCAATATGTCGGGGTTGCAAAAAGGTGTTTGTGGATTGGATAGGAGAATAAAACTTTTTTTAGTATCTTTAGTCATCAGATGGAACTGTTGTAAAGCATAAAATTTTAGGTCTGGAAGTTAGGGGATTTTTTGGAATTTTTTTTCGATTTTTCAATATTTTCGGTGTTGAAAATGGGGTGTTCCGGATGAGATAGGAGAATAAAACTTTTTTTTAGTATTTTTGAACATCAGATGGAACCAGTCTGAAGCATCAAATTTTAGGTCTGGAAGTTAGGGGATTTTTTTTCGATTTTTCAATATGTTGGGGTTGCAAAAAGGTGTTTGTGGATGGGATAGGAGAATAAAACTTTTTTTAGTATCTTTAGTCATCAGATGGAACTGTTGTGAAGCATAAAATTTTAGGTCTGGAAGTTAGGGGATTTTTTGGAATTTTTTTTCGATTTTTCAATATTTTCGGGGTTGAAAATGGGGTGTTCCGGATGAGGTAGGAGAATAAAACTTTTTTTATCATCCTTGGACACCAAGTAGAACGATTCTGAAGCAGAAAATTTTAGGTCTGGATGTTAGAGGATTGTTCCCGATTTTTTTGCTATGTTAGGGGTTGAAAACGAGGGTGTTCCGGATGAGATAGGGGGTTGAAACTTTGACGGGTACCTTTTGTCATCAAATAGGCCTATTTCAAATTTTGGGTCTCGCACAAAAAATTTTTTTTGTAAATACGTTTTTTTTAAACGTTGCAAGCTTCAGCGAGTTGACAAAATCTTGAAAATAGGGTCTGTTTAATTTAATTTAATTGTTTATGCTTACTGCAGAGAAAATTATATCCTTGGGCAGTGGCTAGAACTTCACGTAAAACGGCTTCTGTGGAAATGTTGGAAAATATATTAGCTGCAACTTGAAGTAGTAAAACACAACTTTCCATGTACTGTTTCCATTCCCAGTAGATTGTCTAAAAAAACATAGAATAGTAATTTTCCCTTTAATAAAATTGGTTTATCTATAAGTGGAATTTTTATAAAATTTTGAAAAATACTGAACCTGGTGCATATTTTCCACAGTCGACTCATCTTCCTGACTAGGGGAAAGAAAAGACTTCAGATCGAGACTCGGGACTGATCCGGATCGAGTCAAAACTCCAGGTACACCATTTCCTAATTCTATACTATTTACTGAGATGCAATCTTCCTTTTGAACTACTTTATCTGCAAGAATAAAAACAGAGTGAATTAAAAATACATTTGAGAGGATCTATCCGAGTACCGGAAAAAAAAATATATTTTTCAAAATTCTATGACCAATTTTTCATTTACCCTGAACATTAACATGCAAAAATCAGAATTCAGGGTGGCCGTTTTAATCGACTTAATAAATTCCCAGTCATTTCCCGTTTCGCAAACATTTTTCACGGTAAATGAAATTTAAAAAATGCATCTCTAAAGCTAAACAATTTTCCACTTGAGCGAATTACCGAATTAAGAATTTAAACTGAATTACAACATATATTTTCTAATCTCTGAAAATCTTAAAGACCCTACTAATTTATAAACAAAAAAGGGAGTAGTAAATACAATCCAATTTAAAATAATTCAAATGAATTGGAAATGGTTTTAATAATCGAAAAAATACCATTAATGTCAGGAAAATTTGAGTGAATTTAGTGGAATTTAAGGAAAATGAGAAGAAGAATCCATTCAATTGAGTAAAATTTAGTGAATTTAGAAGAATTTAGGATCAACTGTTAAGAATTCAGAGCGAATTCCAAATGAATTGATAACATATTTGAACGTCTCTTCAAATCTTTGAAACCCTACGAAATTCCTAACTTTGTGTAAATAAATTCTTTGAAATCCATTGAAATAATGAAATCCCTTACAATTATTAAAACAACTTGAAATCCGTTAAAATTATTTTAAACTCTTGCAAATGCCTTGGAATCTTAAAATATCTTTTGAAATCTCTTCAAACTATTCACGGCAAATTAAATTTTAAAAAATGGAACTCTAAAGCTAAAAAATTTTCCACATGAGGTAATAAAAACTGGGCTGCAAATGAAAGCACTCAAAGTGAGTTGTTCAATTTTGAACTTCTAAAATTGAAATTTAAGTTTTTAATTAAAAAATGTTGTATTGAAATGCTCAATAATTTACGCGTATAAAATTAAGGGTACTAACATTTTTCAATATAAAAAAATATAAATCCACCTTATCATTTTGAATGCTTTAAATTAAAAAATCAATCAATGAACTTTAAAATTTTCCAAATTATATAATTTTGAGGAATTTTAAGCTAAAAACATTAAATATTGAAAAATTCGTAACTGAACACTTCTTAAATCATAAATTCCATTTTATTAAATTGTTTAAACATTCTTGGAAAGCTTCAAAATTTTATTTGAAAATTTTGAGAAATCTAGAAGTTGTTTTAAATTTGTTTTAAATTAAAAATTATTTTGGACATTTTTTCAGAACTTCTAAATATCTGTCAAAATGAATTGAATTTTTTCTACAATTTTCAGAAAGTCCTGCAAATTTTAGAAAATTTCTTTACAATTTGGATGTATGAATAACAATTTAACATTTATTATTTGTACGCGAAATTTGAGTAATTTTAAGAGATATGTAGAAGTTGTGAAAAAATTCAAACTTAATGTAAAACTAGAAATGATATATAGCCTAATATAAAACAAAATGTAGATTTTCGCAGATTTTAAATAAAAAAATAGGTTCTTTTCAAGAATTGTGAAAGGCTTCAAAAGAATAAAAACCTTTTCTTAAGAGTCATAGGAAAATTAAAAATTATTTTTCATTTTTAAAAATTATTTTAAGAGAATATTTACAAAGTTTTTCAAAGATTTACAATTAAAATTGTAACGTTCAAAGTTTAAAGGCTCTTTCGAAATTTTAACGATTCGAGGCTTTCAATGTCAAACAATTCAGTTAATGATTATGTACTTTTAAATATTTGGTTTCAATTTACTTGTCTTGAATAAAAATTCAAATATCGCTAAATATTTAATAATTAATCTTTTTTTAATTGAGAATTTCAAATTGAATGGGTTAAAAATGGAATATTTTAGACTGAAAAAATATTAAAATTTTTATAAAATCCTTTAATAAAGAATATATTATTATGAAGTTATTTTTAAGTTGAAAATAGTTTATAAACTTTCAGTCAAACGTTCACATTTGTGTAATGACTAAGACTTTCAAATTGAAACCGTTTAAATTTTGAACTGATTTAAACCGTTTTTGTTCACTTATTATTACTCAAAGTACAGATAAATTAAAAAAATTATGTATTTATTAAGTAAAAGTGTTTTTTATCACAAATTTCCAGCAACAAAGGCTTTTATTTTTTATTTGTTCGAGTCTTTAACCCTTAAACGGCCAAAACGCCACTACCGGTACACTGCTTTTCAAGGGCCAATAACTAAAACTATTCGACACTAGAAAAAATTAAGACACATATATATTTATTGCTTAAGATCTCCTCTTTCCGACGGTGCCAATGAAATTCCTCAAAAAATTTATTTATTATCCCAAAATGCAGTTTAAACAAAAAAAAAACGTGATT
>NC_046666.1:42908303-42918289 GCF_010883055.1 Belonocnema kinseyi | reverse complement strand
CCATTAAGACGCCATTTTGAAAATACTAAAACGAAAAATCGATCTTTGAACCATGGATTCTCAAAGTTTAGACATTTATTCCACCGGTTAGTGAGATTCCATAAAAAATTACCATAAAATTTGAGTTGGCAATCCGAAAGGACGAATTTTCAACAAAACAGTTACATTTTCGACCAAATAATTAAATTTTTTAGAAGACAGTTGAATTTTCGATAACTAAGGATGAATTTTGAACGAAAAACTTTAATTTTCAACCAAAAAATATGATTTTCTAACAAAGTAGTTGAATTTTTAATCAAATTGATGAATTCTCAACCTAAAAAGATGATTGTTTATTTTCTAAACTAGTGGTCGAATCCACGTATATCCACGTATAATGAAATTTTTTTGAAGACAGTTGAATTTTCTACAAGAAGAGATGAATTTTCATTCCAAAGGACGAATTTTTAACAAATTAGTTAAATATTAAACAAGATTATTAAATTATCAACATACTACTTGAATTTTTAATCAAATTGTTGAATTTTCAACTCACAAAGATGACCTTTTATTTTTCAAGAATTTATTTTTATTTTCGAATTTTCTAAGAAAAAAGAATAAATTTCGACCAAAAACAGTTGAATTTTTAACCAAATAATTTAATTTTTTAGAAAACACTTAAATTTTTGATAGAAAAAGAGGTATTTGAACGAAAAAGTTTAATTTTCGACAAAAAAATAGAATTTTATAACAAAATAGTTGAATTTTTAATCCAATTGATGAATTCTCAATCTGAAAAAAATTATTTTTTATTTTATAAGCTAGTGATCGAATTCTCAAAAAAAATTGAGCTTCAACCAAAAACAGAGGTATTTTCAACAATAAAATTAATTTTTTTAGAAGACAGTTGAATTTTCGACAAGAAAAGATTAATTTTCAATCCAAAGGAACGAATTTTCAACAAAACAGTTAAATTTTCGAACAAAAAAGATAATTTTTTGACAAAAAAAAATACATTTCAATCAAATAATTAAATTTGTTTAATGCAGTTGAATTTCCAATTCAAAAGCATTAATTTTTAACCAAAAAGTTGAATTTTCGACCAAAAAATATGACTTTTTAACAAAATAGATTTTTAACAAAAAACAGTTGCAATTTTAACTGATTAATAAATTTTTGTAGAAGATAGTTGAAGTTTTAACAACAACAACATTAATTTTGGGCCAAAACGATGCATTTTTAACAAAATTGTTGAATTTCTAACAAAATAATTAAATTTTCAAAACGCCAGTTGAAGTTTTAAACAAATACTTAAATTTTCGACCTAAAAAGACGAATTTTCATTTTTCAACCAAATGGTCGAATTTTCAAACAAAAAAGATTATACTTCAATTAAAAACAGTTGTGTTTTCAACGAAAGAACTGATTTTTTTAGAAGTCAATTGAATTTAAAAAAAAGATGAATTTCTAATACAAAAGTAACTAATTTTTAGCAAAAAAACTTTGATTTTGCCCCAAAAAAATATGACTTTTTAACAAAGTAGCTACATTTTTAACTAAGTTTTCAATGAAATGGTTGCATTTTTGATAAAATGGTTCAATTTTCCACCTGGAAAGATGAATTTTAATTTTCCAACGAAATGTTCGAATTTACAAACAAAAAAGTTTAAACTTCCATCAAAAACAGTTGCATTACAAACCATTATTCAAGAATTATATGTTCAAAACTAATTTTTTGGGTGAAAATTAATTTTATTTCTAACAAAAAGACAAATATTTAATAAAATACTTTAATTTTCCTAAAAAAAAGATTAAACTTCAATCAAAAACAGTATCATTTTTAACCAAATAATTAAAATTTCATCCTATAAAGATCAATTTTCAAAAAAAATCGTCCACATTTATAATAAAAGAATATTACAATTTAACCAAAAACACTTGTTTTTCACCGAAAAACAAATACATTTTGATCCATCTACTTAAAATTTACAGCCTAAAAGGCAAATTTGGTTGAAAGCAGTTAAATTTCCCAGAAAATATTTTTATTTCTAGCCAATAAAATGCATTTTTAACAAAATAGTTTAATTTTGATGAATTTCCGATACAAAAATATGACATTTCGGACAAAAAAGTTTACTTTTCACCAAAATAGTTCAATTCTTAAACAAATACTTCAATTTTTATCTTATAAATAGAATTTTCAAACAAATGGTCTAATTTTTTATTCTAAAAAATCTAATTTACAAAAAATGTGTTTTAACCAAAAATAATTACATTTTCAACAAACTAGTTGAAATGTGCAGCCAAAAAGGAAAACTTTTTTGAAAGCAGTTAAATTTCAAAAAAAAATATTTTAATTTCCAACCAAAAAATGCATTTTTAACAAAATAGTTAAATTCGATGAATTTTCGATAAAAAAAGATTACTTTTCACCACAATAGTTTAAAGCTTAAACAAATACTTCAATTTTTATTTTATAAAATGAATTTTTAAACAAATGGTCCAAATTTTTATTGTACAAAAATATAACTTACAAAAAATGTTTTTCAACCAAAAATAATTACATTTTCAACCAAGTAGTTTCAATTTCAAACCATAAAGGCATTTTTTTTTAAAAGACAGTTAAATTTCCATGAAAATAATTTTATTTTCAACCAATAAAATGCACTTTCAACAAAATAGTTTAATTTTGATGAATTTCCGATACAAAAATATGACATTTCAGACAAAAAAGTTTACTTTTCACCAAAATAGTTCAATTCTTAAAGAAATAGTTCAATTTTTATCTTATAAAAAGAATTTTCAAACAAACGGTCTAATTTTTTATTAGAAAAAATCTAATTCCCAAAAAATGTTTTTCAACAAAAAAATTTTCAACCAAGTAGTTACAATCCAAGCCATAAAGGCAATTTTTTTTAAAGACAGTTAAATTTCCAAAACAATATTTTTATTTCCAACCAATAAAATACATTTTTAACAAAATAGTTAAATTTTGAAGAATTTTCGATAAAAAAATATTACTTTTCAACAAAATAGTTTAATGCTTAAACAAATGGTCCAAATTTTTATTATAAAAAATCTAATTTACAAAAAATGTGTTTCAACAAAAAAATAATTACATTTTCAACCAAGTAAATAAAATTTCAAGCCATAAAGACAATCTTTTTAAAAGGGAGTTAAATTTCAAGAAAATATTTTTATTTCCAACCAATGAAATACATTTTTAACAAAATAGTTCAATTTTGATGAATTTTCGATAAAAAAATATGACTTTTCGGTCAAATAAGATTACTTTTCGGTAAAAAAAATTACTTTTCACCAAAATAGTTAAATGCTTAAACAAATACTTCAAATTTTTATTTTATAAAATGAATTTTTAAACAAATGGTCCAAATTTTTATTATACAAAAATATAACTTACAAAAAATGTTTTTCAACCAAAAATAATTACATTTTCAAACAAGTAGTTAAAATTTCAAGCGATAAAGGCAAATTTTTTTCAAAGGGAGTTAAATTTCAAAACAAAAAATTTTAATTTTTAACCAAAAAATGCATTTTTAACAAACTAACTAAATGTTAAACACAATTAATGAATTTTCAACTAAAAATTGAATATTTGATTTTTCAACAAAAAAGAGTAAATTTCTACAAAATGAGATGATTTTCAAAACCAAAAAGACGAATTTTCAACCAAGAAGACTAATTTTGTACTAAAAAAGGCGTATTTTCAAAATAATAAAAATAAATTTTCAAAGAAACAGTTGAATTTTTGATTAAAAAATATCAACTTTCAACCAAAAATAAAAAAGTGAAATTTCCGGCAAAAAAAATTTATTTTCAACCAAACAATCAACGAATTTTCACCAAACTATTAACATTCAGAAACGAGAATCTTAATATCGTAAATTTTTTAAAATAGAATATTTTATAAACCGAATAAGACGATCAAAAAATTTCAAATTCATTATTCTTGTGTTGTTTAAAGTGCATCTTTAAGAAATTCACTGATTAAAAATGATATCTAAATAAAAATATTATAATTCTAGAATAGTTATAAATCTTTTTTTACCCGTATCTAATTGTGCCTCAAATTTACTTCCCAGAGTTTGATGATCCCTGAACTCCTCAAATCCAAGGGCATCAAAGGCTTCAGAAATTTCTTGAACCAAGGAAGTTTCAGTTTTAATCTCGCTGCTCAGAAAACTGTCAGTTTTAAAATCAAATTCAGAAAACAAATCCATATTTGTTTCGGTCCCTAAAGTATCTAAATCCGGTGCAATACTTTGTTCCGCGGAGACAAAATCTCCAAAATCGTCTGCTGGGAGAGGATCCTCTACTTCTAAATTCGTCTTGCTGAAAGCTGTAACCGGCTCTTCGACTAAAACGCGAAGTGCACTATATTTGTCTTCAGTTTGCTGCAAATTCATCAAATCTTGTGCACTTTCTGCCGAATGTTTGCTCAACAATTCCCCCTCATTTCCAGGAATTTTCTCCAGAGTCTGAAATTCCTTCGGGGTAACTTCAATGCTTTTCGGAGGATCATTTCGTATAATCGTGTCCCTGAGAATCACCGTTTTCGACTGATTCTTCAAACTACATTTTGGAAACAATTCCGTCAACCTTTCCAAATTTCCATCCCCAAGAGAGTTTCTGTATCCGGAAGAATGTCCGGAATTCATTAAAATTCCGCCGTCCGTCAGCTGCATTTCTTTACTTGCTCCTACATTAATTCCCGAATTTCTTCCTATATTTGCTTGGCTTCCCTGATTTCCTTGAACCAAGTGTGAATTCGATTTCGCACTCGTTTTCTTCAATTTCTCCCCCGGTTTTTTCACTCCCAAATTATGATTTGCGAGTCTGCTTCCAATCGCCGATCCTTGTTTCGTGTCCCACATGGGAATTGTGGGAATCGCGGGGAGCGGAGCACTTTGAAAATCAGAAAAATCATCGCTTGAATCATTTGATGAGTGATTTTTCAAGCCTTGACGAGACTCCACTGGAAAATTGACTCCGAAGCCACAATTACTCGGAGAATTTTTCTTCTCAGATCTGGTCTCGTGAGTGGAGTTGAATAAATTATCAGCACTTGATGAAGTCACAACCGAACTTGTTCTAATTCCAGATCTCGAATTGGAAAACGAATTCAAGTTAGAAGTAGAACTGGAATTTGGAATAAAATTTGAGTGCGAAACAGAATTTGAGGGATTTTCGAACACAGAATGTACTTTGGCATCTTGTGGTTTTGGCTCTTTTTTGCCTGGAATCACAGTGTAGTTATCCAAGAGTGCAATATTAAGATTAGGAACTGGCGGTACTCGGACAAGGTGTAACACTTCGAGACTGTTGAAAGGATAAGAAGCTTGTGCGAGAGCCACTAATGCTAAAACTATATACAATTCTTGTTCGGTCAATTGTCCTGCATATTTTTGATTAGCGAGACTCCAAATGTAGCCCAGAACTTCAGTCGTTAATTGGCTGGTGAGTAAAAGTGGAAAGATTTTGTTTGTGTCGACGAGAACTTCACCGAGATTTGCACCAGGTCGAGTTTTTTCTTCACGTACTGCTCCCCAGATTCTTTTATACACGGGTGGCAGGATGTTGGAATTTGGCCACAACCAGCCTGGCAGTTGTGACATCCTTTTTTCACTTTGATTTTGCACTTTGAACATTGTGAAAACTGAGAAAAACGCCCTGCTCCGATTAAGGGATTTTGAGGTTAGGTCACTTACGAAAACTGATAGAAATTAGGAAACTCCGCATTTTAGAATAGAGAATTATTATTTTCCCAGGGGAGGTTGATATTTTGGGTGTTTTCGTAACATTGCTGATCTAATTCGAACAATAAAGACGGGCGGAAATTGTTTTCTTGTAGAGCTATGACAGGTGACAGATGACGAGTTGTTGAGGTTTTTGTCCTTATCGGTGACGCATTTCCATTTCACAATGTCTTTTTCATGTCAGTGGACATCTTGGAAAGATTCTCTCGTTTTCGGTGTTTTTGTGGCAAAGGCTTGAACTTTCAATTGAGGTAATTTTCGGGAAAATATAAAAGACCGATCGATGATGTAATTTGATAAAGGTTACGTCAGCTGGCAAGATGTCTGCATGCCGAGGGCCATCAAATAGTGGAGTTTACCAAACCCCTAGCAATTTAACATTCATCTCTTTTGGTTAAAAATTTCACTATTTTGGTCAAAATTAGTTTTTTTTTAGAAAATTAAATAAATGAAAATTTAACTATTTCATTTTTTATTGGAATTTTATCTTTTTCAGGTTCGTTTTTTATTTTCCTTGAAAATTCATTTATTTTGGTCAAAAATTTACTTCTTTGTATACAAATTTAACTATTCTTTTTAAAAATTCGACTATTTTGTTAACATTTGTTTTGTTTTTTCTCGTTAAAAATTAATTGTTACACTGAAAACTTTCTAAAATTAAGAAAATAAAATTAAACAACCTAAAATTTTCAGCTAATAAATGTTTTTTTTTTTTGAAATTTCGTCTTTTTGATAGAAAATTATATAAATTATATAAATTTTTGTTAAAAATTGAATTTGTTGGTTACAAATTAATATTTTTTATTGAAAAATAATTCCTTTGGTTTAAAATTAATCTTTTTTAATTAGAAAAATTAAGCATTTGATTGAAAATTCTCGTATATTAATGGAAATCTGTCTTTTTTCGTTTAAAATCAATCTTCTTGGGTAAAAACTCAACTTTTTTGTCGAAAATTACTTTTCATATTTGAAAATTTATACATTTTTGTTAAAAATTCATTTGGCTAAAAATTTATCTATTTTTTTGTATGTTAAAAATTAATCTTTTATCCTGTAAACTTGTTTAGAATTTAAAACTAAAATTAAACAAAAATTTTCAATTAAAATTATTTTTATTTTAGTTGAAAATTCGCCTTTTTGGTATAAAATTATCTTTTTGATTGAAAAATCATTTCTTTAGTTGTAAATTTATCTTTTTTAGTGAAAAAACTACCATTTGGTTAAAAATTCATGTATTTTGGTTAAAAATTAATTTTCTTAGTTAACAATTTAACTATTTTTTGAAAATTTGTTTTTCTTCTTTTGTTAAAAATTATTATTTTTTTTACTGGAAACTTTGTATCATGAAAAATTATGTATTCTGATGAGAACTCGTCTTTTTTTTGGTTAAAAGTCTGCATTTTTTTAATATGAAATTGTTCTTATATTTGAAAATTAATCAATTTTGATTAAAATCGCATTTCTTTAGTAAAAATTGATATTTTTAATTGGAAATTTAACTATCTAATGGAAAATTCATCCATCTTATTAAAAATCCATATTTTTGGTAGAATATTATTTTGCTTGTTTGAAAATGGTTGACAATTTGCCGTTTTTGTTGGAAATTTTTTTTTAATTAATCTGTTTGATTATACCATTTTTTTGTTGAAAATTTAACTATTTTGTTGAACATTCTTTTATTTTTATGCTTGGTTGAAAATTAATTTTTTTAAATAAAAATTCGTCTTTTAGGCATAAAATTGTTTGTTATCAATCAATTAAAAATGCCTGGAAATATTTTTAAATTTCCTAAAATATTTCAAATATTTTGAAATGCTTTTAAAGTTTTGAAAACTATCGAAAATGCTTTAGAATATTTTAATGCACCCTAAAATATTTTTAATCGCTTTATCATTCGAAATCGTTTGTTTTAATCCCTTAAAATTATTGAAATCAATTAAAAATTGCCTAACATGTTTCAAATACTTTAAAATCTTTTGAAATTTTGCTAAGCCCTCGAAAATTACTTGGAATTTTTAAAATGCCAAATCTTTCAAGCCCTTTAAAAATTCTTTCAATTATTTTTTCTTAACTTCAAATTTTTTGTATTCATTTAAAATTTCCTTAAAATTGTTCAAATCTTTTGAAACTCTTTTTAAACCCCTTAAAATTTTATAAAACTCTTGAAAATTTTTTGGAATTTTTTTAAATACCCTTAAATTGGTAGTGCCCTTTAAAACCCTTTAAATTATTTAAATCATTGTGAATTAATTATTTTAAATCCATTGAATCATTATAAAGCCCAGATAAATTAAATAAGATCTGATGACATTTTCTAAAATCCTCAAAAATTGATCAAAATATATTAAAAGATTTTTAAATCCTTTAAAATTATTGAAATCTTTGAAAATCATATAAAAATATCTTCCAAAATTCTAGAACATTTTTAAAACCTCACGAAAATTTCTAAAAATCATTGTAAGTCATTCAAATCCTTCGAAATTTTTTTGCCCATTTCTTGAAACAAAAAATTATTCTAGTTAGCATTAAAAGGGCCATTTAAACATTATTAAGAATTTTATTTTAAGAACGTATGGAGCCCACTTTATGTCAGCAATAAATTACAAAAATATATTTATGGGAATGAATCGTGGATATAATGATTCGAAATTTCCCGAATGTGGGATTTTCCCAAGTTGTAAATTAATTCTTTTGAACTAATCAGTTTCGAAAGAAGCAGGCAGCTTATGCTCAAATCGCAGAATTATGTGCCACTCAAATATGTTCATTTTCAAAGGGAATAAGACGACACGTATCTTAAAGAATTGCCGATTAAAAAAAATATATTTACCTTATTATTTAATTTTATTAATAAATATATTTAAAATGTCCTATAAAATTGTTCCATATCTTCCGAAATTCTTTTAATCCCCATAAGATTTTTTTTCAATCATTTGAATTTTTTTTGAAAATTTGTTAATCGCTTGAAAAAACCTTCGAATCTTTTAAAATACCCTAAAATATTTCTTAATCCTATCAAATTTTCTGAAATACATTGCAAATTTTTAAAGCTCTTTAAAGTTCCTTGGAGTTTTTTTAAATCCTAAACTATTTCAAATCCTTTCATATTATTAAAAGAAATACAAAATTCCTTGAAATCTTTTAACATTCCCTAAAATACTTGAAATCCTATAAAATCTTTTGAAATACCTTGCAATTTGTATAAGTACTCTAAAATATTTTAAATCGTTAAAAATATTGTGAAATCTCTTTAAATTATTGAAAATTTTTTAAATACCCAAAAATATTTTTAATTCTTTGAAATCCCTTCAAATGATTGAAATCAATCAAAAAGTCTCTCGAATTTTGGAAAATACCCTTGATTATTTTAAATTCTTTGAAATGTTTTGAAATCCCTTAAAACATTAATGATTACTTGGCAGTTTAAAAAAAAAAACTTAAAATATTTGAAATCCTGTAAAATGTTTTGAAAAATCTTGACATTTGTTGAAGCCTTGGAATTTTTAAAAGAACCTTAAATTATTTGAAATTCTGTAAAATGTTTTGAAAAATCTTAACATTTTGTGAAGCGCTTGAAAATTTCCTTGGAGTTCTTGGAAATATCCTAAGATATTTAAAATCCTTTTAAATTCCATTAGGTTCTTTAAAACAATTAATAACTCCATGGGAGTTTTTAAACACCCTAAAATATTTCATATTTTACCAAATGTTTTGAAATCCCTAACAATATTTAAAGGCTCTTGAAAATTCCTTGAAATTTGTTTGAATCAAAATTTGAGATATTTAAATGAGATTAAAATCAAATTTAAAGTCCTATTTACCCTCCAATAATCAAGTTAATGTGAAGAATGCCTGAAAATAAAATCAAGAATCTAACTACCAAATTTGGACAAACACCACAAAATGTTCCTATTGCAATCTGAAAAAAAAATTCTTCCTCCTGAAAAAGAAAAGAAAAAATTTTTCCCTCCTTGTGGCCAGAAATAAAAAAGAGGAAAGAAAAATGAGAAGGCAACCAACCAAATCCCCATCCTTCTCTTTTTTATTTCTTTCGTCTTTTTTTTTCTTATAATTATCAAATAACATTTTAAAAACATTTGTAAACAAAATTTATAATCACCAACGTTTCGGCACCCATACGGCATCCTTATCAAGGCAAAAAAATAATATATATTAGAAAATTAAAAAAAAAATAAAGAAAATAAAAATAAACTACAAAATTTTTTTTTT
>NC_046666.1:42890041-42908203 GCF_010883055.1 Belonocnema kinseyi | reverse complement strand
TTTATTTTTTTATTTCATTTTATTTATTTATTTTTTATTTTTTTTGTTTTAGTGTATTTTATTTTCATTTTTATTTTGGTTTTGATTTAAAAACAATTTTTTTTATTAATTTTTTTAAATTTTCCAATATATATTTTTTTTTTGCCTTAATAAGGGTGCCGTATGGGTGCCGAAACGTTGGTGATTATATTTGTTTTACAAATGATTTTTAATTGTGATTTGATAATTATAAGAAAAATAGAAGACTAAAGAAATAAAAAAGAGAAAGAAGGGGATTTGGTTGGTTGCCTTCTCATTTTTCTTTCCTCTTTTTTTATTTCTGGCAACAAGGAGGGAAAAATTTTTTCTTTTCTTTTTCAAGAGGAAGAAGCTTTTTTTTCTTTTGTAGATTGCAATAGGAACATTATATGGTGTTTGACCAAATTTGGTCGTTAGATTCTTGATTTCATTTTCAGGAATTCTTCACATTTGTTTAAATACCCTAAAATATTTAAAATTCTTTAAAATCTTTTCAATTCTATGGAAATTTTTTAAACTCTTAAAAATCCCTTAAAATGTTTGAAAATCCCCTAAAATATTTCAAATTCTATACAATCTTTTCAAATCCCTTGACAGTTTCTCAATATCTTGAAAATTTATTAGAATTTAAAAAAATACCTTTTAATATTTTAAACCTTTTGAAATATTTTGAAATTCATCGAAATTTTTTAAATGCGTTGATAATTCTTTGAAATTTTCAAAATACACTACAATGTTTCAAATCCTATAAAATTGTTTGTAATCCCTTGACAATTTTAAAGCTTTTTAAAATTCCGTAGAATTGTTGAAAATACATTTTGACATTTCAAATCCCTTGAAATGTATTAAAATCCCTTGAAAAATATTAAAGGTATTGAGAATTTCTTGCAAATTAAAAAAATACCCTAAAATATTTCAAATCCTTTAAAATTCCATTACGTTATTGAAATCAATTAATAATTTCATTCAATTTAAAAAAAAACCTAAAATATTTTAAATTTTACAAAATATTTTTAAATCCCTTGACGTTTTTTTAAATCTCCTAAAAATTCCGTGGAACTTTTGAAAATAAATTTTGATATTTCCATTCTCTTGAAATGCTTTGAAATCCCTTGAAACATTTTAAAGGAATTAGGAATTTTTTCGAATTGAAAAAAATATTTCAAATCCTTTAAAATCTCTTCAAGTTATTAAAATCATTTAAAAATTCCTTGGAATCTTTCTAAATACCCTAAAATATTTCAAATAATTTACAGTAATTCCATTAAGATACTTAAATCAATTATTAATTCCATTGAATTTTTTTTAATACACTAGAATACCTTAAAGTATTTTAAATCATTTGAATTTTTTTTAAATCCTTTGCAAATTTTTAATCTGTTCTAAATTCGTGGGCATTAAAAAAATAGAATAAAACTCTTTAAAATCTCTTCAATTTATTGAAATCTATTAAAAATCTCGTAGAATATTTAAAAATACCCTAAAATATTTAAAATCCTATTAAATTACCGAAATCAACCAAAAATTCTTTGGAATATTTTTTAAATCCCCTAAAATTTGTTGAAATCTTTGAAATCCTGTGAAATCTCTTGAAACTTTTTAAACATTTTTTAAATACCCTAAAATATTTCAAATCCTTTGAAATTCCGTTAGGTTATTTTAAAGAATTAATAATTCCATGGAATTTTTTTAAATACCCTAAAATGTTTCAAATTTGATTAAATGTTTTGAAATCCCCAACGATATTTCAAAGCTCTTGAAAATCGCTTGAAATGTTTAAAAATCCCTTGGAAAAATTTGGAGGTATTGAGAATTTCTTGGAATTTTAAAGAATACCCTAAAATATTTCAAATCCTTTGAAATTCCATTAAGTTATTGAAATAAATTATTAATTTCATTCAATTTTTTAAAAAACCCTAAAATTTTATAAAATGTTTTTAAATCCCTTGACATTTTTCAAAATCTCTTAAAAATTCCTTGGAAATTTTAAAAATAAATTTCGATATTTCAATTCTCATAAAATTGAGAATTTCTTGGAATTTAAAAAAATATTTCAAATCCTGTAAAATCTCTTCAAGTTATTAAAATCTATTAAAAATTCTTTGGAATATTTTTAAATATCCTAAAATATTTCAAACCTTTTGCAGTAATTCCATTAAGATACTGAAATCAATTATTAATTCCATGGAATTTTTTCCAATACACTAAAATGCCCTAAAGTATTTTAAATAATTTGAAAATTTTTGAAATCCTTTCAAATTTTTTTATCTGTTCTAAATTCGTGGGCATTAAAAAAAATAGAATACAATTCTTTAAAATCCCTTCATTCCCCTAAAATTGTTAAAAATCTTTGAAATCTTGTGACACTTTTTAAAGCTCTTCAAAATGTTTTGACCATTTTTTAAATACCCTAAAATATTTTAAATCCTATAAAATCGTTTGAAGTCCCTTGAAACTTCTTAAGGGTCTTCAAAATTCCTTGAGATTTTTTTTAATCTAATTTTTTTAATTCTTTGTAATTTCTTCAAAGTATTTAAACCTGTCTTAAATTTTAGGAGTCTTTTTAAATACTCTAAATATTGAAAAATAAATCAAGAAAATTTAGAAATAAGTAATTGGGTGTTGGTATATAGACCTGAATTCAATAACGGTTAATGCCGTCGGTTCATTTAATAAAAGAAAGTGTTGAAAGTAATTGTTTACTTTTTTTAAAGTGACCATATGGACTTTAGCTTTAAAATGTGATTGAAAAGTAATTTGAAAAAACTAAACTATAAAAGTGACTATGTGGCAGTCCTCATTATTCTTGACTTACTTAGAGTGCTTTTTACATATATTCCCTTAATTTTGCATTTTTTTAAAAATCTCTGCGTTTTTCCTAATTTCTCGGGTTTTCTTGACCTGCTGCCACACTGACCCTCTAGACGTAAAACCAAATTAAAAGCAAATTATCAAAATTTGAAAAGCGCGCCAAACACTCCTTTACTCGTTCTCTCGGAACCAACCAATCAAACCCCGATTTCCATCAATTTCGCCTCTTGATTGGAAAACGTGGCCAAACCCATATAAAACTTCATCCAATCACCTCCAAAGTTCACCTAACCTCAAAAATCTTAAAATTTGTCGAAACTCTCGTCAAATTTACCCGTAATATAGAGAAATTTACTAAAATTCTCATAAATTTTACTATTTCCGTGACTAGATTCTCAAACTCGGCATCCCTGGGTCCGATTTTTCGTCGAAAAATTCGTCTTTGGATAATCGGTAAGATAAGCCACTGCAGTATTTTCGTGAACGGCGTCTCTCTCCTCTTCGTGCTATTCATCTCATCAGTGTTAGTGTTAGTGTAGCCGGAGGAGAGAATCAAAGGAGTGAGGAATTCATTAATTTCAGTCTTCTGGGAAAATCCTCAGTGAAATCATTAAATGATAAATTCCCATCCGAAACTCTAGTCCCCCATTCCTCAATTCCAAAATCAAACAAAACCCGAGAGTAACCTAAAAACATAAAAATCGTGCACGCGTGAATAAAGTTTGCTACTCGCGGGTCGCTTCCCGCATTTCACGTGTCCACAACATCGCGGAGAATTTTTCCCCCTGATTGAAAAGAAATCAGGAAGGGTGAGCGGAAGTGCGGAAGTAAGGAAGGAAGGGTCTGCGCGCCCCCCTTTCGAAATGAAGCTCGTCGACGGAGTGGTGCGAAGTTTCAAAGTCGCAAAAGTCTTCCGTGAGAACACCGACCGAATCAACAGCATCGACTTCTCGAACAGTGGAGAGCTCCTCATCTCGTGCTCCGAAGATGATCAAATTGTCATCTACGACTGCGAAAAAGGCACCCAGGTTCGGACCGTCAATTCCAAGAAGTACGGCGTTGACCTGATCCATTTCACACACGCCAAGAACACGGCGATTCACAGTAGCACGAAAGTCGACGACACAATCCGATATTTGAGTCTCCACGACAACAAGTACATCCGTTACTTCCCGGGACACACGAAAAAAGTTGTCTCCTTGTGCATCAGTCCGATTGATGACACATTCTTGTCGGGGTCGCTCGATAAGACTTTGAGACTCTGGGATTTGAGATCGCCGAATTGTCATGGAGTGATGAATGTTTCGGGAAGACCTGTGGCTGCTTATGATCCGGAGGGACTCATTTTCGCCGCGGGAGTTAATTCCGAGTGTGTTAAATTGTATGATCTCAGAAGTTTTGACAAGGGACCTTTCGTCACGTTCAAGTTGCAACAGGAAAAGGAGTGCGACTGGACGGGATTAAAATTCAGCCGGGATGGGAAGACGATTTTGATATCGACGAATGGAAGCCTTATCAGACTCGTGGATGCTTTTCATGGAACCCCGATGCAGACTTTTACGGGGCATTTGAATAACAAAGGGATCGCGATTGAGGCAAGCTTTAGCCCGGATTCGCAGTTTGTTTTCAGTGGATCCACCGATGGTAAGATCCCTTTTCAATAATATATTAAAAAAAAAAAAAAAATTTCTGGGAATTAATTGTGGGAGGAAGTTTGTATTGGGCGTGAGAGGAAGTTTGTATTGGGCGTGGGTGGAAGAAAGTAAGGTTAGAATGACGTTTAACCTTGAGATTCCAATTATATCCTTGATTGTGTTTATCCAATGTTTCCTGGAATTCTAGTTCGTTTCAGTGAAATTTTATACGCCCTCGTTTATACTAGAAGAATTTAAATATCTTTTTAATTTAAAATAAATGTAAAAAAGAGAATATTCAGACGATATTTTTTGGTAGTCAGATTTTCATATCCGAACTGTTTGTGCGAAATTGGGCTGGGTTAACTTTACCGATAACCATTCTCTATCTAACCTGGCCAAAATCTAACGTCAAATAAAGTAGAAAATAACTTTTATGTCATGGAAAATTTTTTGGAGCAACTATTTGTTTACTTAGACTGAGATAACTATTCGCAAACAACTCGTGGCTTTAAGGGATTTAAAGTAGCTTGATAAAACTTGCCTGACTCATTTTTGTCTTAAAGATTCGATGGTCATCATTTTTTTTTTAAATTACCTACTTTTCACAAAATGTAATTAAATATATAATTATAGATAATTTTATAAAACTAGCCAGCAAACACAAATCAAAAATATAAGTTTAAAAAAAACATAAAAATACGCAAATATTTATTTTTCTTAAAATTGTTATGCCTTAAAAGTATATTTAATTTCAGCGAAATTGTTCAATTTTCAATCTAAAATTTTGTTTATCAAAATAGATGAATTTTCAACATCAAACACAGTAACTTTTAACAAAATAGTTAAATTTACAAATGTGCTTAAAATTCAGAATCTTCAAATGAACGAAATTTTTGACTGATGACTTAAACTAGAAATACTAATTTATTTATATTGTAAATTACTGATTACAAAGAAAACTTATAACACATTAAAATATTTAGTTAAATTTTAATTTTTAATAAGTAGAATTCTTAACAAAATGATTTAATTTTGTAACTACGAAGATGAATTTTTAAACAGAAAAGACGTATTTTCAATTTAAAAAACTGAATTTTTAACCAATAAAGGTTTTTTCTTCAAGAAGGAAAAATTAACCCAATTGTTAATTGTTCAAGATAAAATACAGATTTTCTACAAAGCAGTTAAATTTTCAACTAAAAAATATAGCTTTTCTATAAAACAGTTGAATTTAATACTCGAAAAAATCTATTTTCCACAAAAAAGTTCATTTTCAACCGAGAAAAATGATGAACAAAAGAGAGTTTTAGACAAAAACAAAAAGATGGCTTTATGATAAAATAGAATTATTTTCAAAGAATAATTTGAATTGTTACGAAAAAAAATTGAATTCAAACAAAACGAGTTGCATTTTCAACCAAATAGTTGAATATTTGGAAAAAGGTCATTTTTAAATAAAATAGTTTAATTTTCAACAAATTAACTAGAAGAACATAAAAGCGCGAATAGAATAGTTGAAGTTTCAACCAAAGAGAATTAGTTTAAAACCCTATATCATTCATTTTTTACTTAATGTTCGAATTTTAAAACAAAAAAGATTAAAATTCAACCAAAAGCAGTTGAATTTTCAACCTAAATTTTCTACCAATAGACGATTTTTTGCCGGTTGAATTAAACGAAAAAAACCCTACTTTTTAACTAAATAGTTTAATCCTCGTGAAAGTAGATGATTTTTCAATGAAGGAAGATGAATTATGAACCAAAAAGTGGAATTTTCAACTAAAAAATATCTTTCTAAACAAAAATGGATGCGTGAAATTTTCAGTTAAAAAAATTAATTTTCAAGAAGGAAAAAAACAATTTTTATCCACTTGAATTCGACCAAAAAAAGGCTAATTTTTAACCAAATAGTTGAATGCTCAAATATAAAGAGGAATTTTTATTTTAAAAAAATTTTAGTCAAAAAGCCGAATTTTCCACAAAATAAATGGATTTTCTAAGAAAAATATTTAAGTTTTCAACTTATAAATGAACCGCAGTTGCATTTTTAACAAAAAAAAATGGTGTTCTACCAAAGAAGATACATTTGAATTAATTTTTTTTATTATTTCATTTATGTTATTTCATTTTTTTATTTATTTTATTTACTTTATTTTATTTATTTTATTTATTTTATTTATTTTATTTATTTTATTTATTTTATTTAAGTTAAACGGCGTGCTGTCATTTTTCTTGCTTTTTATTTAATTTGATCGAATGTAATTTCTATTTGCTGTTATAAAATGCTAAAAATAAGTAGATTTTATCATTAAATGTTACTTTTCTTACATTTTTTTAACAATGTATTCAAATTATAACCAAGTTTCACGATTATTGGGACATTTGCCTTATTTGATTTTTAAAAATATTTTTAACCAAATTGATAAATTTTTGAGCGGAAAATAAGAATTTTCTTTGAAACAGTTGAATTTTCAACAAACCGGTTGATTTTTAACGAAAGCCCGTTAATTTTAATAAAAAAATTTCATTTTTATCCAAAAAAAAGGGAAATTTCTACTGTAAGAAGTGGATGTTCAAAACAAAAATATGGATGCAAAAAATGATGGAATTTTCAACTAAGAAATATGATTTTTTTTAACAAAGTTGTTAAATTTTCCACAAAATAATTCAATTTTAAAGGAAATAATAAAATTTCTATCTAAAAAAAATATGAAAACTTACCCAAAATTTAATTTTAGAATTTTCCATTGAAAAGAATAAACTTCCAACCAAACTGCGATGCTATTTTTTTAAATTTGTGACACTATTTACAGTATTTTTTATATCTGAAGCTAGCCCGAGGCCGCCTGTATTATCAGTAATGTATTATGAAACATAAAACATTAATTTTGTGTTAAATAGGTCGAAAAATTACTCAAAATAATAACAATAAAGCATTTTTTTCGGGAAAATATCCCCTATTTCGAAAATAAATAATCTTTAAATATAGTTATTTGTTTACATGTTTTTCAACTTTTTATTAAAAATTCTTTTATATTAAAATGTTTTCCCCGAAAAAATAAGCCATGCATGAAGAAAAATTAATCAGTTTTTCAAAAATTGATAAGAAGTGATAGTAATAAAAAATGCAATTGCAACAAAATCGTTTTAGCGTGGTAATAATTTATTTATTTTCTTCAGAATCGATATTGATTGAAATTATTATGGCTGAATGAAAAAAAATCTGTTTATTTTCCTTCGATCGAACAATTGATTTCTCAGACCGATACCGTCAAACTAAAATTTTATTTTCTCGGAAAAGAATGATTTGTTTGTATAAATCACTTGTTATTCTTGTTTAACTTCCTCTTATCTCAGGAGCAAGTTTTTACTTTTTGTGAAAAATTGATTACTTTATTTTGAATTTCCTAACTTTTATGGGTAAAAAATTTTGTACTCTAATTCAGAAACTCATTATTTTGGAAATAAATTTTAATTTGTTACTCAAACCGAATATTATAATTTTTTTTATCGAAATCAATAGTCGAGCTTACTTATATATGTGGTCGTGTCACTTTGAGATTAGCAACTTCCACATATACATTCTCTCAAAACTAGATAAATTTTTATGATTGAACTTTTTTGGCCTCAATGTAACAACACTTCCGCTCGGGAGTGGACTGTTGTTTTATTTTTAAATGGTGAGTCAGATTTTACAGAAGAAAAAGAGAATTTTCCAGAAGAGGTATTCGCCTTTTTGGTTATAAACTTAAAAGATTCCAGCTGAACGTTTACCATTTTCGTTGAAAATTGAACTTTTTTAGATCAATTTCAATTATTTGTTTTGTAGAAAGTTCACTTTTTTGCTTAAAAAATAATCTATGTTGTTGTAATTCAAAAAATTTACTTAACAAGTTAGGAATTTGTTTTAATTATTATTTAAATTCGTTGGCGAATTCAAGAAATTATAAATTATTTGTTTAGTAATATTTATTTCAAACATTTAGTTTGTTATTCAACAGCACAATATAAATTTTAAACATTTTTAAACGACAAGTATGACTTTTTAATAAAATAGTTTAATTTTCAACGAAACAGTTGCACTTTCATCAAAGACAGAGAGAATTTCTCTTAAAATATATGAATTTTTAATTTATAAAGAAATTTTCAAAGTCGAATTTTTATCCTGAAAATGTTTCTGTTCTATTTTGAACACCAAATTATTAAAAATCGAAAAGTAAGTTTTGTACGAAGTAGTTAAATTTTTATCCAAAGAAGATTCCAGTTTACTTTTCAGCATCAAAATAAGAATTTTAAACAATAAATTAATTTTATGCTAATTAGTCGAATTTTTATCTACAAACTATGATTTTAAGAAAATAGTTTAATTTTTAACGCAAACGTTCTAAACCGGTTACATTTTTAAATCAGAAAGACAAATAAAAAAAGAGTTAAATTTTCATCCAAAAAGATTTCAATTGACTTTTCAACACAAAAATACCAATTTTAAACAAAAAGTACATTTTCGATGAAATAGTTGAATCTTCAACCAAATTTACATTTTAATCCAAGAAGAATGCAATGTTTCTACCAAAAAGGATACAATTTTAAATGAAAAAGATAAATTTTCAGCAAAAATAGTTTTATCAAAAAAAAAAAAAATCATTGGACTTATAAAAAACAAAATATGAATTTTAAACAAAGGTTAATGTTCTACGAAAAGAACTAAATTTTTAACCCAAAAAGACGAATTTTTAGCAAAACAGTTGAATTTGCAACCAAAAAGGATATGTTTTCAAGAAAACGGTTACATTTTCAACCAGATAATAAAGTTTAGAACTAAAAAGATAAGCTTCAGCAGAATTTTTTTTTTTTAGAATTTGCAAAAATTACTAACGTAATTGAAGGACTTCCTTCCCCCTTCCGTAACAAATCGTAACAATTTTTTTAAAATTCGTCTTTTTGGATTGAAGATTCAATTTTTTCCTAGAAACTTATTTCTTGTTCAAAAATTCACGTTTTGATCGTGAAAAGTCAACTGAAATCCTTTTTAACAGTTGAAAATTCTCTCTTTTTGATAAAAAAAAAAGAAAATAATTTTTTTCTTTTGAAATTTCATTTTTGTTGAGTAAAAATGCATCAGTTTCGTGCATTTATTTTTTTGCTGAAAAGACATATTTTTGGTTTAAAAATACGTCTTTTAGCTTGAAGGTTCAACAATTTAGATAAACTTTTGTTTCTTTTGTGAAAAATCTTTATTTGTTGAAAATTCGTCTAGTTGTTAAAAAAATTTTTTTATAAATTTGTTTTTGATACATTTTTAAGCTTATCTTTAATAGTAGAAAAGACATTTTTTGTTAATAAATTTGACGTGCCTGAAGTTCTGAACGTTCCAATGAACGAAATATTTTTTGACATTTGTATTTTACCCATAAATATTACTCCTACTGTAATTTAAATTATGCATTATAATTCTTTTTCAATAATAAATTATTTCTAATATAAATGAGGAAACATTTGAGCACTTTTACTGATTTGCAAAGTCATCAGTAAAAAATTTCGTTCATTTAAACGTTCACAGGGTGGCCCCTGGCCCGAGAAACCTGGAAAACGGGGAATTTTATGAGAACGGGGAAAACCGGGAAATGAGAGTGAATTTATTTTTTACCGGGAATTTTACAAAATTTTTAGAATAAAAATGTTGTTTATAATGCTTAATTTGAAAATCTTTCACTTCCAAAATTTTTCATTTTAGCATTTTAATTTTTAAAAGTATATATTTTAATTTAAAAATATTTTAAATGCAGTTTTAATGGCTTAAAAAAGTAGAAGTGTTTAAAATCGAAGATTTTTTTTTATAAAAAACAGCGTAGCCGTCGGACCGGAATTTTTACGAATTTTCAGAAGAAAATTCTGCGCAAGTTCGATTTGAACAGTTTTTTAAATAATTAAAGTGTAGTTTTGAAGATTTAAAAAATATATTTTTTATTTTACAGGATTTTACAAATTATTCGAAAAATGTCATCCTTTACAAAAGATGTTTAGGTCTTTTATAATTTATGTAGAAATAATAAATATTCCATAAATTTTCGGAAATGCTTCCAAGGTTTAAAATATTTGAAGTCTATGCAAAGCCTCATGAACTCTTAAAAATATTTGTAAATGAATGCAATTTTTCTTCCAATTTTGAAAATTCATTTGAAGTGTACAAAATTTACCTTAAAATATTCAAAAATTTCTTACGAATTTGAAGAAAATTATAAATTATTTGTGAATATTTCAGATTCGCCAACAAAAAATCTAGATTAAGGAAAATATATATTTTAACGGGATTTTACAAAATAATAGGAAAAGTTCGAGCCCTTTTAGAATTAAAGATCTACACAATGCTTCTTAAATTCTTATGGGTTTTCAGTTTTTCACACATTTTGTTCACAAATTTCAATTTAAAAAAAAAACATTAGTTTCCAGACGTTTGCGTTTTTAACGTCTGACTTTCTTTTTGTTTAAGAACTTTCATATCAATCTGCATTTTTTTTAATCTTCTGCAGTTTAAAAATCTTCTTTATTCTTGTAAATTTTCGCAATATTTATAGAATGTTATGGTTAAATTATTTTTCATTTTTTAATGTTACAAAATTAAAACATTTTGCTTTAAAATCTTCTACTCTTTCTCGAAATTTAAGTAAATGAAAAATTAGTCAAGGAAAAATCAGGGAATTTTGAAAATGAAGTTCTCAGCCACCCTGCCTAATTCTACTAGCAATAACTAGCAAAATATTTCCGGCAACGTTAAATTACGTACATTAAATGGAGCCTAAAAGGCCCCGAAGTGTATGCTTCAGCTTGAACAATGTCTTTTCTTTGCAGGGAGGGTCCATGTCTGGAACGCTGACACCGGCTACAAAGTTTGTATGCTGAATGGTGATCATCCAGCGCCCGTGCAATGTATCCAGTTCAATCCAAAATACATGATGTTGGCGTCGGCTTGCACAAACATGGCATTCTGGTTGCCGACGATCGATGAGTCAGCGTAAAAACCAAATCTCCAAAGTGTGCTCGCCGAGGAATTATTATCCATGATCCGTGCCACCAAAGGAGGGAAAAAGAAGTTCCTGGAAGGCTCCGTCGAGCAGCAGTATGATGCATTTAAAGTACCTAACGAGCCAAGAAAGCCAGCCCTGGGCGTATAAAATGCCTTCCTGGATGAACCCACGAAGGGAGCGCCGAGAAATGCTTTCAGTGCTTCGCACTGGATTTTGCGAAGACATTAATTGATTGGCTCGATGCGCAAGGGTCGAGGGCGCTCGAGGTCGCCACGCTCCAGATCGATCGTCTTTGGAGTTTTCCTATCTTCGATAATAATCGACACACCTTCTGCCGATTTCGATATATCTTACGTTATCGAGTTTCTAACTGCGACTGTCATTTTCTTACATTTTACAATGTAGAAGAAAAGAAAACTCTTCTAGTATTCTTCTTATCATCATCAAAAAAAAAAAAAAAAAAAAAAAAAAAAAAAAAAAAAAAATACCTTTCTCAAATCTTCGAATCTAATCTGAGGAAGACAACAAACGTTTACAGGTCGTTTCGAAGTAATAGAAGATCTGTCGAGTAAAGCTCACTGTAAATAATTTCACTAGTTTACTCTTAGGGGGATTTAAACCTGGAAACAACAAAAAATAAGACAGTTATGTATTTGCAGTTTTCTTAGATAATAACTTTTACAGATCAAACCTGCATTCAAACTTCATTCCAAAGGCCGTCCTCGTGCTGAAAACCCATTTTACATATTTTATTTGTTTACCTCTGGACCAATTTTGTATGGATTCGGGGAGTCTGAATCTGGTGATTTCATGGAATTGACTGTGGTTTGAAAATTTTTGTAAATCACTAAAATGGCGTATATTTTTCGAGAAAAAAGCAACGAAAAAGTGAAGTTTCTTAAATAGACTACCTTTGAGTATTTTCTTGATTTTTGTTTTCTAGGTTCGGATTAATGTGAGAGAGATATCGTGGGAGTTTCTTCTTCGTTAGACTGTTTCTTCATATAGAAAAACTTATTTTTTGTAATATAAAATAAATTGGTCAAAATATCAATTTTTTTTTAATATACATAATTTTGTCTCAAAGAAGATAAAATTATGTGGAATGACATCACTTTTCTGGAAGATATCTTGAATGTTTAGAAATACCGAAATTAAAATAATAATAAAATTCCCGAAAAAATTTGATATATTCCGATAGTAAAAGTTAAAGAAACTAGAAAAATTCGGAAAGTTTGCAACAGGAATTTTAAAAATCCCGAAATTTCTAATTACTAAAATTTAAAATCCCCGAAAATTTCAATTTCCCACAATGTTATATCTTTAGGAATGCGTTTGATTTTATATCGTGCTTTTTAAATATTTTAACTATAAACATAATTTTTTTGCTTCGGGAATTTAGAATTTCGAGAATTTATTAATTCTGGAATACTTCAATTTTATTAAGAACCATTTTTAGTAGTTTTATTTTTTGTTTTAATTGAAAATTTCGAAAATTCTTTTTCGAAATATTTATGGTATATGGTTTTGTTGAAAAATAAAAATCCCGAATGTTTAAAAATACCGAAATTAAAATAATAATAAAATCACCGGAAAAGAACGGTTGAAAATAAAAAATTCAGAAACTTTGAAATAGGGAATTTCAAAATTCCGAGATTATTAAAATTTAAAATACCCGAAAATTTTAATTTCCCAAAGTGTTGTATCTTTTGCAATTTTATTTTAACCTATAAAAATATTAAATATAATTTTTTCAGGAATTTAAATTTCGAGAATTCGTTAATTGTGGAATATTTCAGTTTCGTTCATAACATTTTTTAGTAGTTTTATTATTTTTTAAATTGAAAATTTGGAAAATTCTTTTTCTGAAAGATAAAAATCCCGAATGTTAAAAAATACCGAATTTAAAATAATAATAATACAATTGCCGAAAGAGAAAATTTCCGAAAAAAATAAAACTACCGACCATATTTAGTAATGAAATTGAAATATTCCGAAAGTAAAAGTTAATGAAACTAGAAAAATTCAGAAACTTGTAAACGGTAATTTTCAAAATTCCGAAATTTTCAATTTCAAAATTTAAAATGCCAGAAAATTTCAATTTCCTAAAATCTTCTTTTTGGAATATTTTATTTCATATCGTGCTTTTCAGATGTTTAAATTACGCATCCTGTAAAATAAAATTATTTTAACTGATAAAAATATTAAATATAATTTTTGCGGAATTTCAATAATTTATTAATTGCGGAATATTTTCAATTTCATTAATAACAATTTTTAGTAATTTTTTTTATTGAAAGTTTCGAAAATTTATTTTCGAAACAGTTATAATTTTGTCTCTAAAGAAGTTAAAATTATATGCAATACCATTTTTCTGGAAGATAAAAATCCCAAATATTGAAAAATACGGAAATTAAAATAATAATGATAATAAAATTGCCGAAAAAAAATAAAACTACCAACGAAATTGAAATATTTCGAAAGTAAAATTTGATCTAACGAGAAAAATTCAGAAACTTTGAAAACGGAATTTTCAAAATCCCGAAATTTCTAATTACTGAAATTCAAAATCCCCGAAAATTTCAAGTTCCCAAAATGTTGTATCTTTTGGAATATTTTATTACATATCGTGCTTTTATAAAAATATTAAATATAATTTTTTTCAAGAATTTGGAATTTCGAGAATTTATTAATTGTGAAATATTTCAGTTTCGTTTATAACAATTTTCAGTAGTTTTATTATTATTTTTTTTTTTTAATTGATAATTTTGAAAATTCTTTATCGAAATATTTATCATTTTGTCTCAACGAAGCTAAAATTTTTCAACATTCGGCAAAATTATGTCATACCGATTCTGAAAATTATAATAAACTTGGGAAAATTTAGTTAGAATTTTTTCCGTAATTTTTAGTTAAAGTTACGGAATTTTCTCAAATTCTTTACGAAAATTACTAAACTTGTAACTAAAAAGTTTGAAATTTCGAGTAACGGAAGTTGTATGCCGAAAATGACGAAACTTTTTTCGTAATTTCTGGTAAATTTACGAAAACTCCGTTAAAATTTCGTAATTTCATTAAAACTTTTCGATAATTCAGTTTGATTTTTCGTAAATTTAAGATGCGGCACGAATTTAAAATTTAAATAAGAAAATTGATGAAATTATGATTTATTCTGATGTTTTGATTAATTTTTTTAAAAATATTTTTTCATCAGTCAAAGCCAAAATCATATTTTTATCCATTTCTTAATTTTAAATATAAAAGGTTGCATATTATGAAAATATTCATTTTTCTAAAAAGAAAGGCCTTTTTGAGAAAATTTCTTTTTTTCCGAAAAATATACGCCACTTTTCTAATTAAAAACAAAAAACTTCAAGTTTTTTCAGGGAATTTAAAAGAGATTCCACTAAAAGTTGTTGAAAAGGTAATTAAATGCCTTTTTTTCCAGGATACAAATCTTTAAATAAAATTTTCGTTAATTTCATATTTTTCCAGGGCCAGACAGCCCGAATTTCATGTAAAATCGGTCTCTAGACATTTTACGCATTGACTCCGAGGTTAGAAACTAATCGTGATGAAGGGTTTTGCGCGCATTTAAGGAAAAAGAATGCGAAATTGTCGAGATGTGTATGATAGTCTATGTTTTCTGAAAGGTTTTGTCGCGCTTTCCCTACTGTTTGGCGATTGCACGAAGTTTGGCTTTCAAATTTTGCATTACGAGTTCTGGTGTATATATTTTTTTGTACATTCTCTAGTTATTTTTTAGTCATTTTTAACAGTTTCGAGTTTGCATTGTAAAAATTCGCTAGTTTTTATTTTTGCATTATTTGGTTGCAGTTCTGAGTAATTTCAAAGGTTCATGAATTTTGTGCGATTGTGAGACGGGTGATCGCTTTTGTGAGACCGATAAATAAATAATCGTCCTTTGAACTTTAGTGTAATTAGGTGTCTCAATAATACGTAAAAATTCCCACTAAATTTAGAAAAATGCTTCTTTCTTCTTTTTTTTATCAATATAATATTGCCAAACGAATTTTCCTGTATTATAATTGAAAAAACGGAAATTTTTAGAGTTAACTTGATTTTGTGTCAATTATATAACCACGTACAATCGAGGTTTAGCATTACATTTATAATTATGTAAGACAGAGCTTAGGAAGTGAGATGAATTTGTAAATATCTGGAAACTCGTTTCTTCGATTTTTTTTACAAATCGCGAACATCTCCTGAATTGAACGAAATATTTGCTTCCTTATTACTACTGCCACGATTTTTTATTCCGAGATAAATTCCAGGAAAACAAAACAAATTTTGTATTCTATGAAATAGTATTTTTATAAAACCCGGAAAAACAAAGGTGTTTCCATTCGACACAATCGAGAAACGAGAACTCTTGGAAAAAAAGGGGGGAAAAAAAAACTGGAAAAAATTTGAAAGATTAGAACTTTTTAAATTAATTTACGATTAGGTGTGTGTATGTGTGTGAGTGAGAGTGGAAGAATGTTCACGAAATGCTTGTGAAGATAAATATTTGGACATCATACTGACAATTAAAATCTCAACTTACGTAACTTCTCGCTTGGGGAAAAGTAATTGGAATATGCAAACACCTGACAAATTTAAAACGTTTTTCTCCAAATTTTGATAATTTTTTTGTTTTTCTATCCAAAAAAATTGTAAAGATAGTGTACAATATTACAATTTTAACTGAATTCCGTAAAGATTAATAAACTCCGATTCTAAATCTTCCAAGAATTGCGAAACTTAAGATTACGTGAAAAAAAAGAAAAAATAAAAGTAAAATTTGTCTGTATTGCTGTGAATCTGATTAAATGATTAAATAGTTAATAGAACTGGGTCGCGAGATAATGTAAAAACGGTTTTGTAGACAGTTGTGGAACATCATGATATTAAAGAGGGAATTAAAGTTGAAGTCTCAAAATGTAGCTGAATATAAATAACAGGGAAGATAGTAGGATAAGTGAAAATATCTGGCTGTTACTCGTGTAATGATGGAGCGATAACGATGTCAATGACCTCATTAAACCTACTTTTTTTTTCTTTCTTTCTCTTTTTTAATAATGACATCAGCTTCCAATCGCAACACACAGAACTGCCGAAACGAAAATCTGTGAACCGTTCAAGTAAAAAATGTAAAATAAATTTTAAAGAGAGACTCGAAAACGAATCGCTACTTCCATAGATCTCAGATTCTGCAAGTGAGTTGTTTTGTTTGCTTTGAAAATTTTCGACACGAGTGTTTGCGTTTTTTTTTCTAGGTCGCACGAGTTATCTGTAAAATGTAATAATAATTGCCTGTCCGTTGATGTAATGCGATTTGGAAATTGGCGCGCTAGGATCGACAATTGGGAGGCAGTGATTCAAATTTTGGGTAAAGGCTTCATTTTTTAGTTTTTTTTTCTTTTTTGTATCTAAGAGTGATTTTTAATAAATTTTTCTTAAATGGAAGCTTAAAATGAAGATCTTTATCGGAAAGTTGAAAAAAGATTTATATTGTACAACATTTGGCCGCTTTCATAAAATATTTTGAGATTATTTGAAGTCTTGTTTCTGATACTTCGAAATTTCTGTTGGAGAAATACTCGGTGGAAAGTGGGGATATTTGATGAAAGGGGTAGGATGAAAATTGTGATTTGTCTTTCTGATTGTCCGCGCGACAGATTTCTAAATAAATCGTTTTTTGTACACCTCAAATGGCTCTTTTTTTATTTCCTAAATCCAAATGTGTTAATATTGTGAAAATTTAGGAAATGTCAGGTTTGAAATTTATTTTTTTTACACTGAAAATTGAACTATTCCAGTTTTGATTGAAAATTTCTCGTTTTCAGTTGAAAATTCAAGTATTTAATTTGGAATTCATGTATTTTGCTGAAAATTCGTTATTTTCTTCTTTTTTTCGTAGAAAATTCATTTTTTTGTGGAAAATTAATCTCCTTTAAAAATTCAATAGTTTGTTTGAATTTTTTTTTCTCATTTGATTGTAAAACCTTCTTTAGTTGACAATTCAACTCAGGTTAAATTGAACTGTTTTTTATTAACATTTTTTATATTTTTTACTTGAAATTTCAATAAATACATTTTTGTCCAGAATTCATTTTGTTTGAGATGCCCATTTCATTAATTGATTGACAGTTGAACTCTTTTGTTAAAAATTAATTTGTTATTGGAAATTCATCTAGTTTAAAAATAAGCAATCTTTTTAAGCAATCTTTTTGTCTTTTTTTGTCTTTTTGTCTAAAATTCAACTATTCAAGTTAAACATTCATCATTTTCAACGAAAATTCGTGTCTTGTTGAAAATTCGTTGTTTTTTTTTTGTAGAAATTAATTTTCTTGGTTGAAAATTCACCTTTTTGTCTAAAATTCAAGTTAAACATTCATCATTTGAAGCGAAAATTCGTTTTTTTTTTGTAGAAATCAATTTTCTTAGTTTAAAAATAATTTTTTTGTTTATTTAAAATTCAAATATTCAAGTAACATTCATAATTTTTAACGAAAATTCGTGTCTTGTTGAAAATTCGATGTTTTTTTTTTGTAGAAATTAATTTTCTTAGTTGAAAATTCACCTTTTTGTCTAAAATTCAACTATTCAAGTTAAAAATTCATCATTTGAAAGGAAAATTCGTGTCTTATTGAAAATTCGTTGTTTTT
>NC_046666.1:42889764-42890031 GCF_010883055.1 Belonocnema kinseyi | reverse complement strand
TTTGTAGAAATTAATTTTCTTGGTTGAAATATCATCTTTTTTGTTTAAAATTCAAATATGCAAGTTCAACATTCATCATTTGACACGAAATTCGTGTCTTTTGTTGCAAATTCGTTGTTTTTTTTTTTGTAGAAATCAATTTTCTTGGTTAAAAATTCATTTTTGTGTTTGTTTAAAATTCAACTATTCAAGGTAAACATTCATCATTTTAATCGAAAATTCATGTCTTGTTGAAAATTTGTTGTTGCTTTTTTTTTGTAGAAATTA
>NC_046666.1:42877894-42889664 GCF_010883055.1 Belonocnema kinseyi | reverse complement strand
ATTCATTTTTTTGTTTGTTTAAAATTCAACTATTCAAGGTAAACATTCATCATTTTAATCGAAAATTCATGTCTTGTTGAAAATTTGTTGTTGCTTTTTTTTGTAGAAATTAATTTTCATAGTTTAATATTTACCTTTTTGTTTAAAATTCAAGTTAAAAATTCATGGTTCCAGTTGAAAATTCATGTAATTTATTGAAAATTCGTTGTTTTTCGTAGAAAAAATTAATTTTCTAGGTTGAAAATTCATCTGTTTTATTTAAAATTCAAGTTAAACATTTATCATTTGAAACGAAAATTCATGTCTTTTGTTGAAAATTCGTTGTTTTTCTTTGTGTAGAAATCAATTTTCTGGGTTAAAAATTCATTTTTTTGTTTGTTTAAAATTCAACTATTCAAGTTAAATATTCATTATTTTTAACGAAAATTCGTGTCTTGTTGAAAATTCATTGTTTTTTTTTGTAGACATCAATTTTCTTAGTTGAAAATTCACCTTTTTGTCCAAAATTCAACTATTCAAGTAAAACATTTATTATTTTAGTTGGAAATTCATGTATTTTGTTGAAAATTCGTTTTCCTTTTGTAGAAATCAATTTTTTTTTGTTGAGAATTCATCTTTTTTGTTTAAAAGTCAATTCTTAAAGTTAGACATTCATCATTTCAAATGAACATTCGTATCTTCTGTTGAAAATTCGTTGCTTTTTTGTAGAAATTAATTTTATTGGTTGAAAATTCATCATTTTAATTGAAATTTTTTAATTTTAAATTAAATTGCTTTAATGTTTTTATTGAATATTTTTTTAAGAATTCTGAAACGATTCAAAGAATCAAAAAAGTATTCAAATTTTAAAATAATTTTTTATTTTTAAAACTCAATTTTACGAGAATATATCAAAAGATATCAAAACATATCAAAAGTATTTAAAATTTATAAAATAAAGAACTTGGAAGATTTTAATAGCTATTTTTTATTGTTCGTTGTATACAAAAATTAATTTGGGAAAAAATTTTCAATTTGAAAATTTAAAAATTTTTTAAATAAAATGTAGATTTTTGTAGACTGAAATACAATTTTAAAGCTATTACAGGATTTTAAAAGGATTCAAGAGAATAAAACAAAATTCTTATGATTCATAGGAAAATTTTAAATATTATTTTATTTTGAAACATTAATTTTAAGAGAGTATTTGAAAAGATTTCAAAAACTTTCCAAAATTGTAAAAAAAATAATCTAAAAGTTCTGAAAAATGTTCAAAAATTATTCAAAATTTGAAGAAAAAAAAAATTAAAACAAAACGCAGATTTTTAAAGATTTCGAAATAAAATTTGGAGGTTTTTCTAAAGATTTTGAAACTGTTGAAAAATTTTAAGATAGTAAAAAATGTACTTAAAATTCGTGGGAATATTTTTAATGATTTTTTTATTTTCATAATTTAATTCTAAGAGAATATTTTTTTAAAATTCCAAAATTGTAAAAAAAGAATCTGAAAGATTATAAGGCAATTTATTTAATTTTGCAGGATTTTAAACAAATTTGAGGAAAAACTCGAATCATATGAAAAGATATAAAAAAATTCAATAATAATATAAAATTTTCAAATATTTAAAGAAATTTTTAACAAAAAGATCAATTTTTGAAGATTTCGAAATAAAATTTGTAAATTTTTTTTCAAGATTTTGAAAAAGTTCAAAGATTTTAAAATAATGAAAAATGTACTTAACAGTCCTGGAAATATTCTTATTGATTTTTTTATTTTTAAAACTTTATTATAAGAAAATATTTAAAAAGATTTCCAAAATTGAGAAAAAAGAATCTGAAAGATTACGATTTATTTAAATAATAATTAAATAATTTAGGCAATTTATTTAATTTTGCAGGATTTTAAACAGATTTTAGGAAAAGCTCGAATCGTATGAAAAGATATAAAAAATTCAATAATAATTTAAAATTTTTTAAATATTTAAACAAACTTTTAATAAAAAGTAGATTTTTGAAGATTTCCAAATAAAATTTGGAAGTTTTTGGAAAGATTTTGAAAGTGTTGAAAAATTTTAAGATAATAAAAAATGTACCTAAAATCCCTGGGAATATTTTTAATGATTTTTTTTTATTTTCAAAACTTAATTTTAAGAAAATATTTTTAAAAATTTCCAAAATTGGAAAAAAAAGAATCTGAAAGATTGAAACGCAATTTTGTTTTTATTTTGTAGGATTTCCTACGGATTTGAGAAAAAACTCGAATCATATGAAAAGATGTAAAAAAATTTAATAATAATTTGAAATCATAAAATATTTAAACAAATTTTTAACAAAATGTAGATCAATTTTGGAAGATTTTGTAATAAAATTTTTAATCTTTTTAATGACTGAAACGATTCAAGATAATAAAAAAATTTCTTAAAATAAATGGGAAAATTTGAAATGATTTTTCATTTGTAAACATTCATTTAAAGACAATATATAAAAAGGTTTCAAAAGATTTCCAAAATTTTTAACAAATAATCTGGAAGAATATAATAAGCAATTTTAGTCATTCTTTATAAATTAAAACAAATTGTAGCAAAACATTGAATTATTTAAAAATATATTTAAAAGTTTTGAAGCATGTTAACAAAGAATACAAAATTTGAAAAAATTAAAAAAAAATTTAGGTTTTTGATGATTTCAAAATAATTTTAAAAAAGTCATTCTAATTTTGATTTATAAACAACAATTGAACAATTATTAATTTATAACGACTTAAACCAATCAAACTTCTAAACTAAAAAAATATTAAAGTTAAATTAATTGTTATAAAATATAAATAAACAAAATTATTCAGCGTTTTAATAAAAGAATTTGGAATAAAATTGTTTCAAGCTTGAATATTTAAAGTTTAAAATTATAAATAGCTCCACTTTAAGCAAATTTTCAGTTTAGTTTTGATTACTTCAAATGAAGACATTTTCAGCTTTAGGATTTCAAATTTTTTAATTGTAATGACTGAAAACTTTTTGCGCACCAGAAAAAATGCCTCTTTACTTTTAAATTAAAAAAAAAATTTTTAATTTTCATTAATGTGAAAATCTGTGAATAATATACTTCGAAAAAAAATCAACAACTTTATTACAATAAAAAACAAATAATATCTCACAATTGGCAGAATAATAAAATTAGTCTTTAAAAAAAAAAGAAAACTATTTTAAATGATACTGCCGTTTTTCTTCGTCGGAAATGGTCGCAGGAGCTCCGGACATTAAATCTTTGCCTTCCATTGTTTTTGGGAAAGCTATCACCTCTCTTATACTAGCTGATCTGCAGAGAAGAGAAATAAAGCGATCCAGACCTAAAAATTGTGATTAAAAGAATTTTTAGATAAATATTATAACAAAAAAAAATTTATAATTAAATTTATAAATTTACCTAGTGCAATTCCTCCATGAGGAGGAGCTCCGCACTCTAGAGCTTCGAGTAAATGCTTCAGTTGATCAGTTTCGATTTTCAACATTTTCAAAATTTCTGTTTGCAGCTTCGGTTCGTGAATTCGAATCGAGCCTCCGCCAATTTCAACGCCATTCATAACCAGATCGTAGTGCAAGCCTCGCACCTATTTTTAAAATAATTTCAGATTTCCAGAAAAACCGCGAATTATACTTAAATTTTTGGCACCGGGAAAAATCCGAGAATTTTTTTAAAAAACCGGGTAGTTTAAAATAATTTTTTTTTTTTGCTTAAAAATTCAACTATGTGTCTGAAAATTCATCTTTCTTGGTTGAAAATTAAATTTTTTGTCGAAAAATTATCTTTTCAGGTTTAAAAGTTTTAATGTTTTCTAAAACATTCGACTTTTTAGCTAGAAAACTCAACTATTCTGTTAAGTCATTTTTTTATATTGAAAATTTAACTGTCTTTTGGGGTAGAAAATTCGTCCATTTGGATTACAAATTCATCTTTTATGTTTGAAAGAAATTTTTTTAAATTAAAAAGTCTACTGAAATTTAAAAACTGTCACATTTCTGGTTTATAACATAATACATATCTTTTGTTTAGAAATCCTATTTGGTTGAAAATTTAATTCTTTTTTTTTTTGCCTAAAATTCAACTGTTTATTAAACATCTTTGTCTTTTTTGGATTGAAAATTGGTCCTTTTGGATTAAAAACTCATCTTTTAGTAGAAAAGTTGTATTTTCGATTTAAAAATGAATTGTTTCTCATTGAAAAATGTACTATTATATTTTTGGTTCAGAATTCATCTCTTTTGGTTAAAAATTTTCTTTTCGTATCGGGAATGGTTAAACTGCGATACGCCACCTGGTGACAAAAATTCGAACTACAAGGAATAGGTATAACTTTAAAGATGCATTTTAATTTGTACATAAAAGTGTTTTAACGATTTTTTTTGTGGCGCTTAAAATATTTATTGGATACTAAAAATAATTCTTTATCGAAAACAAAGGGATGTAGATAGAATTTACATTTTATAAGGTAAATGAAATATTTTTTTATAGCAATATTTTCCTAAAAATAATACAATCAATTATTGTTCTATTTATTGTGATTTTCAAAAGATTATAAACTTAAATGGACTTATTTTGAAGCAAAAATAAACTCAAAGTAAATTTTCATCAATTTATACATCGAGTATTTACTATTTAAAAACTGATCTAAAAGTTAGGATGGAATTCTTATTTAAATTCCAATCGCAGGGTGGCCACTGGACCGGGAAATCAGGAAATTTATAAGATCGGGAAATGACAGTGGATTTATTTTTTGAAAGGAAACTTTACAAATTTATAGAGAAAAATCTTCCACTTTTAACAATTTTTAATTTTAGATTTTAATTATTAAGTGTTCATTTTATTCTAAAGGATTTTAAAATGCAGTTTTAAAGACTTAAGCCATTAAAAATTAGAAGCGTTTGAAATAGAATATTTTAGATAAAAAACATTTTTAGTTGATCAACTGTGAATATAAATTAATAATGATTTTTGAAATTATACTGTTCTTTACGATTTAAAAAGTGAATAATAATTACTTTTAGAAGAGTATTCGAAATCAGTTAAAAATTTTAGAATTTTCATTTTCTAAGGTTAAAAATTGTATAAACTATTTCAATTGGAATGCCTTATTAGTTAAACAAATGTAAACGCCCGATCGCAACTTTATAAACTATTTTCAATTTAAAAATAACTTCAACATAATATATTCATAATTAAAAGCTTTTATTAATTTTCACATATTATTTAAAACAAAATATAGATTTTGGCAGATTTCAAACAAAAAGTTTAAAAGCTTTTTAAGAATTTGGAATGGCTTCAGAAGATTAAAAAACATTTCCTATGAAAATTGAAAATGATTTTTATTTTGAAGAGATAATTTTGAGTGATTATTCAAAAAGATTAAGAAAGATTTACAAAATTATCAAAAATGAATGTGGAAGTTTTAAGGAAATAAGTTTAATTTGGCAGAATAAAAAAAAATTAGAAAAACTTGGATTCAGTTTAAAGAATCTTTAAAACGTCTGAAACAATTTCAAATATAATAAAAAATGAAAAACAAAATGTAAACAACATGCAGATGATTTAAGATTTTCTAATAAGATTTGGAAGCATTTTCGGGATTGTTTAACCATTTAAAATATAAATAATTTAATTTTTAATTTAAGAAGTCTTCATTTTATTTAAAAAAATGAAATCGATCAATTTTTAATGTTTTTGGTTTAAAATTGCTTTAAATTTATATTTTTAGAACTGAATCTGAATCTTTGAACTCTACAATTTATAAAAGTTAAAAAATTTATTTTGCAGTTTAACTGCATTTAGTTAAACATTGTTCAGTTTAAAAATGTTATAAACTTCCATTTTATACGTGTAAATTATTGAGCATTTGAATTAGATTTAAATACAAAATTATTGAATTAAAAAACTTTTAAACTTCAATTTTAAAAGTTTGAAATTTCGCATAATCTGGATAAAATTTGTCGTTACATACATTAATTAAAGTTTATTTAAAATTAAATTCATTAAAACTTAAACGAAATGTGAAGATTTGTTTTTAGTATTTAATCATTGTTTTATATTTCACAAAACAATCATTAAACTATTACCTAAAAATTAATTTACATCTTTAAAATTGTACCTACTCTTTCTAGTTCCATTTTTCGACGCCAGGTGGCGAAATGGTAGACCACCATTCCCAATAGACATTTTTTTATAGTAACTCATCATTGATAGAAAAATAATCTGTTCGGTTGAAAGTTCATCTTTTATTTTTACAAGTTAATTCTTCAAAATTAAAATAGATACTATTATATTTTGTGTTTAAAATTTAGCTCTTTTGGTACAAAATTATATCATTTGGACGAAATTTAAACAAAAATAAAATTCAACTATTTTATTAAAATAATCATCTTCTTTGGTCAAAATGTCAAATACATATTGTTTTGAACATTCCTTTTTTTGGATGGAAAATTGCTCCTTTTTTATTAAAAATTCACCTTTTGGTAGGAAATTCATTTTTCTTGTTTAAAAATGAATCATTTTTAATTAAAAAGTCTACTACTATATTTTTGGCTCATAATTCATCTCGTTAGTTAAAATTTTTTTTAATTTGGTTGAAAATTCAATTTCTTTCTTAAAAAGTCATCTTTCTTGTAAAAAATTCAGCTGTTTTGTTTACAATTTTTCTTTTTGGATAGAAAATTTCTTTTCTCTATAGAAAATTCATCTTTCGATACAAAAAAAATATTTTTCGGTTGAAAATTCATCTTTTATGTTTGATTTAATTGCTTGGTTTGAAATAAAAAAATTTTCTTAGGAATTTCATTTTTTATTTTTGAAAGTAAATTATTTAAAATTAAAATGACTACTTTTATATTTTGTGTTCAAAATTCATCTCTTTTGGTTAAAAATTCTACTATTTGAATGATAATACGATTATTTTAAATAAAATTCAACTATTTTATTGTTTAAATCATCTTTCGTAAAAAAACAACACTATTATGCGCCAGTTCGTATTTTCGGATAGACTATTGGTCCTTTTTTGTTTAAAAATTAATTACTTTAATTAAAAAGTCAAGGACTAAATTTTTGGTTCAGAATTCATCTGTTGGATAAAAATCTACTTTTTAGTTGAAAATTTAATTATTTTGTTAAAAACTAATCTTTTTGCTGACATTTAAACTGTTTTGTTTAAAACTTTTCTACTCGGATGAAAAATTCTTTGTTTCTTATATAGAAAACTTATCTTTTGATTTAAAAATAATATTTTTCTGTTGAACATTTATTTTTTATGTTTGAAAGTTAATTCTTTTTAATTGAAAAGTCTACTATCATATTTTTGGTTCAAAATTAATCTCCTTTATTCACAAATTCTATTATTTGGTTGAAAATTTAATTTTGTTTTTTGTTAAAAATCCAACTAATTTATTAAAAAATAATTTTTTTTGGTCGAAAATTCCATTATTTTCTTAAAAAGTATTTTTTAAAATGGAAGCTCATATTTTTCGCTTAAAAATTAATTCTTTTTATTTGAAAAGTCTACAACTATATTCTTCATTAAAAATTTACCTTTTTTAGTTTAAATTTCTACGAAAATTCAACTATTTTGTTAAAAATTCATTGTTTTTGTCGAAAATTACACTGTTTTCTTTTTAAATTCGTATTTTTGGATAGAAATTCCGTCATTTTTGATTGAAAAGTAATCTTTTTTGGTTAAAAATGATTTTTCTGGGTGAAAGTTTATTCTTCTTAACGGATAAGTTACTATTATAATTTCAGAATTAATATGTTGGGCTTACAAATTTTATTATTCAAAATTCAAGTAACTAAAAGAAAAATGATTTTTTTATTGTTAAAAATTCATAGTTCTTGGTTGAGATAAACTGCTTTCTAAAAGATGTCTTTTTGTCTTGAAATATCAACAATTTTGAATAACTATTTAACTATTAAATCTTTCTTTTATCTCAATTATTTGGTTGAAAAATGCAACTGTTTAGTCGAAAATTAATGTTTTGGGTTTAAAATTAAACTTTTTGTTAAAAAATCATCTTTTCGGATTTGAAAGTCAAATGTTTTCTAAAAAAATTCAATTTTATTTAGAAAACTCAAACACTCTTTTTAATTCTTTTTAAATTAAAAAGTTGAGTAATTGGTTTAAAATTTAATTAAATGGTTCAAAATTCCCAAATTTATATAAGAGTCATTTTTTATTTTTCGAAAATTAATTATTTAAAATTATCTTCTTTGGTCAAAAATACAACTGTTATGCTGAAATTCGTATTTTTTAACTAGAAAATTGGCCCTTTGTAATTGCAAATTTATTTTTTTTGCAGAAAAGTAGAATTTTGGTCAAAAGTGAATTCTTTTTAATTAAAAAGTCTATTACCAACTATTTTGAATAACTATTGAACTAGTCAATCTTTTTATTTAATTCAATTATTTGGTTTGTAAATGCAACTGTCTGGTGAAAAATTATTATTTTGTGTTGAAAATTAAATTTTTTGTTGAAAATTCATCTTTTCTGAGTTAAAAGTCACAGGTTTTCTAAAAGATTTGACATTTTAAATAGAAAACTCAACACTTTTGTTGAAAATTCCTCTTTTTTGTTTGAAAATTCTTCTATTTTATTAAAAAATCATAGTTCACATTAATTTACATGGCATATATTACCTCGGAGTTCTAAAATGTTTAATACTTTTATTAATTATTATAAATGATAAATTATTATTATAAACGTTTAAAATCAAACCCCCAAAAATGTAATTTTTTGCCAGAAAATAGTGTGGAATATTTTTTTATATTTTATATTTAAATATTTAAAATTTAATGATTAAAAATACTTTCTTTAAAATACCTTTGCTGGTTCTGTAGATAAATAGTCCATATCTTCTGGATGAGGTCGAGTAAAAGGATGATGCGTCGATTCAAGAATTCCATCCTTTCCAACATTAAATAAAGGAAAATCCAAGACCCAGAGAAATTCTAAACCTGGAGATCTTATAAACTGACGATTAGCTTCCAAAATATTTGTGAATTCAACTCGTAATCTTCCAAGCACCTTTTGCTATATACATAGAAAAAAAATACAAATTTAAATATTTTTTTGAACTTAAAAATATAATTTTTAGTCATTTTTGTTATTTCAGGGTGGCCGTTTTAATCGAAGACAAAAATTCCCGGTCATTTCCCGTTTATTTCCCGGTTCGCAAACATTTTTCACGGTCAATGAAATTTAAAAAATCAGACTTTATTCTAAATATTTTTTCCGTATAAAGTAATAAACAATAAACAACAAATTAAAACATTCAAAGTGGAACCCTTGAATTCCAAACTTTTAAAATTGAAGTTTTAAAGTTTTTCAATTATAAATTGTGTATTCAAATACTCAAAAATTTACACGTACCAAATGGAAGGTAGTAACACTTTTCAAATGAATAATGCTAAATGAAATGCAAATAAACTGCAAAATTTATAACTTTTATAAATTATAGAGTTCAAAGATTCAGATTAAGTTTCAAAAATATAAATCCAAGTTAGCATTTTCAATACTCTAAATTAAAGAATCAAGCAATGAACTTTAAAAATGTTCAAAATGATATTATTTGAAGTAATTTTAAGCTAGACTTTTTAACTTAGCATTTCTGTAGATAGAAGTTAAATCTTTTTATCGTTTAGGCATCCTTCAAAAGCTTTAAAATTTTATTTCAAAACCTTGATAAATATAGAAGTGGTTTTAAATTTTTCCAAATTCAAAATAATTTTTGAATTTTTATCGAAACTTTTAAATATATTTCAAAATTAATTGAATTTTTTCTATAACTTTTAGAAAATCTTGCAAATTAAAAAAAATATTATTTGAATTTATAAATGACAATAGAACAGTTATTATTTGTAAAAATATTAGAGTAAATTTAAGAGATATTTAGAAGTTTTAAAAAGGTTCGAATTAAATTTAGAACTTGAAAAAATTTCAAATACTTACAGCTGAATTTAAAAGTAAATGTAGATTTTTGCAGATTTAAAAGAAAAAATTTAGAATTTTTTAATAATTGTGAAAGACTTCAAAAGAATAGAAAAATTTCTTAAGATTCTTAGGAAAATTGAAAATGATTTTTCACTTTGAAAAATTATGGAAGATCTTAAGGATTTTTTTTAATTTGCAGGATTTTCAAAAATTGTAGGAAAATTTCGATTCATTATAAAATATATTTAGAAGTTCTGAAAAAAATGTTAACACACTTCGTTTAAATTACTTGAAACAATTTCAAGTTTTTAATTAATTTTGAATCTTTTTAAAACCTCTAAATATCTCTTAAAATTACTCAATTTTTTCTACAAATAATAAGTAGTCAATTGTTATTTATGCGTCAAAATTTAATAATTTCACTTATAAATAAAACACTTTTTAATTAAAATAATTAAAATTGTAACGCTAAAAGTTTAAAAGTTCTTAGAAAATCTAAAGATTCAAAGCTTTCTATGTAAAACAATTCAGTTTAAAATTTTTTTCTTTTAAATATTTGGTTTCAATTTTAATGGCTAAAAAAATTAATAGAAATAATATATTAATAAATTCTTATCAAGAATTTCGGATTGAAACAGTTACAATATCGAAATTCTCAAATTTTGAAGTGTTAAAAAAAACTCTCAAAAATTGTTAAAATCGAACTTTGGCAGATTTTTATTCTGAAAATTCGTAAAATTCCCGGTTTCCATGCCCAGCGGCCATCCTGTTTTTTATACAAAATCTTCGATTTTAGAAACTTCTAATTTTTCATTTTTGTTTTAACCTTTAAAACTACATTTTAAAATTCTTTAAATTAAAATATATATTTAAAAATTAAAAATCTAAAATGGCAAATTTTGGAAGTGAAAGATTTTCGAATTAAGCATTCTAAACTAAATGATATAATAATTTATAAAAATCACAATTTGAAAAATTATTTTAAAAACGGTTGAAAACAAAATTTTACAAAATTTTTATTCCAAAAATGTTGTAAAATTCCCGACCAAAAAATAAATTCCCTGTCATTTCCCGCTTTTCCTCGGTCTTATAAAATTCCCGGTCCAGCGGCCACCCTGTTTTTTAAACAATTTTTTCTTACGGCATCAGTTTTGTCTCCATAAGCCAAAAAGAGAGCGTCTCCTTCCTTAATTTTCAGCTTTTCTAAAACTCTCTCTGCCACATTTTCAGAAAATATTTTGCTTATTTTCGACAAAAGAGAATCGCTCGATTTAATCTGCACAAGTCTCGTTTTTTTAAAATACATACTGGCCATTTCTCTCAATTTGTTTTGAACAGATTTTGAAAGACTTTCCTGTTTTATAAAATAAAATTTAAATCAAAATTAAAAAAATTATATTTTTAAATAATCAAATACTCACACTGCACTCTGGAAAAACTAGAGCATAAGCACCGAAATTTTCATTTTCTCTCGACAATTCAGGTCCGAGAAGGTCACTGAAATTTTGCAGCTGAAAAAATTATAATGAAGGAAAACAGAATTTTCAAACGGATCTAAAAAACGAAAAATATGCAGAAAGAAAATCATACTTCGTACGGAATTCTTAGATCCGGAGCGTCTGTTCCATATTTTTCCATAACTTCATTATAAGTAAAACGACTGAAAGGAATTTGTACAGGTCTGTAGTCTTCTGGCAAACAGTAGACTACCAATTCCTCAATTAATTCTAGTATTCTTTCGCGATCCGTAAACGACATTTCCACGTCCAACTAAAAAAACGATTTTTTGAATTTGAAGAATCATTTTATTTGAAAATTTCTATAAAC
>NC_046666.1:42797315-42877794 GCF_010883055.1 Belonocnema kinseyi | reverse complement strand
ATAATATATTGAATTCAATAAGAAACATGTTAAATTTCTAAGATTTCAAGCCGAAGTATATTGCATTTTGAACAAAATAGATGAATTTTCGACCAAAAAGTATTTTCTATTCAAAGAGATGAATTTCCGAAATAGAAATACAGTAAAAAAAGCGTTTTTAAAAAAAAATAGTTAAAGATTTGACCATTTAGTACATTTTCAAGCCAAAAAAAACGGATGTTTACAAAGATAAATAAAATTTTAACAAAAAAGTTACTTTCCAATCAAGAACGATACATTTTAAACTAAGAAGGATGACTTTTCTAACATGAAAAATATGAATTTTCAACAAAAAGTTAAAATTTTGAAGTTACAAAGTCGAACGTTTTAGTAAACAGTGGTCTTAAAAATAGTAAAAGATGAATTTTTAACAAAAAAGATCATTTTCAATGAAGTAAAAAACAAACAAGAATGATTTTCTACCAAATAGTTGAATTTTTCACTTATAAAATATACAGCATAAACTTTCAACCAAAAATGGAATAGTACATTTTCAGATAAAAAAATGATAAAAAAACAACTTTAAACTAAAAACAAACTCAACAATATTGTTCAATTTTCAACGAAAAATATGAATTTTCAACAATGTTGTGAAATTTTCGAACAAGAAGATGAATTTTGAACAAAATACATAAATTTTCAATAAAATTATTTAATTTTAAAGCCAAAAAGTTTAATCATGTACAAAAAAGTTGAATATTTAACCCAAAAATATGATTTGTCACCCAAAAAGTATAATTTTCTACCAAATTGTTGAATTCTCAAGACAAAAAGATGAATTTGTTACTAAACAGTAGAATTTTGAACATAAAAGATAATTTAAAAGCCAATAGTTTAATTTTCTACTATATTTATTTATTTTTTGGTTGAAAATTAATTACGAAAATTAATTAAGTTCGGAACAATGTTCAAAAATTATTCAAAATTTGAAAAAATTAAATCAAAACGTAGATTTTTGAAAATTTCTAAATAAAATTTGGAAGTTTTTTTTAAAGATTTTGAAAGTGTTGAACGATTTGAAGATAATAGAAAATGTACTTAAAATTCCTGGGAATATTTTTAATGATTTTTTTATTTTCAATACTTAATTTTCAACAAAAATTTCAAATATATTAATTTCAACAACAAAAATTACTTTTCTATCGCAAAAGATGAATTTTCAACAAAACTTCTTTCAAAGATTAAAAATATTCTTATTAAAAAATTTGTTTACAAAGTAGTTGATATTTCAACAAAAAATTGTATTTATAACCAAAAAGGATAAATCTTCATCCAGAAAGATGAATCTTCAACCAAATAATTTTTTTAAAAACAAAATAGTTGAATTTTTGATAAAAAAATGTCTTTTTCACATTATATTTATATTTACAACAAAATAATTCAATTTTCAACAAAATAATAGGAGTTTTAACCAAATGAGATGAATTCTGGACCAAAACAAAAACAGTAGCCTTTTTAATAGAAAAAAGAGGTTTTACTCAAAAATATGGTTGGAGTTTCTTATTGGGTACGAAACGCTTTAAATTTCTAAAATTTGAAGTCGAAATATATTTCATTTTTAACAAAGTAGTAGAACTAATAAACAAAATAAACAAATATTTTTAAAAAGACATGAGTTTAAAAGTTGAAATATTTAGAAAACAGTTAACTTTTAAATCCGAAAGATTAATTTACAATGAAATAGTTGAACTTAAAAATAAAAATTGAAACCTGATAGTTGCATTTGCAACAAAATAGTTGAGAACTTTTAATCAAAATTGACGATTTTTTAACAAATGAATTAAAGTTTTAGCCAAATAATTGAATTTTCAAACTACAAAGATGAATATTTTCAACCACATGATCGAATTGAATTTAAAAAATAATAATTTTTAAGCAAAAAAAGAATAATTTTTTATAAGAGAGTTGAATTTTCAACAATAAAGTTAAATTTAAACCAAGAAACATAAATTTTCAATCAAAAAGATGATTTGTCCCCATTAAAAGATGATTTTTCAATCTTCAACAGAATAGATGAATCTTTAACGATATAGTTGAATTTGAATGCCAAATATGTTTTTTTTTAGGAGAGAGTAAAATTTTCAACAAAAAAGTTCAATTTTAAAAATTAAAGATGAATTTTCATACCAAATAGACGAATTTTCAATACAAAAGGGCGAATGTTAAAAAAAGTGGAATTTTTTTACCAAAACAGATAACTTTTGAACAAAAATATTTAAAATTTAACCTGCAAAGATTAACTTTCAACCAAATGGTCGAATTTTCAAAGAGAAGAAATAAAAAATAGTATCATTTTCAACCAAATAGTTGAATTTTCATGCCAAAAAAAAACAATTTTTTAGAATATCTTTTGACCAAAAAGATGACTTTTGGAAAAAAAGTTTTAATTTTTAACCAAATGGTAAGAGTTTCAAATAAAAAAAATTAAACTACAACCAAAAAGTTGAATTCTCAACCAAAAATTTGAATTTTAAAGCCAAAAATACGAATATTTTTATAATGCAGTTGAAGTACGAGCCGAAAAGTTACATTTTTAACAAATAAACCCTTTTCAATTAAGGAATATGAATTGATACGAAGACAGTTAAATTTTCAGCAAACGAAAAATAATCAGAGAAAAATTTTCAACCAAAAAGAATACTTTTGTACCATAGAAGATAAATTCCAGATCCATAAGAACAAATTTTCTGTCTAAAAGGATGAAATTCTGTTAAAACAGTTTAATTTTTGAGAAATAAATTGAATTTTTAAACCAAAAAGATAAATATTTTTAGAATATAGTTGAATTATCAGTTTGAGAAGTTGCATTTTCAACGAATAGATCATCACGAAGCATGAAAGATGAATTTTTAACAAAAAAATTCAATTTTCATTGAAAAAATTAATTTAAATTTAAACAGTTGCATTTAAAACCAAATGTTTGATCAAAGTAGGCTTTCAATTAAAAGAGAAGAATTTTCTACAATAAAAGAGACATTTTAATCTAAAGCAATGAATTTTCTATGCAAAAAGGCGAATGTTCAACAAAAAATTGACATTTTTAACAAAAAAGATGAACTTTTAACAAAATAATTAAATTTTAAACTTTTTATATTTTTACACTTAAAAACAGAATATTATATTACTTTTTATACTTTTTATATTGGAAAAAGGAGAAAGAGTCTGAAGACTGTATTTAAATTTGAAATAAAAGGAATGTAATCGTTTTCGAATTAAAAATAGCTAACTGCCACGACTTACAATTTAAAAAAATTAAAACTTTGATTATGAATTCACGAAATTCGCAATTTATTAATTTCAAACGCTAATAATGTAAAATTTTCTAAGTATAGCACTTTAATGAGAAATTATTCAATTTTTAATCTTCTCAACTAAAACGGTAGAATTTTTTCTAGTTGTCAATATCAATTTAAAAGTTTCATTGTGATTCAAAATGAAACTAAAAGTAGCGAACTTCTGAAAAAAAGTCCATTAGCTGCATTTTTTTTCAAAAAGTACAACAAAATTTTATTTTCATGTCCTTACTTGAGTAAATTCGGGTTGCCTGTCGGGTCTGGAACCCTCGTCTCTGTAACAACGAGCGATTTGGAAATATCGATCGAATCCACCAATCATTAGCAATTGTTTAAATTGTTGAGGACTTTGCACTAAAGAATAAAATTTTCCTTCGAGTCTCGTTGGCACTACAAACTCCTGAGCTCCCTGTAGTGATAAAAAAATAAATAAAACTTAAATTTAACGAATTTTAGGGGTAATCCATAAACTACGCTTAAATTTTTGGATATTTCTTAACCCCCCCCCCCCCCCAACTCAATATCAGATTTTTATTGTGTGTTTTAAAATTCAGTTGAATTTTTAACAAGATAATTAAAATTTTAGAAAAATAGTTAAATTTTTAAACAAGTATGGTCCAGTTCTAAAAAAAAGGATTCTCAACAAAGGATTAAAAATTTATTATTTCATGTATGAATGTATGAATTTTTTATTCAAGAGGACGAATTTTCAACAAAAAATTTTAACTTTCTGCTAAAAGAGATAACAGAATAGTTGCATTTTAAATTTAAAAGGATGTTCTTTCAGCAAGAATGTAATTTTTAATCAGGAGAGATGAATTTTTAACAAAAAAGTTAAATTTTTTACTAAAAAATAGATACTTATAACGTAAAATAGAATAGCTAAAGTTTCAGTTAAAAAAGGAATTTGCAATCGCTTGAATTAGACTAAAAAAAATGAATTTTTGAAGAAATAGTAGAATCCTTAATTAAAATGAGAAATTACAACAAAATTAATTATCTACTCAAAAAGACGAATTTTTTAAAAAATAAATGAATTTAACACCCGGCACTATACATTTTCAACAAAAATGTGAATTTTCTTCCGATTAAATAATTTAATTTCTAATTAAATGTTTAAATTTTCTGCCAAAATAAATGAATTTTTATTAGTTTAACCAAGAATGGAAATTTAAGTTTAAAAAATTAATATTTAATAAAAAAAATATTAGTTTAATTGAATAAAAGAAGACGAATTTGTAAAAAAATAGTTAAATCCACAGCCATAAAGATGCACTTTTAACGAAGAATAATTTTATATATAAAAGAACTAATTTTGAAAAAAATGTATTTTCTACTAAAATAGTTGAATTTTCAACCACAGTTGTTTTTAAATACCATAAGTTTTTAACCAAAAATGGAATAGTTACATTTTCAGTTTAAGAAATTGATTTCACATTTGAAAAACGCATATTCTACCATTTAAATTTAATTTTTTAAAAGTTTGAACAAAATAGCTAACTCCTCCAAAAAAAATTTCAGCCGGTTAAATTTGACTACAAAACACGAATATTTGACAAAATAGTAAAATCCCCAATCAAAATTATGGATTTTTAAAAAGAAAGATTAATTTTCTACTCAAAAAGATGAATTTCTAAAAAATACAAAATGATCCACAAAGTAGTTAAATTTTCCACCTGAAACTATACATTTTCAACAAAAAAATCAATTTTCTTCTGAGTAGTTAATTTTTTTCGTAAATAGTTTAATTTTTAACAAAATAGTTTAATTTTTATAGAAAATTTAACTATGTGCGTAAAAATTGAACTGTTCATTTGAAAAATTAATCATTTTGTAGAACATTAAATTTTTGTTAAAAATTTAGTGTCAGTTTAAACATTAAATTGTTTTGTGGAAGATTCATCTCTTTTGTTGAAAATTCATCTTTTTTGGGTACAAAATATTTGGTTTTGAGTGGAAAATTGAATTCGTTTGTAGACAATTGATGTATTTTGTTGGAAATTCGTTTTTTTGTTGTATAAAATTATTCTTAAAAAAAATCAATCTTCTTGCCTGTGTATTCAACTATTTTGTTACTCATTCTTCTTTTTTAATTTAATTAAACTAGTAGAAAATTTCAAAATATGATTTTTCTAAAATTATTACTATTTTCTTATTAATTCGTGTTTTTTATTTCAATTAAACTGGTAGAAACTTATTTTTTTGTTTGTTAAATATACTTTAGCTAAAAGGTTAATTTTCAATTATATACTGTAATTTTCTACCGAATTGTTAAATTTACTAGCCAGAAAGACCAGTTTTGCACAGAGCAGTTCAATTCTCAAACCGAAAAGACGGTTTTTCAACGAAAAAGCTTTTTTAATTTTAAATAAAAAATAGAAAAATTCAACCAAACAAATGGAATTTTCAACAAAATAGTTCTTATCAAAATACATGAAGTTTTAACCAGTTAAATTTTCAAATAGAAAAGATTAATTTCCAATTAAAAATATAAATTTTCAACAAATAATGGAATATTTCAAAGCAGTTCAATTTCCAACTAGGTAGTTGAAATTTTAAAGATAAATTCTGAAGAAATAAAAGTGTAATGTATGCTATTTTAACCAAAAAAGATTTTTATTGAAATCAAAAATAGTTGAATACAAAGTAAGAATACGAATAGTCCATAAAATGGTTAAATTTTGAACCGGAGATGAATTTTCAACGAAAAAAAATTAATTTTGAACTGAAATCTTCATTTTACTACTAAAAAATACGAATTTTCAACTAAAAAGATAAATTTTAACTTAATAGCTGAATTATTAACTAAAAAAGATCATTTTTCAAATAAAAATGTAACAGTTCAATTTACAGTTTAGAAAAACTTATTTTTAACCACAGAATAAACGAAATTTAAACGAAATAGTTACATTTTCATTTGGAATCATAGTTACATTTGTAGTTAAAAAATAAAATAAAGGATTTTAAACAAAAAAAGGAACAAATTGCCAACAAAATCGTTCAAATTTCGGCAGAAATTTCCTTTTCATCTAAAGAAAAAACAAGTTTTCAATAAAGTAGCTCATTTTTCAACCAAAGAAATGGATCTTCAATTAAATTGATGGACCTTCAGCCAAAAAATAATAATTTTTCACAAAAGAGTTTAATGTACTAACAAAGTAATTTCATTTTCAACCTAGAAGATCAATTTTTAACTAAAATTATAAATAAGTAACTGGAATAATTTAATTTTAACCGAAAAGAAAATTTTTATAAAAGGAGATTAACTTTTAAATAAAAATACATTTTTTACACACAAAAAATCGATTTTTTACCAAAATATGCGAATTTTCTATGAAATAGTTGAACTTTCAATTAAAAAAGTCAAATTTTCAGGAAAATAGTGGAATTTTGAACTAGAAAAGATCAATTTTCAACTAAATACATAACACTTTTAATCATAAAGCTTAATTTATTACAAACAGAGGCAAATTTTCCAAGAAAGTACATAAATTTAAAAAAAAAAGTTTAATTTTTTCCATAAAAAATATCAATCTTCAACCAAATAGTTGCACTTTCATCCAAAAAAGATATTTTTTCAACCCAAAATAGAACTTTTAATCAAAATGGTAGGCCTTTAACCAAAAAACAATCATTTTTAACAAAAGAGTTTAACTTTCAACTATTTAATTTTATTTCCATCCTAAAATATAAATTTTCAACTTAAATGATAAATATTTAACTGGACTACTTGAATTTTAAAATAAAACGAACAATTTTTATACAAATAGATTAAATTTTAAATAAGAAGATCACTTTCTACAGACAAAAATTTCTTTTTTAAACAAAATATGCGAATTTTCAACGAAATACTCGAATTTTCAATGAAAAAAAAAATTAATTTTCAACAAAATAGTTCAATTTTTGGCAAAAAAATTCCTTTTCGTCCAAAAAAAAAAATTTTAATCGAATAACTCATATTTCAAACAAAGAAATGAATCTTTAATTAAAATGATGAATCTTCAAACGAAAAATAATAATTTTTATCGAAAGAGTTTAATTATCAACCAAGAAAATTTATTTACAACCTAAAAGATGAATTTTCAACTAAAGTTATAAATAATTAACTGTAATAATTGAATTTTGAACCGAAAAAAAAACAATTTTTATACAAAGAGAACAACTTTTAGATAAAAAGATATTTTTCTGAGCACGCAAAATTAATTGTTTAAACAAAATATTCGAATTTTCATGAAAATAGTTGAGTTTTCAATTTAAAAAGACAAACTTTCAGTCAAGTTGTGGAATTTTGAACTAGAAAAGATCAATTTTCAACCAAAAAAGAAACAAATTTTCAACAAAATAGTTCAAATTTCTTCAAAAAATTCCTTTTCATCTAAAGAAAAAACAAGTTTTCAATAAAATAGCTCATTTTCAATCAAAGAAATGAATTTTTAATTAAAAAGATGAATCTTCAACCAAAAAATAATCATTTTTATCAAAAGAGTTCAATTATCAACCAAGTAATTTTATTTCCAACCTAAAAGATGAATTTTCAACTAAAATTATGAATAATTAACTGGAATATTTTAACAAAATATGACAATTTTCAACGAAATAGTTCAATTTTCAATTAAAAAATACAAATTGTGGGATTTTTCACTAGAAAATATCAATTTTCAACCAAAAATATAATACTTTCAATCATGAAAATTAATTTTCTACCAAAATAAGCCAATTTTTTAAGAAAGTACATAAATTTTCAAACAAATAGTTGCTTTTTCATCCAAAAAAGATATATTTTCAACCAAAAATAGAATATTTTCAGTTAAAAATCTAATGCTTATTTTAAAAAAACGAATTTTTAGCGAAATAGTTCAATTTTCTTCTGGAATAGTTAAATTTGTAGTTAAAAAAATAATTGTCAACAAAGTAGTTACATTTTCAAAAAAGAGATAAATTTTCAATTAAAATGATGAATTCTCAAACAAAAAATTTATTTTTAACTAAAGAGTTTAATTTTTAAACACGTAGTTGAATTTTTAACTAAAAGAAGAACAACTACTAATAAACTAAAATAAAAATATATAAATACAAAAATAATTAATTGAGCCCCACGACTATAGAAAAAGTAGAAATCACTTTTCTAAATTGACCAAAATGATTAAAATAATGAAATTTTGAAGTTTACTGCGATCAGAAGTAAATTCCATGTTTTTAAATTAAATTTCAGGTCATTTCCAGTTCCCTTATTGAAAATCCTTCGTGTAATTTTAAGAAAAATAATTTTAATCATTGTTTTACAAACCCCGGGAGTTCTTCTGAAAAGAGTTGGTGTTTCAATGTCCACAAAACCACAGTGATTGGTTAAATACTCTCTCATTTTCGAAATAATTTCCGATCTCAGCCGTAAATTTCTCTGCAATTCGGGAAATCTCAAAGCTAGATATCTGTATTGCATTTGCAGTTGTTCCTTCGCCTTGTTAAATTGTCGAAGAGAAAACGGAAGTTGTGCTTTTGCAGAATTTAAAACTTCAAGTGATTCTAGCATCACTTCAATTTTTCCAGTTTTCATCGATTTATTTTCCTGACCTTCTGGTCTTTCGACAACTCTTCCAGTTGCTGTTAAGACACTTTCAAAGGTCAGATCGTTCGTAATTTTCGATAAATCTTCTCGCTGAAATATACATTTAAAATACCCATTTTATGACAAAAATAAATTTATTTTATCGCAAAAATAAATTTATTTATAGAGAAAAAAAAAGGTTTACATTTTCTGGAACAATTAACTGAGTCGATCCATAACCATCACGTAAAATTATGAATTTTCCGAGTCTTTGGAACTCGAGCCATCCAGAAAGTTCAACTTTTTCTCCTACATTTTCAATTCTGAGTTCTCCACAGGTATGAGTTCTTTTGGTAAATTTATTAACTGGAAGGTTTCTTTCTAAAGGAGAAACTTCTTGACTCGCTAGTTCGTGGCTTCGAAAAATTGGAGTGGAAAGACATAGTTGTCTTTTAATCTGTTTTCAGAAGAGAGAATTTTAATTTGTGTTGTTAAATTAATTCAGCTTGACGTTCTTTAAAACTGATGAATTCAAACTCGAAGAATTTGAAATTAAAAGAAAAAAATAATTTGAAGAAAGAATTCAATTACTTAGTTGAAAATGCAACGGTTTTTGGTTTCTTGAAATGTGCAGACTTCTAAATTATTATATTCTTTTAAAATTTAAATAATGCTTTATTATTGTCGAAAAACTTCATTTTCAAAGATTGTAAACAAGATTTTAGATAAAAATTTAAAATATAATGATTTCAACCAAAAAAAACTTTTCTATTACAAAAGATTAATTTTCAATGTAGAAGGACGAATTTTCAACAAATCAGTTGCATTTTGGTAGAAAAACATTACTTTTTAACGAAATAATTAAACTTTCAACAAATTAGTAGATGAATTTTCAACTAGATAGTCGAATTTTCAAACATGATACCTTTAATTTCAACTAAAAATGGTTGCTTTTTCAACTAAATAGTTGGATTTTCTACAAAAAAACTTAATTTTTAACCAAAACCTTGCATTTACAACCAAATAATTAAACTTTAAACCAAAATATATGAAATTTCTACCAAAGGAGATAAATTTTGAACCTAAGAAGATGCATTTTCAAATAAAAGTGGAAACATTTTTATTTTTAGTAAAAAAATGAATTTCTAATAAAAAAAGGAATTTTTAACAACATAGTCAAATTTTTCAGCAAAGATATGAATTTTTCAACGAAATAATAAATCTTCTAAATAAAAAGATCCTTTTCTAACCAAAAATAGAACAATTACATTTTTAGTTAAATAAATTAATTTAAAGCTAAAAGAAGAACTATTTTTAAACAAAATAGTTAAATTTGCAACCAAAGAAATGAAACTTGAAAAAAAACTTTTTTAACAAAGTAGTTCAACTTTTAGCCAAGTATTTGAATTTTTAATTAGAAAAGACGAATTTTTAATAAAATAGTTCAACTTTCACCCAATGCGATGAAATTACATCTAAAATGATGAATCTAAAACTGGCATAATTAAATTTTCAATTTAATCAAATTATTTTTTTTTTAAGTTTCAACCAAAGAGATGAATTTTCCAATATATTGATATTTCGAACAAAAATAGTCATTTTAAATAAAAAATAGATGAAATCCACCAAAAAATAAGAATTTTCAGCGAAATAGTTAAATGTTCTATAAAAGAAAATTTAATTTTAAATCAAAACGTTGCATTATTATCCAAAAATGGTTAATTTTATACTAAAATAGACGGAGTTTTAAACAAAAAGGTCGAATTTCCAAAAAATACTTGTATTTTCAACCAAAAAAGATGAAATTTTAAAACAAACGTTTAATGCTCAAGCAAAGAAAGATAATTTGCATTTTAATCGAAAAACAATTAACTTTATGCTAAAATAGTATAATTTTTAACCCAAAAAGACGAATTTCCATAAAATAGTTGAATTTTCAGCCAACAAAGATATCAGTTAAATTATTGAACCAAAAAGGATAAATTTTCAACAAAATAGTTAAATCATCAAACGAAGAAGATATATTTTCTACCAAAAAAATGTCCAACAAAATGGTAGTTCATATTTCATCTAAAAAAGATTAATTTTCAACCAAAAAGTTATATTTTTTTATTAAAAAAAAAGATGAAATTTATAATAACATAAATTAGATGAGTCTTTAAACCAAAAACACGAATTTCAAAAAAATAGTTGAATTTTTCACTTCACAATATGAATTGTCAAAAAAAAGTTAATTTTCTAATAAAATAGTTACATTTTCAAACTAAAAAAGACATATTTTCAACAATGTGGTTGATATTAATAATATATTTTTATCAACCAAATCAAGAAGATTAATTTTCCACCAAAAATTTGCAGCTTTACCAAAAAAAAGGTGCAATTTGTACTAAAATAGATAAATTTTTAAACCGAAAAGGCAAATTTCCAAGAAATAGTTGATTTTTCAACCAAACAGGATTACTTTTCGGCCATTAAAGATCAATTTGCAATCCAAAAAGATGTATTCTCATTTTGTGTATAAAGTGTATTTTCCAAAAAAAAGATTAATTTTTTACCAAATAATTGAATTTTCAAATAAAAAATATAAATTTTCAACCAAAAAAGTAATAAATTGTTTGCCAAAAAGACAAATTTTCGACCAAATAGTTAAATTTTCAACTCAAATTTCAAATCTTTAACTAAAACAGATTGTAATTTTTCATCAAAAACTGTTGATGTCAAAACAAAAAAATTAATTTTCAACCAAAAAGGATGACTTTTTTACCATAAAGGATCAATTTGAAATCCAAAAAGGTGCATTCTCAACAAAATAGTTGAATTGTCAAAAAAATAATTAATTTTGTAACAAAATAGTTGAATTATTAACCCAAAATTTGAATTTTCAACCAAAAAGTTGTATTATAAAAAACGATGAAATTTATAATAACATAAATTAGAAGAATTTTTAAACCAAAAACACGAATTTCAAAGAAATAGTTGAATTTTCAACCAAGAAATATTTAAGTAGAATTATTAACTTCACAATATGAATTTTCAACAAAAAGTTCATTTTCTAACAAAATTGTTATATTTTCAAACTAAAAAAGACATATTTTCAAAAATATATATTAATATATTTTTATTAGCTAAACTAAGAAGATTAATTTTCAACCAAAAAGTTGCATTTTTACAATAACAAAAAAACGGTGAAAATTATATTATAATAGATTAATTTTTAAGCCAAAAAGACAAATTTACAAGAAATAGTTGAATTTCCAACCAAAAAGAATGATTTTACTTCCATAGAGGATCAATTTGCAATCCCAAAGAACGCATTCTCAACAAAATAGTTGAATTTTCGACAAAAAGCTTTTGTCAAAATAGTCAAATTGTCAACAAAACAAGTAATTTTTCAACAAAATAGTTGAATTTTTAACCCAAAATGGTTGAATTTGGAATCAAATAGTAAAAAAAAAAACAAAATTGAATTTTTTACACCAAAATAGTTACATTTTCAACTAAAATTTTGAATCTTTCACTAAAAAAGATTTTTATTTCTAAGCAAAAACAGTTGATTTCAATAAAAAAAAAAGTTTTTAACCAAAAAGGATGAGTTTTCAAAGAAATACAAGAATTTTAAACCAAATACTTTAAATTGTAACTAAAAAAGAATAATTTTAAATCAAAAGTGGAAGAGTTAAATTTTCAGTTAAAAAAATTAATTATCAGCAAAAAAAACAAATTTTCAACAAAATAGTTAAATTTTCAACCAAAGAGATGAATTTTAAAATAGTAATTATAAAGATCATTTCAAGATGTTTTTAAAATCTCGGATTACCTAAAATTTTTGTTGGGAAAATTCTGCTATAAATAAAAAATATGTTCAAGAATTAAGAAGATAATTAAATACTAAAACATTAAACACAATTACTAAAAAACTTACCTTTAAGAGTGGAACTTCTGCCAAATTATGGTTTATTATAAAATATTTTGTACTTCGTTGACATAACCTCTGAATTATTTTGTTCCTAACAAACATATTTACGTTCTTTTCACTATTTTTCGGAAAGTATGAATTTTAATGAATAAAATTGAGATGTTCTTCTAATTACTCAAATGTCCAATATTGATATAGACTCTAATCAATTAATTTTCATTTTCGAAGTTTTCAAAAGAGTGTATAGGTTATGTCATAATTCTACATAACCGCCATACACTTTATAGAATGGAAAAAATGAGACACTTCTATTTGAAAAACATTCTAATGTTTAAAATGGAAATCTCGAAATACAAATTAATTACTTGACATTTTTAGTTTCGGAAAAAATAAACTAATTTCTATTCAACACACTTTTTTGTTGTTGTTGGTCGCTTTCAAATATATCGAATTATATCGAAAAGTACGGAAAAATCGATTAGTGACAACATATTTTTACCAATAAGCTGGTTTTCCGGGTTTTTAATGCTTTTTGACGTTAAAAAAGGGGAAAAATATATCTCATATTTATCAAAACAAGTACACTGATTCAATTTTAGATCGTAAATTCTAACCTCTTTTGATTATTAGCAGATTTTGTCCATTTCGTCCAAAAACGTTTTTTAGGTTATCCGAAGTTAATTATCAAAATGGTAAGTAATTCGGATAATTAAAGGTCTAGGTAAACTAAAAGTAGTTTTCAGACATGTTTTTAATTAAAAATGTATTTAATTTTGTTTTAGTTGCCGCTCTCGCTTTTGAGAACGGCCCAAAATCATCCAATGGTGAGTTCTTAACCTCTAAAAAGTTTTTATTTACATAGAAAAATCGATATTTCTGCAATATTTTGTTAATATTTCTGTTTATTTTCAGCTTGTGGAGTTAAAAAATGGCGAAACTTATAACGGACACTTGGTTAGCTGTGACAACTGGATGAATATCAATCTTAGAGAAGTTATTTGCACATCCAGGGTAAGTTTAATAAATTACTGTAAATGCTTTAAATCCTTTACATTATTACCTTAATGCACAAGTTTTATTGATAAATTTATATTCCAGGGATTAAATGATTCCAGAAATTTAAGGGAAAAGACCCCATTTTTCTCCTTAAATTTAAAAATTGCTCTTTGAATGAGATTTTTTTATATAATCCCAATTTCAAATATTTCCTGAAAAATTGATGTCAATTATTAAAAATAATAAATAAAGAATATATTATTTTTAATAAAATTAATGCAGGTACTACTATTAAATTCAAATTGAACGTCTTCAAATTCCTAATATTTTAAGTAAAAATAATGAATTTTCCACGAAATAAATTAATTTTTAATCAAATAGTTGAGTCAACATAATTTTTAACAAAAAAATACTTTAAACAAAATAGCTACATTTTTAACTAGAATATTAAAAATTAATTTTTAATCCAAAAAATGTCAACAAAATAGTTACATTTTTAACAGAACAGATGAATTTTCAGTTAAACTGACGAATCTTCAACCAAAAAAAAATAAATTTTCAAAAGCAAATTTTATCTTCTAATAAATTAGTTAAATTCGCAAATGAAAAATATAATTTTACACAAAAAAAAATGATTTTCGACAAAAGAAGATGAATTTTCAACAAAATTATTGAATTTTATTAAAAAAGAATGAACTTTTTCATCCAAGAAGATTAATTTTCTACGAAAACAGTTGAATTTCAAACAAAATGGATTTTAATTTTAAATAAATACAGTTTCATTTATCAAAAAAAGACGAATTTTTAATAAAACATTTTTATCTTTAACCAAAAAAGATGAATTCTAACTAAACAGTTACATTTTCGACAAAAAAATATGAGATTTATTTTGAATGAGACGAATTTTCAATCAAAACACGAATTTTCTTAAAAAAATATCAATTTTCAACAACAAAAAAATTCATTTTTGTCAAACTAGTTCAATCTTCAATCAAAAAGATGAATTTTCAACTAACAAGATTAATTTTTTTATAAAACAGTTAAATTTTCAATAAAAATTTTGAATTTTCAACTAAAATTATGAATCGTAAAGCAAAAAGATGAATTTTCTCCCGAAAAAGACAAATTAAAAAATAAGACCTGAATTTTCAAATGAAAAAGATAATTTTTTTGTTAAAAAAATTAATGCTTAAATAAAATAATGAATTAGTTAAAGTTAATTTTCAACAAAAAACCGATTCCAAGAAAATAGTTAAATTTTTAACTGGAATGATAAAAATTTTAGTTTAAAAATTGTTTTTAAACAACGGCAAATTTCAAGAAAGTTATATTTTTATCCAAAGAGATGAATTTTTAATTCAGCTGATGAATTATCAACCACAAAAAAACGAATTTTCTATAAAATATCTGCATTATCAAATAAAACGGATAAATTTGTTTAGTTGACAAAATTAATTTTTAAATAAAATGACGGGGTATTTAAATGCATTAATTAAATTTTCAGTTAAAATTAATTTTTAAAAATACTTCAAGAAAATAGTTAAATTTTTAACTGGAATATTAAATATTTTAATTAAAAAAATTAATTATCAACAAGAAAAAATTTCAACTAAAAAGATGCATTTTAAATTCAAGTGGTGAATCTTCAAAAAAATTTTACCTTTTAATACAGTAATGAAATTTGCAGCCAAAAGATAAAATTTCATCCGAAAAGATTAATTTTCTACCATAAAGAGGAATTTTCAATGTAAAAGGATGAATTTTATATACAAAAATTTGAATATACAACAATACAATTAAATTTTGAACAGTAGAAGATAAATTTTCAACAAAATAATTGCATTTTTAACCAAAATGAATGCACTTTTTCAACTAAAAAGATTAATTTTCTACCAAAACAGTTGAATTGTCAACAAAAAATTCATTTTCAACCAAAAAGCGGAATTTTCTGCCAAAATAGTTAAATTTTCAGTTAAAATGATTAATGTAATATTAATAATTGATATTTTAACCAAAAGGGATTTTTATTTTTATTTGGAAACAGTTGAATTTAAATTAAAAGACGAATTTTCTACAAAACAGTTGAAATTTTAACTCGATATTATGAATTTTCAACAAAATAATTGTCAATTTTTAATATTTAAAAAAAGATACCTACTGAAATTCGTAAAACGGCGAATCAGAGAAAAGTATGTTTGTTTTTATTGCAGAAACAAAATGTTTCAAATCGAAAATAATATACAAAAAACTAGCCTGTATTAGGACCATCTAATAAAGCATAATTAATTGGAAGTTCATTGTTAAATTGTTTGCAAACTGCGTAATTGGAAAAATGTATAGTTTTTTTTTTATATTTTTGAATAATTATTTTAGAAATGTATATTTTTTTATACTATAGTCTTTTAGCTGGCATTCAAAAATGTATTGAACATCTGCGAGCTTTCAAAAAGTAAAAATGAATTAAAACCAATTCAAATTTATTTTTAGCTTACTGAGAAAAATACTTGAGGGTTGTCTACTGAAAATAATACAGTAGACAAAAATTGATGCGAATAAGGAATCAAAATCTATCTAGTGAGTCATAAGTGGAATCCCTTTTTAATTCACTTTTTCGAAAAAAATACCTTTTATATCTATAAAAAATAGGGGGTTTTATACAGTTTATCAATTATTGAAACTTTTTAATTTAAATTTCAAAATTGTTTATTAATTTCTATAAGTGTGAAAACTTTCAGACTTTTGCAGTTATATAATTCTGAATAATTTCTTAATTATGGTAAATTTATTTATAAAAATTGTGTTTTTGAGGCAGAATTATCAGGATTTATATTTTTAGCCTTAAAATTGTCAGAGCCTTCAAAATTCAGAGTTTTTTTTAATTGTACGCTTGCACTTTTGTGTCCTTTAATTAAAATTTAAATAATATATAAAAATTAATGAATTACTGAAGATAAAAGTTTTAGTTATAAATAATACGAAGGGTGGCCGCTGGACCGGGAACACCGGGGAATGACTGATTTTTTTTTTTATCGGGATTTTACAAATTTGTAGAATTTTTAAATGCTTTTTTAAAGACTTGAACAAATAAAAAGTAAAAGCCTTTGATGTTAAAAATTGTGGATAAAAAAAACATTTTTATTTAATAAATAATTTTTTTAAATTTATCTGTACTTTAATTTTAAGTAATAAAAAGTGAAAAAGTTGTATTTGAAAAGTGCTTAATTTGTAAGTGATATTTTTTAATTTTCATGTATAATTGACAAATGAACATTTGTAGAAAAAATTTGAGTAATTTTAAGAGAAATTTAAGAGTTTTAAAAAGATAAAAAATTATCATGAAAATTTTAGAAAGTTTTCTTAAAATCTTCTAGAATCTTTTTTGAATTTTTTTTTTAAATCCTTGATAAACTTTTTAAATATTCTCTTAAAATAATTTTTCAAAGTGAAAAGTTATTTTTGATTTTCCTAGGAATCTTAAGAAAATGTTTTTATTCCTTTGAAGCCTTTCACAATTCTTAAAAAGTATCTTATTTCTCTGATTAAAATCTCCGAAAATCTATATTTTATTTTATATTAGGCTATCATTTCAAGTTTTACATTAAGTTTGAATCTTTTCAAAACTTCTACATATCTCTTAAAATTACTCAAATTTCGCCTACAAATAATAAATGTTCAATAGTTATTTATACATCAAATTGTAAACAAATTTTCTAAAATTTGCAGGATTTTCTGAAAATTGTAGAAAAAATTCAATTCATTTTGACAGATATTTAGAAGTTCTGAAAAAATTTCCAAAATAATTTTAAATTTAAAACAACTTCTAGATTTATCAAGATTTGAAAATAAAATTTTGAAGCATTGAAAATAATAACTTTGATTTATATTTTTTTATATTGAAAAATGTGATTATCTTCAATTTTATGTGCGTAAATTACCGTGAAAAATGCTTACGAACCGGGAAAACCCGGGAATTTATTTCGTCGATTAAAACGGCGACCTTGAAAGATCTCGCGCGATTTTATACTATTTTAGTGGATTTGAAAGAATTGATTCACGAGAAGTGAGGTGTTTTATAGGATTTTTAAGGGTTTAAAATATTTTACGAAATCTGACAAGATTCTTAAAAAATTTTTATTGATTTCAATAATTTGAAGAGATCTCAAAGCGTTTGCAATATTTTACGATAAAGAATTTTCTAGAATTTCGGAAAATATGGAACGATTTTACTTGATCTAGAATGTTTTAAAATATTTTCAATGATTTAACAGGATTTAATAAGATTTCCTATCATTTCAATGATTTTAAGGGATTTTATAGCTCTCAATGTATTTTACTACATTTTGCAAGATTTTAGGAAATATTATTATAGACTTTTGCAGGATTTCATAATATAATAGTGGATTTAAAAAAATGTATTCACAAGAAGTGGGGTATTTTGTAAGGTTTCTAAGATTTGAAGAATTTTTAAATTATTTTTTGGAATTCACCCTGAATTCTTATTAATTTATTCTGAATTCTTTTAATTCTTGGAAATTTTTTAAATTATTATAAATTTACTCAATTCTACTTAATCCAATGGATTTTTTTATATTTCTTATTTAATTAATCGCAAGACCAGCTAATAAAATGATCAAAGGATTGGAAACATTTAAAGGTATTTTTGCAAATACCTTGGATTTTGAAAATTTTAATATTTATTTATTGATTTTTCGTATTTTAGAGCATTGAAAATGATAACGTGGATTTATATATTTTTTATATTGAAATATATTAGTACCTTCACTTTTATACGCGTGAATTATTGAGCATTTGAATACAAATTTTTTTAATTGAAAACTTTTAACTTTCAATTTTAAAAGTTCAAAATTTAACGGCTCCACTTTGAGTGCTTTCATTTTCAGCTCAGTTTTTATTATCTCAAGTGGAAAATTTCGTAGCTTTAGTGTTCCATTTTTAAAATTTCATAATCGTGAAAAATCTTTGCGAACCGGGAATTTATTTCGTCGATTAAAACGGCCATCCTGATTAAAATATTTTCATTTTTTTGTTGTTACTTTAACAGGATGGAGACAAATTTTGGAGAATGCCTGAATGTTACATTCGAGGTAGTACAATCAAATATCTCCGAATCCCTGATGAAGTCATTGATATGGTTAAAGAAGACGTTCAAATGAAGAACAGAGGACGTGGAGACATGAAAGGAGGACGAGGTGGTCCAAATCAAAGACGAGGTCCTCGAGGTACAGACATTTTCAATTTAATATCCATATCATTTCTAATATTTATTTATAATATTTATATAATTTTATATATTTGAAATTTTTATGTTCATTCCTGACTAGGAAAATCGGGCATTACCTTGACATTTTGAGCACAGGGCATTTTTTTAGGTCGGAATTTTTCAGATTTGCTTTTGCTTTTGTGAAAAAATTTATATCCTAAAATAAGTTCAGTTGATTCTTTGGGTAGATTTTTCACTGCGGTTTATTAATTAACAGATTTCACATTCTTTCCTCTATTTTCCTCTTTTTAAGAAATCCTATTTTTTCATTTTCAAGAAAATTCCGCTTTTTCTCGATTTAAAAAAAATTGTATTGAAGTAATAGAATCGATTTCAAATCGTAGATTTCAAATTATTTATGTCTTACGGTACAATCGTAAATAGAAAAAATATATATGAGTCAAAAAAAACATGTTCTTCGAAACTCAGATATTTATTTAATAGAAAAAAGTCCTTTCAAAACTTCCTGACGTTTCAGTACACATGCGTACCTTTTTCAAAGGTTCTTAAACCTGATTTGATGATAGTTTAAATAGTCAAACAGATCAATTTTCAGTCAAAAAAAAAGGAACATTTCAGTCAATAGTTTTAAGAAAATTAATTAAAATTTAGTCATTTTTTGAAGTCTCAAAAAATTTTTTCGAGACTTCAATCGATTACAACTATATTTTTTAAAATTGTACGAGAAAAAATCGATTTGAAATACGATTTGAAATCAATAAATATCAACGGTCGAAGAAAGGATTGATTTGTTTCATCAAATCATTTTACAATTTACAGTAATAGAATCAATGAAAATAATCCAAATATTTTTGGTTGAGTCATTGCTTTTTAATTAAAAAGTCTATTATTATGTTTCGTTGAACATTCGTCTTTTTAAGTAGATAAATCGTCTTTTTTACTTAAAAACAAAATATTTTTTATTGAAATTGTCTACTATTATATTTTTGGTTCAGAATTCATCTCTCTTGATTAAAAATAATATTGTTTGGTTCAAAATTACACTATATTGTTAAAAATTTATATTTTTTCGGTCGAAAATTCAACTTTTTTGTAAACATTCGTTTTTTTTTAATGAAAAAATCGTTTTTTTTTTATTGAAAGTTCAGCTTCCTTTTAGGAAAGCAACCTATTTTAGTTGAAAATGTATCGTTTATTGTTGAAAGTTAATTCTTTTTAAGGCAAAAATCTACGATAAAATATTTTTGGTTCAGGATTCATCTCTTTTGATTAAAAATTCTACTGTGGTTGAAAACTCAAATATTTTGTTGAAAAATCACCTTTTTTTAGGTCAAAATTCATCCTGTTTATTTGCAATCTACTATTACATGTTTATTTCAGAATTTCGGCTTTTTAGTTATAAAATTCAACTATTTTAGTAAAAAATCACGTTTTTTGTCCAAAGTTCCACTACTCTTTAAATAAATATTTAAATATTTTTATTCGAATAGTCTACTATTGTGTTTCGGGTTCACAATTCAACTGTTCTGCTTAAAAATTCTACTATTTCATCGAAAGTTCAATTTTTTTTTTCTTAAATTCGTGTTCATATATTATCATATTTTGTGTTTAGAATTATTATTTTTTTAAAATTCTATTTGGGTAAAATTTCAACGGTTTTGTTGAACGCTCGTCTTTTTAATTGAAAATACGTCCTTCTGTTTGAAAATTCATGTCCAGGAAGTTGGCAACGCCAACTTGATATCGAAAAAATAAAAATTGTACTGAATTGTGCTAGATTTTTGCCGTAAAATATATTGAACAATTTCTAAAAAAAGCGAATAAAAAAAACTTAATTTCAAAAAACAGAAACTTGTGCTGTTAAACTAGCACAATAATGATCTTTTATGACGAATCGCACTCAAAATAATATGTATGTTCCACAAAATGCAATCTTTTGGACTTGTTACAAATTTTTGACTTATTTTTTTAACGTGTTTTGACGAAAAATGTGAAAAAATACGAATTTTGAAAAAATGTATTCCACGTCTGAAAAGATTGCATTTCTTTTGGTAAATCGTAATTTGGGTGCAATTTGTCAACAGATATATTTATTGTGATAACCTGGCATTACTCAGCACAAGTTTCAGATTTTCAAAATTCGTATTTTTTAATTTTTGGTCAAAAACTCGTTCGAAGTTAAAAAATAATCAATTTTTTGGGAAAATATTAATTTGAGTGCGACTCGTCATTAGAGATAATTATTGTGTTAGCCTATTTTTCAAGATTTTGACTTCAGATTTGCAGCACAGTAGTATGCATAGCGGGTATTTTATAACACAAATTTTGATAGAAATATCTTTTTGGTCGAAAATCCAACTGTTTCTTTGAAGATTTAATTATTTTCGAAAAGATTCGTCCTTTCGACTTTAAATGCATTTTTTAAGTTAAAAATGCATCTTTCTGGTTCAAAATAAACTTCTTTCTTGTTCAAAATTAATATTTTCGAGTTAATCAAATGTTTTCTTAAAAATTGAAAGCTTTAACTACAGGGTGGCCGTTTTAATCGAAGAAAAAATTTCCGGTTATTTCCGGGTTCGCAAACATTTTTCACGGCCAATGAAATTTAAAAAATCAAACTATATTTTAGACATTTTTCCATATAAAATAATAAACAATAAATTTAAGCATTCAAAGTGGAACACTTGAATTCCAAACTTTTAAGATTGAAGATTTAAAAGTTATAGAGTTCAAAGATTCAGAGTAAGTTTCAGAAACATAAATCCACGTTAACATCTCCAATAGTCTAAGTTAAAGAATCAAGCAATGAACTTTAAACAATTTCAAAATTATATTATTTTAAGTAATTTTAATTTACACATTAAAAATCGAAAAATAAGTTTTTTGACTTAACATTTCTGTAATTAGAAGTTAAATTATTTTTTATGTTAAATAGTCTAGGCATCCTTTAAAAGCTTTAAAATTTTATTTCAAAATCTTGAGAAATCTAGAAGTGGTTTAAAATTTTTCCAAATTCAAAATAATTTTTGAATTTTTTCTATAACTTTTAGAAAATCTTGCAAATAAAAAATAAAAAATTTTAATTTATAAATAACAAAATAACACTTATTATTTGCAAAAATGTTAGAGTATTTTTAAGAGATATTTAGAAGTTTTAAAAAGATTCGAATTAAATGTAAAACTTGAAATAATTTCAAATACTCACAACCGAATTTAAAATAAAATGTAGATTTTTGCAGTTTTCAAACAAAAAATTTAGGATTTTTTTAAGAATTATGAAAAACTTCAAAAGAGTAAAAAAATTCCTTAAGATTCTTAGGAAAAAAGAAAATGATTTCAATCCTTATCAAGATTTTTAGATTGAAACAGTTACAATTCTCAAAAGAAAACTGTTTTTTATCCAAAATTTTCAACTTCAAATGCTTTTAATTTTTACAGGGTGGTCGTTTTAATCGACGAAATAAATTCCCGGGTTTTTCCGGTTCGCAAACATTTTTCACGGTCAATGAAATTTAAAAAAATGGAACACTGAAGCTAAAAAAAATTTCACATGTATTAAAAACTGAGCTGCAAATGAAAGCACTGAAAGTGGAACTTTTAAAATTTGTTAATTAAAAAATGTATTAAAATGCTGAATAATTTACGCTTATAAAATTGCAGGTACTAACATTTACCAATATAAAAAAATATAAATCTATGTTATCATTTTCAATAATCTAAATTTAAAAAAAATGAGCTTTACATTTTTTCAAAATTATATAATTTTAAGGAATTTTGAGCTAGAAACATTAAATATTGAAAATTTTCAACTGAACACTTCTTAAATTAGAAATTCAGTTGTTTTAATTTTAAATAGTTTAAACATCCTTGGAAAACTTCAAAATTTTATTTCAAAATCTTGAAGTTGTTTTAAATTTAAAATTATTTTGTAAATTTTTGCAGAAGTTCTAAAAATCTGTCAAAATGAATTGAAGTTTGCCTACAATTTTCAGAAAATCCTGCAAATTTTAGAAAAATTTTTTACACTTTGGATGTATAAATAACTATTGAACATTTATTATTTGTAAATTTAAATTAATGTAAAACTTGAAATGATGCCTAATACAAAATAAAATGTCGATTTTCGCAGATTTTAAACAAAAAAAATAGATTCTTTTCAAGAATTGTAAAAGGCTTCAAAAGAATAAAAATATTTTCTTAAGATTCCTAGGAAAATTAAAAATAACTTTTCATTTTTAAAAATTATTTTAAGAGTATGTTTTTTAAAAAGTTTGTCAAACATTTAAACAAAAATTTTTAAAATATTCTAGAAGATTTCAAATAAACTTTCTAAAATTTGCAAGTTAATTTTTAATATTTTTAAAACTCCTAAATATGTGTTAACATTACTCAATTTCTGTCTACAAATGTTCATTTGTCAATTATACATCAAAATTTAAAAATTTAACTGACAAATTAAGCATTTTTCAAATATAACTTTTTATTACAATTCAGATAAAGATTCTTTACTTTTAAATATTTTGTTTCAATTTACTTGACTGAAATAAAAATTCAAATATAGCTAAATATTCAATAAGTAATCCTTTTTTTAAATTAAGAATTTCAAATTGAATGGGTTCAAAATGGAATATTTTAGACAGAAAAAATATTTAAAATTTTATAAAATCCTTTAATAAAGAATATATGATTATGAAGTTATTTGTAAGTTGAAAATAGTTTATAAACTTTCAGTCACACGCTCACATTGGTTATTTCTTTCAAATTGAAACTGTTTAAATTTTAACGTTAAAATATGAAAATTCTTAAATTTTGTACTGTTTTCAAATCGTTTTTGTTCACCTTTTATTACTTAAAGTACAGATAAATTAAAAAAAAATTATTTATTTATTAAACGAAAATATTTTGTATCCAAAATTTTCAACATCAAAGGCTTGTATTTTTTATTTGTTCAAGTTCTAAGAAAGTATTTAAAAATTCTTTAAGTTAAAAATGTAAGCTTAGAAATAAACATTTCAAATTTTTAAAGTAAAAAAATTTTTAATGACGCATAAGCTAAATAATAGCATAATTGAAAAACATAATTCTATTAATTATTGTAAAACTGTTGAAATCGAACTTGAGCATATTTTTCTTCTGAAAATTCGTAAAATTCCCGGTCATGTTTGCACCCTGTTTTTTATAAAAAAAAATCTTAGATTTTAAAAACTTTTAATTTTTTAAGCCTTTAAAACTGCATTTTAAAATTCTTGAAATTAAAACACATTCTTTTAAAATTTTTGTTTATCTAAAATAGAAAATTTTTAAAGCGAAAGATTTCCAAATGAAGCATTTTAAACTGAGTGATATAATAATTTACAAAAATCACTATTTGAAAAATTATTAAAAAAACGGTTGAAATCAAAGTTTATTCTAAACATTTTGTAAAATTCCCGGTCAAAAAATAAATGCACTGTCATTTCCTGTTACAGCGGTCACCCTGAACAACTAGAAAACTTTTGGTTGAAAATTCCAGTATTCTCTTCAAAAATCACTTTCCATATTTCGGAAAGTATGGAATCGGCGTTACAATTCACTTTATACATGGAAGTTCTAAAATGTGTAATTAAAAAAAAAAGTTATAACAGCGATTAGCGAAAGGCTAGAATTTTATTTCAAGTTTAAGTGGCCACTCTTATATATGTATTTCGAAAAATTTTTTACTTTTAAACTTTTACAGAAAAAAAAAAAAAAAAAAAAAAAAAAAAAAAAAAAAAAAAAAAAAAAAAAAAAAAACAGAAATTCAGTCTCACATTTACTTAATGAAAAAAAATCAATTCGTTTTTCAGGTACCTTTGGAGGACGAGGTAGACCACCACCCCTCGGTCGAGGAATTGCTCCAGGAGGAGGAGGTGGAGGAAACAAGCCAAATAAATCCAAGTGAATTTACTACTCCTTTTTTTTCTACTTAAGTCTTATTTTATAAGTACCTAAGAGTTTATTCTAAATAATAATTTTGTCTAAAGCGAAAAATTCTCGAAACGATTGTTACTGTATTTAAATGTACGATATTTTGCTGATATGATCCATTGTTAGCATCGTCGAAATAAATACAAATGCAGTCTTCAGTTATGGAAAAAGAGTTTATACTTAAATTCTCGACACATACATACTAAACACGTGACATTTATTACTTTCTTTCCATTTTTTCCTTATCTTACATGGTTAATACTTAATGAGTAGTCTTGGAATAAGAATTAAATTAATATTAAATTTATTTTACATTCAGAGCTTTATTGCGATGCTGAAAATCACGATTCTAAGTCTTTCATTTATGATACGCACATCATACATAACATTGTAATTAGAGTCGATTGTGGATTATAAACTGCATTCAAGTCCATTTTCGGGGATGCAAAATCAGCTCATCCAGTGGAATATTTCGAAAATTTGTCCGGGTGCTTAATATTTATCGCCCTTCAACTGAAAAAAAAGAGAGAATCATTAGCAATATGAAATTGACATCAAAATTGAGATATCGTTATTCAGGGTGTGTTTACGCAAATCATGGAAGAAAATACCCTGAAAATTCAAATTTTGTTTTAAATATCTCAATTTTTTCCCCGGGTATAATTTTGCACAGTACAATTTCTTATAAATAAGTTAGTAAAAACATAATTTATTGAATTTGTTTGGAAAGTATAAAATTGGTGAATTTTAACTAATTTTCAACCAAATACATCAAGTTTTTAACCAAAAATGGAAGTTGAAATAATTAATTTTACGCAAAACAAAAAACCCAAAAATTTGCAATCAAAGTGATGAATTTTCAATTAAAAAGACAAATCTTCAACTGCAATAGATACATTTTAAACCAAAAACCTCAATTTTTAACAAAAGAATTTAACTTTCAACAAACTAGTTTAATTTTCAAAACAAAAAGATAAATTATGAATAATTAACTGAAATACATGAATTTAGGCCTAAAAAGATCAATTTTTGACTATAAATGAAATTCGTCTTTTTTAGTAGTAAATTAATCTTTTTGTTTAAAAATAAGCCTTTTTTTGGATGAGAATTCTTGAATTTTGTTCAAACTTTTCTTTCGGTAGAAAATTAATCCTTTTGTTTAAAAATTAAACTTTTTTGTTAGGTTTAACTACTTTATTAAAAATGCATTTTTTGGTTGACGTTTCAAAATTTTTATCAAAAATTCACCTCTGGTTGGAAATTAAACTGTTTTGTTAAAAATTTCTTTTCGTTGATAAATTACTTTGGCAACTGAAAATTTGTTAACTGGAATACTTGAATTTTTGACAAAAAATGTGAATTTTCAAACAAATTAATTATCCTTAAAAAAATCGACAAAGTACAAGAATTTTCAACGAAATAGCTAAATATAGGTATGAAAAGATCAATTTTTAACCATAAATATTCTCGTTAAATTTAGTTGAAGAAATTAATTTTTAACCATTTTTTTTCTACTTAAAATTTTAAACCAAAAAGATGAATATTTAACTAAAATTATTAATCTTTAACTGTAATAGTGTTCAATAAGAAGGTAAATTTTTAAATAAAATAATGAATGTTTAACTGGAATATTGAAATTTTGAACAAAAAACATGAATTTTCAATCAAAGTGATAAATTTTTAACTAAAATGATGAATCTTCAACTGAAATAGTTAGATTTTGAAATATAAAGATGAAATTTCAAACAAGGATATTAATTTTTTACCAAAAAATACAATTTTTTAAAAACAAAATACATGATTTTTCAAGGAAATGGTTGAATTTAGGCCTAAAAAGAGAATTTTTTAATCATAAATGGAAGTTCAAAGAATTAATTTTAAAAAAAAATCATTTTCAATAATTTCGTTCAATTTTCAAATTAAATGATGAATCTTTAACTGAAATTTTAAAATATAAAGATGAATTTTCAAACAAGATTATTTTTTTACCAAAAAATACAATTTTTTAAACAAAATACATGAATTTTTAAGGAAATAGTTTAATTTAGGCCTAAAAAGAGCAGTTTTTAATCATAAATGGAATCGTTAAATTAATTTTTAACAAAAAAAAATCATTTTTAACAATATCGTTAAATTTTCAATCAAAGTGATGAATTTCCAACTAAAATGATGAATCTTTAACTGTAACAGTGGAATTTTCATAAACAAAAATAAATTATAAAATAAAATAATGCATTTTTAACTGGGATAATGAAATTTCTAACGAAAAAGATTAATTTTTAAATAGAAAGATAAATTTTCATCCAAAAATGAAATATGTTTTCAGTTAAATACCAAATTGATTTTCAACCAAACCGATGAATTTTTAACAGAAATGGTGAATCTTCAACTGGAATAGTTCGATTTTTAACTAAAAAGATCAATTTTCAAACAAGATTCATAATTTTCTACCACAAAATACCATTTTGCAACAAAAACATAATATTTTTTCTAACGAAATAGTTGAATTTAAGTTAAAAATGAACAATTTTTAAATCATAAATGGAATCGTCAAATTTTGAGTTGGAGAAAATTAATTTTCAACAAAACTGATGAATTTTTAACGAAAGCAGTGAATCTTCAACTAAATTAGTTTGGATTTTAATCTAAAAAGATGATATTTCAAGTAAGAAGATTATACTTTCTACCAAAAAAATACAATTTTTCAAGAATGAATTTTCAACTGAAAAATACCATTTTGCAAGAAATTACATTTTTTTCAATGAAATAGTTGAATTTAAGTTTAAAATTTGCATTTTTTAACCATAAATGGAATCGTCAAATTGCCAGTTGAAAAAAATTAATTTTCGACCAAACTGATGCATTTTTAACTAAAAAGATGATTTTTTCAAACAAGAAGATTATCTTCTATAAAAAAATAAAATTTTTCAAAAAAAGAAAAAAAAAGTCGATTTAAGGTCTAAAATGAGCAATTTTAACCATAAATGAATTCGTTGAATTTTCAGTTGAAATAATTAATTTTTAACAATCAATTTTTTTTTTTAAGTTAAATTTTGCATAAGTGATGAATTTCTAACAAAAATCATGAATTTTAAATTAAAACGTTGCACTTTTAACTGTAATTAACAGTAAATTAAAAAATAAATAATTTTAAATCAAAGAGATGAATTTTTAATTAAAATTATGGAATATTTTGTAATTTCCATTTTCAGGTAAAAAAATGATTAATTAAAAAAAAAACGAATTTCCAACAAAACAAATAAAGTTTCAACTGTAATAGTTTCTGCTAAGCAAAAAACCAATTTTCAATAAAACAGCTCAGTTTAAAACCAAAGATGAATTCTCCATGAAAACTATGAAGCTTTAAAACAAAATAAAAAATTAATTTTTAACAGACGAGTGTAGCTTCTAACTCAGTAAATCTTTATAAAAAAATAAATAACAATAAAAATTCTGAACAAAAAATATAGTGAGTGCTATTTCAATTAAAAATTATTTTAATTCTTAATCAAAAACAGTTGAATTCAACGAAAAAAACATAATTTTTTAACACAATTGTAATTTTTAACTACGAAAGATTTTTATGTAAAACAGCAAAATAGTTAAATAAATAAAGCTACTTTTACAAATGAAGAATTATTGTTATTCAATTTTACATTCCAAATTAATTTAACGTTTAGAAAAATAATTATTATTAGTTTTATGATAATTATATATATTTATAATTGTAATAATTAAAAAATAATAATATTAAATTAAAAAGAAAACTCACTGTAGGAGGCAAGATCAATTTCGTCGGGTAATTCGGTGATATTCACATCGAACCTTTCTTGAACATCGTTCAAAATTTTGGCATCGCTTTCGTCACTTACAAGCGTGATCGCCAAACCCTAAAAAAAAAAAAAGATTTCGGAATCTTAGTTTCGAACGAATATGAAATCCAAAGAATATATATAAATAAAAAGTGACTAAATAAAAGAAGCAGATTTTTGATCAAATGATTTAATTTTCGAGGATCCATCAGTTGTGGGTAGTGGTAAAATTGAGTGTCATCATTTTAGGCTAAGATAAAAGATACATCATTTGGAATCCTCGATAGATGAAAAATAATATTAAAATTTAATTTAAAAAATTATAAAGGATAAAATACCTTGGTACCGAAACGTCCAGCTCTCGCTACTCTGTGCAAATATGTGTCAGAATCTTCTGGCATGTCGTAATTGAATACTATGTTTACTCTTTCAATGTCCATTCCACGTCCAAACAAATTCGTCGCCACCAAAATTCTCTGAAAGACAAATTAAAAGTCGAAATTATAGTTAGCTCGTTCTTAAATCAGATTTTCTTAAAATTAGGGAAATCATTTTTCCACGAAAAAAAAATTAATGTTCTCCCAAAAGGAAGATGAATTTTCAACAAATATTTTAATTTTCCATCAATCGATTGGTCGATTTTTCAAACGAAATATTTAACTTTTTAACAAAGAATTGAATTTTCAACAAGAAAATTAATCTTTTATGCACAAGAAACGAATTTTAAACAAAGAAGTTGAATGACTTTAAAATCGAATTTTCAACAAAACAGTCGAATTTTTTATAAAAAAAAAATAATTATGTTTCAACCAAAAAAGCTGCATTTTCAAGTAATTAGTTCAATTTTTAAACAAAAAAGTCGATTTTCCTTAAAAGAAACTGTGTGTAATTTAAAATCTAAAGACAAATTTTCTAAATAGCAGTACAATTTTAGACCATAAAAATAAATTTTTTAACAAAATGTAGTTGATTTTTTTAAGCGAATAGTCGAATTTTTGAACCGTTAAAGTTGAATTTTAAACTAAAAATGATAAATTTTCAGTCAAAAATGGAATATTAAAAATTTCAATGAATAAAATTGATTCTCAACCAAAGAAATTTATCCACAAAAAATTTTAGCCTTCAAGAAATAAAATAAATATTTAACAAAGTAGTTCAACTTTTAACCAAAAAGATGACTTGTGAAAAAATAGGTAAAATTTAAACAAAATAGTTGAATTTTCGACAAAACAATTTCATTTTTAACGAAATATTGAACTGTTAAAAAAAATAATTTTCAGCAAATAGTTCAAAGTTTAACAAAAAATTTAAATTTCAACAGTAGTTAAATTTTTAACAAAATTGTTTAACATTTAACCAAAATATTTGAATGTCAAACAAAATAGGTAAACTTGCAGCAATACTTCATGTTTTAACAAAATAGTTCAATTTTCAACAAAATAAAAATTTTCACAAAATAATTGAATGATCAGCAAAAGGTTTAACATAAAATTAAATTTTCAATCAAGTAGTTCATTTTTTAACGAAAATACATGAAATTTCCACAGAATAGTCAACTTTTCGACAAAATAGTTAGATTATCAACAAAACAGTTCATTTTTCTATCAAATAATTGTAATTTCAACCAAAATAGTTGTAATTTCAACAAAATAGTCAACTTTTTGACAAATAGTTAATTCTTCAAACAAAACAGTTGAAATTTCAAAAAAATAGTCAACTTTCTGACAAAATAGTTATTTTTTCAAACAAATAAGTTGTAATTTTAACAAAATAGTCAACTTTTTTTTACAAAATAGTTCACTTTTCGACAAAATAGTTCAATTTTTAACAAAATAGTTGCAATTTTCACAAAATATTTGTAATTTTTAAAAAATATTCAACTTTACAACAAAATAGTTAATGTTTCAAACAAAATAGTTGAAATATCAACAAGCTAGTTGAAATTTTCAACAAAACAGTTCAGTTTTCAACAAAATAGTGTACTTTTCGACAAAATAGTTGTACTTTTCACAAAATATTTGTAATTTCAACAAAATAGTAAACTTTTTGATAAAATAATTATTTTACACATTGAAATTTCAACAAAATAGTTAAATTTTCTTCAAAATAGTTCAATTATCAACAAAATAGTCAACTTTTCGACAAAATACTTAATTTTTCAACCAAAAATAGTTGTAATTTTAACAAAATAGTCAACTTTATAACAAAATAGTTAATTTTTCAACCAAAAATAGTTCAGTTTTCAACAAAACAGTTTAGTTTTTAACAAAATAGTTCAATTTTCAACAAAATAGTCAAATTTACAACAAAATAGTCAACTTTTCGACAAAATAGTTGCAATTTTAACAAAACATTTGTAATTTCAACAAGTCAACTTTTCGACAAAATAGTTGTAATTTTCACAAAATATTTCTAATTTCAACAAAATAGTCAACTTTTTGACAACATAATTAATTGTTCAGCATTGAAATTTCAACAAAATAGTTCAATTTTCAACAAAATAGTCAACTTTTCGACAAAATAGTTGGATTTTCAACCAAAATATTTGTAATTTAAACAAAATAGTCAACTTTTTGACAAATAGTCAATTTTTCAAACAAAATAGTTGAAATTTCAAAAAAATAGTCAGCTTTCTGACAAAATAGTTAATTTTAAAATAAGTTTTAATTTTAACAAAATAGTCCACTTTTTTTACAAAATAGTTAATTTTTCAAACAAAATAGTTCAATTTTCAACCACATAGTTAACTTTTCGACAAAATATTTGTAATTTCAACAAAATAGTCAACTTTTCGACAAAATAGTTGTCATTTTCAAAAAATATTTCAACAAAATAGTCAACTTTCTGACAAAATAGTTACTTTTTCAACATTGAAATTTCAACAAAATAGCCAACTTTTCGACAACATAGTTGAATTTTCAAACAAAATAGTTGAAATTTTAACCAAATAGTTGAATTTGCAACCAAATGATTGGAATATTTAACAAAATAGTTGCATTTTCAGCAATAGTTAAATTTCCAACAAAACAGTCGAATTTTGAATAAATTAATTTTTGAGCAACACAGTTTAATGTCTACAAAGTAAAAAATAATTACCTTTTGGAAGTCCTTGAATTGTTGATACCGCGATAATCTTTCTTCTTGTGTCATCCCTCTGTGAATTCCAATTGCTGGGAAATTTTGGTCGGTCAAAAGTGTCGCAAGGGCCATGCATCTTTGTACTGATTTCACAAATATTACAACCTGAAAAGAGAAACGACACATTATTTTATAATTAGGAAACCAAAATTTTCATCTTTGCTATTTAGATTCTTAGTTAAAAAAAAACAAAACAAAAACAACATTAAATAAAAAACTAACCTGGTTGAATTCAAGAACATCAAGAAGTTCAAACAACTTTTTGTTCTTCTCGTTTTCTTTCAGTTTGACGTAGTGCTGCTGCAAACCGTGCAGCGTAAGTTTTGCTTCGTCGTCGACGTAGACTTCCATGGGCTGCGCAGACAAATATTTTTGGTAAGACAACCTACTCCTAGCCTAACTATTTCATTTTCCCCGCACCCTTAATTTCAAACTTGAGTGAAATGGAAATTAAAAGTTAAGAGAGAAGTTAAAATAGCTTAGAAGAATTCAAAATATTAGAAAACAATATTTTCACTGGAGAATCAAATTATTCAAAAATAGAATCGGAAAGTCAATTCCACTGTGACTAGTGTAAATCGATAATTAAAAAATATATATATATATATTTCATACATTTAAAAATATGTAATATAAATCATTCAAAAGGACATTTTCAACAGCTGCAAGTTGAATTTAATATTTGAGTCTTTAAATTTAGAATTAAAAGAGCGTCAAAAATTTGCAAGTTTTTAAATATAAAAGAACGTTTAACCATGCTTTTTATTTCATATATCTGAGATTTTTTCAGGTATAATTTTACATAGTTCTATATGAAATTCAATTTAAAACGCTTCAAATTATAAAATTTTCAAATAGAATAATTGAATTTTCAACGAGATAGATGATTTTTTAACCAAATAGTTGTATTTTCAATCAAAATAGTTTAATTCTGATCTAAGAAATATTAATTTTACACCAAAATCAGAATAGTTACTTACAGTTTAAAGAATTAATTTTTCACACAATAAACAAGTTTTAAACAGATTAATTCTTAAACAATTCAATTTACAACTAAAAAAAATTAATTTTCACCTGAAATGATGAATATTCAATTGGAATACTTAAATTTTTAATCAAAAAGATTGAAAAAAAAAACAAACAATTTTTAAACAAAATACATGAATTTTTAACCAAATAGTTGAATTTCAACTAAAAACATCCATTTTCAACCAAACTGATGAATTTTTAAATAAAATTATGAATCTTTAACTGCAATAGTTAAATTAAAAAATTTTAACCTACAAAATTTCTACTAAAAAGAGAAATTTTCAATAAAATACATGAAATTCAACTTAAAAAATACATTATCAACCAGAAATTGAATAGTTAAATTTTCAGTTAAAAAAGTTACTGTTCTACCAAAAAGATGTTAAAAAAAATAAAACAGTTAAATTTTTACTTAAAATCGTGTATCTTAATAAAAACTGGAATAGGTCAATATTAAACAAAAAATTATGAATTTTCGACTAAAAAAGATACTTTTTCATCCAAAGTTACAGTTTTCAGTTTCAAAATAATTTTTTTTTAATAGTTGCGTTTTCAAATAAAGTAATGAATTTTCAACTGAAATTATGAATCTTCAACTAGATTTTTTAATAAAAAGAAAAAATTACAACTGAAATGGTTAATATTTATCTAGAATTATTAAAATTGCAACCAAAAAGATGAATTTTCAAGCAAGAAAATTAATTTCTATTAATTTATTCTAATATATATTCTGCCAAAATCAGATGTCCGAAAAAATTAAGTTTTTTTTTTTTTTTTTTTTTTTTTTTTAATGAACTTAAAAATAAAAAAGTTATAACTGATGCCATTATAAATAAAAAACTGTTTTTAAATGAAAATTTTCAAAATTCACACAAAAAAACATAAATTTTAACAATGTTTTTTTCAATTGAATTTTTTCTGACCCTCACTTCTTACCATTTTTTTAAAAAGATTGCATTTTAATAAATGACGGCTTATTTTCTTCCGGAAAAAACATTCTCTAGAAATCTGCTGTTTCCAATTTTGAAAGTGAATTTTCGATGGCTCTAAATCGTTACATTTTTTTTTTTTTTTTTTTTTAAACAAATAATTATATTTTAAGATTGAATAATTTTAAAATTGAAGTTAAAATTTTTACAATTCAACAAAACACATTTATCAACTAAAATTGATTTTTGTTGAGAATTTTTTTTTGCTATAACAACGTGACTTCCGATTGAATAATCCATAATTTTAGTTAGAAATTCACCTCTGTGGTAGAATGATCTAAATTTTAACTATTCAATTTTTGATTGAAAAATTATATTTAGGAATGAAAATATAACTATATTTTGAAATAAAATTTTTTTTTTATAAAACTTCAACAAAAAGCAAACAAATTAAAAAACCAAAAAAAAATTCAACTAGAAAGATAAATTTTCAACCGAAAAATTAATTTTTAATAAAAGAGTACCTTTCCACAGAGTAATACAATTTTATGCCAAAAAAGATGAATTCTTAGCGAAATACTTAGTAGCTGATATTACAACAAACTATTGTAATTTTTATTTTAAAAAAAAGTTCAATTCAATCAACAAGGATGAGATGAATTTTTAATTAAAAGAAAGATTTTTTTCGATCAAGAGAAAGTTGCAAACAAACTGTTGATTTTTGATACAAGATGATTAATTTTGTACCATTAGAGAATGAATTTTCAACAAAATACATCAATTTCGAATGAAAAACTTGAATTTTTAACCAAAAAGGGAAGCTAAATTTTCAGTTAAAAAAAAACCTACTTTTACAAATGAAGAATCATTGTAATTCAAATTTAGATTACAATTTAAGAAAATTAAGAAAATTTTCGAGGAAGAAAATCCCTGATATTTCCAGGTAGGATAGACGCCCTTTTAACACTAAAAATGAAAACACTCAAAATTTTGTAGCCACAGTGAATTAAAATAAAGTTATATAAAAAAAGAAAAGCATCACAGAATGGCCTAGAACTTAAGAAATTATTTTGAAAATAGCAACGAAAAAAAAAATTGCCTTTACAAAACAAAAAAAATGTTTTGGCCCAGACTAAATTTAAATTCTCTTTGCTAAAACTACTATGCCATTAAAAAAAAAAAAAGAAGAAAAGAGTAATCTCAACATCAAACTAAAATTGAATAAAAAAAAAATAAAAAAAATAAATTTAAATAAATCCCTGATTCGATCCCATGATCCTAGAAATCAATCTCCTTAGTCCAATTCAAGACGTGACACATGATGATAAAAAGGATAAATAGAAAATAGGTAAAAATTCGTCGTTTGATTGGGTTAGTCTAACTTTTTACATACGGTTCGGCGAATTCCACCTCTCGGTAGTGCCAACACTCGGTAATGTAAACTGTCTGCAGTCACCCTGACAGAATAAAGTCGGCGCACCCAGGAAATGCTTCTCAGCCACTCTCCACAGACAGTAAGAGACACGACCACCTCTCTCGATGGACACATTCCTCTCATCGAAGACTTGTACATCGATCGTCTTTTGTCTTCCCCCGTAATCTCGATTATTTCATTTTTAATTTTTTTTGTTTTGTTTTTTTTTTTGTTTCGAGGCTCTACTTATAATCCCCGACGACAAACAACAATAACAACAACGACAACAGGCTTCTCTAATCGACATTTTCCTCCTTTAAAACAACAACTAATCGTGGCCAAAACGGAAAGCAGCACTTGCACCCACGTAGAGATCCACAGATCCGTGTTAAATTTCCTCACATCATCTCCAACCAACCCCATCACTAACATTTTTTTTATCGTATTAATTTTTTCCTTCAATTTTTATTATCCATTTAACACAACCACTAGGTGGTTTGTATATATATATTTTTTTTGATCTAGCCTCGAATATTATCGGTGAATTTAACTCCCAATCTAATAATCGCGGGCCCCAGCGAATCCTCTTGAATCTTCTTTCTTGACACTCTTCTTTCTTCTGGTCTTGATGTCTTCTTAGCCCACCACCCCCCGCCCAAAATTTCATTTTTTTTTCAACCCGGAGAACCCACCCCCAAGCGCCACCGCGTCTACTCATTTTACAAAATGCTCAAACTGTGCTTTTTCTCGTTTTTTTTATAGCCTTCCGGCTTTTTTGTTTCTGCTTTTAATGAAATTTTCTACTCGATGTGGGTTTTTTTTGTGGTTGGGAGTGGTGCGTTGTGGTTTTTTTTTTTAGAGAGGAAAGAGATGATTCGGAATCGTGTGAAAGGTGTGGATCCATTTGGAAGTCGAACGTAATCGTCCGGGATACGAGGAATTGAGGCAAAGGATTTTTTTTTTCTCGGAAAATTGTGGACATTTGGAGATTATTTTGCCCAAGGAATAATATTTTTCGTGTATTCAAGGAACGCATTTCGGCTTTTTCGAAGCGGTTAACTAGCCTAACCCGCGGGTGCGCCTTGATCGAGATTTTTGAGCTCTGTCCTGGGACCAAGTAGGGGCGAACGGAGTTTGAAGAGAACAGGAAGATTGGCTAATTACATCTTGCATGAATTTCTTGCAGACTGGTCGAATTTCCTTCGACAATGTGGCGCTGAACATCATCACTTGTTTGCCGTGTGGTGTGGTTCGGAATATTTCCTGTACGTCCCTTCGCATATCTAAAATGAGAAAAAGGAAAATATGGTTTTAGAAATAGGGCTGTTAAATTTATGTCAAAAAGTAGAAAGTATTTTTAATTTTTAGCAGGGCATCAACTCAAATCCTGGAAAAAAAAATCCTGAAAATTCCAGGTCAGGATGGCCGTTTGAATCAACATTGTTCACGGTCAATGAAATTTAAAAAACGAAACACTTTCATAAATTATAGAGTTCAAAGATTCAGATTAAATTCCAAAACTATAAATCCACGTGAACATTTTCAATAGTCTAAATTTTGAAGAATTAAGCAATAAACTTTAAAAATGGATAAATAATTTTTTTAATTTAACAGTTTTTAAATTAAAAGTTAACTTATTTTTATGCTAAATATTCGAGGCATCCTTAAGAAGCTTTAAAATGTTATTTCAAAATCTTGAGAAATCTAGAAGAACTTTTAAATATATTTCAAAATGAATTGAACTTTTTCTATAACTTTTAGTAAATCCTGCAAATAAAAAAAAATTAAATTTATAAATAACAATACAACTTATTATTTTTAAAAATATTAGTGTAATTTTAAGAGATATTCAGAAGTTTTAAAAAGATTCGAATTAAATTTAGAACTTGAAATAATTTCAAATACTTAAGGGCATGTGATACTTACAGTTTCCCCGACTTTTTTCCACAAAAATAAAAATTTTTAAAAACTGAATTCGGAGATGCTATAAAATATCATAACGGACGTCCCCGGACTAAATAAAAATTTTATGCATATGTATTATTTTGAGGTTACGTCGTTTTTCATCTCTGCCTTTCCAATAATCTGGAAATAATTTATGAAATAAAATTTTTTGATTGCCTACAAAAAGGGTTAGTTCCGGGAGAAAATTTCAAAAAATTTTTTGAAAAAAAAAAAAAAAAAAACAAATAAAGTATGTGGGGACGTCCTTTAGCATGTTCGCTATCATCCCCCAAATTTTTAAGACAAAATATTGATTATCCTAGAAAAAAAGCCGTCGGAATCTAAAAGTGGTAAAATCGATACTAATTCCTAAGCGCTATGCAAATTAATCAGATTTTGCTAAATTTAAACTTTTTTGAATTAAACCCAAAAAAAAGTGTGTGGGGACGTCCGTTAGCATGGTCGCTATCATGTCCCAAATTTTTTAAGACAAAATATTGATTATTAAAGAAAAAAACCGTCGGAACCTAAAACTGGTAAAATCGACAATTTTCTAAGTATCACATGCCCTTAAGGGCATGTGACACAGCTTACCGACCACAGTTTTTCAGTTCACTGAATATTTTTTTGAACCTAAGAACTTTTTTTGTAAATAAAATAACGAGTTGAAACTTTGGGAAATGTATTAGAGTACAATAAAGTACGTTTAGGTACTGCATTTTGGTAGGAACTTCACTGAAAATTATTTCATCTTTTTTCTGAACCTCAACATTTTTTGAACGTTCGAACTTTTTTTATACATAAAATATCGGTCTCAAACTTTGAGAAATGCAAGAGCCGAAAGAAAACTACATTTAAGTACAAAGATTAACAATAAAAGATGTAAAAAAAATATTTTAACAATCAATTCCAACGGCATCAGCTGGTAACGTTGTACACGAAAATGCGAACTCTCTAGAGCCTCGTCTAGTGGCCGCCAGGTTTCGTATTTTCGTGTACAACGTTACCGGCTGATGTCGTTGGAATTGATTGTCAAAATATATTTTTTTTACATCTTTTATTATTAAGCTTTGTACTTAAACGTAGTTTTCTTTCGGCTCTTCCATTTCTCAAAGTTTGAGACCGATATTTTATGTATAAAAAAAGTTCGAACGTTCGAAAAAGGTTGAGGTTCAGAAAAAAGATGAAATAATTTTCAGTGAAGTTTCTACCAAAATGCAGTACCTAAACGTACTTTATTGCACTCTAATACATTTTCCAAAGTTTCAGCTCGATATTTTATTCACAAAAAAAGTTCTCAGGTTCAAAAAAACATTCAGTGACCTGAAAAACTGTGGTCGGTAATATAGGTATTTAGCTGTGTCACATGCCCTTAAAGCCGAATTGAAAATAAAATGTAAATTTTTTCAGATTTCAAACAAACTATTTAGCATTTTTTTAAGAATTGTGAAAGACTACAAAAGAATAAAAATTGTCTGAAGATTCTTAGGAAAATTGAAAATGCTTTTTCACTTTAAAAAAATTATTGTGCATGGAAAATTTTAAGGATTTTATTTAATTTGCTACATTTTTAAAAATTACTTAAAATAATTTCAAGTTTTTAATTAATTTTGAATCTTTTCAAAACTTCTAAATATCTTCTAAAATTACTCAAATTTTTTCTGCAAATAATAAGTGTTCAATTGTCAAAAATGTGCTCAAAAATCTTTCTTGGTTGAATATTCAATACTTTTCTTCAAAATTCATCCCTTTTTTTTAAATGAAACTTTTTTCTCAAGAATATATTCGTCTTTTTGGCTTCGAATTTTTTAATTTGGTAAAATATTTGACTGCTTTGTTGATAATTGACTTTTTACATTGAAAATTCGCCTTTTTAGCGTGAAAATTCAACAATTAGGTACAAAATTAAACTATTTGGTTCCAAATTAATTTTTTGTAGAAAATTCATTTTCGCTTAAAAATTTTACAATTTAGTTGAACTTTTTTATTCTTGGCTGAAGAATCTTTCTTATTTTAATATCTGACACTTTTGTTGCAAATTCGTGAATTTAGTTTAAAAATTCATATATTTTTTTGTAAAATATATTCCTACTTTGGCTTGAAATTTTTACAGTTTGGTAACAAATTCTACTATTTAGTTGAAAATTTAGTTTTTTGTGGAAAATTCAAAACATTTTCGTTTAATTTCTTTCTTGACTGAAAACGCAACTCATTCCGTAGGAATTTAATTTTTTTTAAATTTAAAGTGACACTTTTTGTAGAAAATTATTATTTTTTTAAAATTAAAACATCATGTTTTTATTGAAACTACCTCTTTTGTGCTTGAAAATTAAAAAATTTATATGAAATTTTTTCTTCTTGGCCGAAGAATCCTTATTTTAATATTTAACACTTTTGTTGCAAATTCGTGAATTTAGTTTAAAAAATTATCTCTTTTTCGTAAAATATATCCGTACTTTGGCTTGAAAATTTAATTTTTGGTTGAAAATTTAAAACAGTTTCGTTTAATTTCTTTCTTGACTGAAAATTCAACTCTTTTCGTAGAAATTAAAATTTTTTAAATTTAAAGTGCAATTTTTTGTAGAAAATTAAATTTTTTTTAAATTAAAAAAAATCATGTTTTTAGGTTGCAAATTATGTTGTTGTAGAAAATACGTCTTTTTCACTTGGAAATATAACAATTTAGTTGAATTTTTTCTTCTTGGCTGAAAAATATGTCTTAATTGGATATTTAACACTTGTTAGAAGTTCGTGATTTTTGTTTAAAAAATTGATCTCTTTTGTAAAATATATTCGTAGTTTGGCTTGAAATTTTTACAGTCTGATAGAATATTCTACTATTTGGTTAATAATTGACTTTTTTTTGTTGAAAAATCGCCTTTTTCGCTTGAAAATTTTATAATTTATTTGAATTTTTTTTCTTCTTGACCGAAAAAATATTTATTAGTTGAATATTTAACACTTTTGTTCTAAATTTGTGTTCTTGGATTACAAATTGATTTTTATTTCTTTGTTAAAAACGAAACTTTTTTGTAGAATATACTCGTCTTTTTAGCATAAAATGTTTACAGTTTGGTAGAAAATTAACTTTTTTTTAAATTGGTATTTTTCAAAATTCAACTTTTTTCGTAGAAATTGAATTTTTTTTAAATGCAACTTTTTGAAGAAAATTAAATTTTTTATGAAAAAATCCTATTTTCGAGGTGCAAATTAATTTGTTGTAGAAAATTGACCATTTCGCTAGAAAATTTCTCAGATTAGTTGAATTTTTTTCTTGACTGAAAAATATTTATTTGAATATTTTGTTGGAAATTCGTGATTTTGATTCAAAAATTGATCTCTTTTTCAAGAAATTTTATCTTTCATTGGTTAAAAACGCTACTCTTTTGTAAAATATATTCGTATTTTGGCTAGAAATTTTTACAGTTTGATAGAAAATTCTGCTTTTTTGTTAAAAATTTGCCTTTTTAGCTTGAAAATTTAACACTAGTTGAATTTCGATTTTTATCTTAAAAATTCAACACTCCTTAAATTTTTCTATTCTTAATTGAAAAATTCAGTACTGTTTGTAAATCTACATTTTTTTAAATTCAATTAAATGTCCCAAAATTAACATTTCTTCAAACATTCATATTTTCAGGTTGAAAATTCAGTTGATTGATTGAAAATGTGTCTTTCAGACCTAAAATTTTAACAGATTGGTAGAAAATTAAACTATTTTCTTGAAAATTCGTATTCTTTCGTACAAACTGAATTTTTTTAAAATTCAAAATGCAATTTTTTTGCAGAAAATTCGTCTCTTTGGATGATAATTTTAACAGTTTTGTAGAAAATGTAACCAGTTTGTAACATACGTATTTTTAACTTCAAAAATTCAACACTCCTTAAATTTTTCTTTTCTTAATTGAAAAAATAATATAACACCTGTTGAAAATCCACATTTTTCGTTTGAAAATTAGATTTTCTTTTTTAATTCAATTGTTTACCATAAAATTAACTTTTCGTAGAAAAATCATTATTTTCGGGTTAAAATTAAATTGTTTTATAGAAAATTTGTCCTTTTGATCTTAAATTTTAACAGTTTATTAGAAAATTAAACTATTTTGTTAAAAAATTATCTATTTTCGTACAAACTGAATTTTGTAAATTCAAAATGAAATTTTTTTGCAGACAATTTAACCATTTTGTATAAGATACGTATTTTTAACTTAAAAAATTCAACATTCCTTAAATTTTTCTCTTCTTAATTGAAAAATATACAAATTGTTAAAAATCCACATTTTTTCTTTGAAAATTATTATTTTTTAATTCGATTATTTGGCATGAAATTAACTTGTTGTGGAAAAATTATTATTTTCGGGTTGAAAATTAAATTGAATTACAGAAAATTGGTCTTTTTTCGCACAAAATTAAAGTTTTTGGTTATAAATAAAACTGTTTTAGTTTAAATATCCAAATTTTTGTCAGGAATTCGTCTTTGACTATGATTGTAAAATTTTCCTGACTTTCCCAGGCATATAAAAATTCCCTAGCAATTCCAAGTTTTCAAAAAAAAAAAAAATAAATAAATAAACACCCTGTTTAGCTATTGAGAATCCATCAGTTGTGGGTAGTGGTAAAATTGAGTGTCATCATTCTTGGCTAAGATAAGAGATACATCACTTGGAATTCTCAATATCAATTAAAAATAGAATCATTCCTGAATAAAAAAAAAAAATAAATAAGAATAAAAATAAAATAAAGTAACTTACCTAGTAATTCGAGCATTTTGTCACACTCATCCAGAATAAAGTGTTTCAAGTGCTTTAAATTGAGTTTCTTGTTACGAACGAGCGCCAAAATACGACCCGGAGTACCGACGACAATGTGAGGACACGTGTTTTTCAAAACCTCTTCATCCTTCTGAATAGGAAGACCGCCAAAAAATACGGCAACCTGAAAATTAAAATTCTCATATAACATCCCCCCTTGCTAAAATTTCTATTTTTTAAAAGTAAATTTGAAATTTAAATTAAGGATACGTCAGTTGTGGGTAGTGGTAAAAATGAGTGTCATCACCTTTAGCTAAGAAAAGTTATACATCATTCGATATCCTTAAATAATTAATAATTCGAAAATTCTCAAATTAAAATGAATTTTTGAAAAATTTTACCTTAACGGTGGGCATGTATTTGCTGAACCTCTCGTACTCTTTGCTAATTTGGAACGCGAGTTCTCGTGTGTGACACATGACTAGCACATAGGCCTGGTTTTCTGTGAGTTCTAGTTGCTGGAGAGTAGCGAGGACAAAAACGGCCGTTTTTCCCATACCGGACTTGGCCTGGCAAAGAATATCCATGCCAAGAACAGCCTGTGGTATGCATTCGTGTTGAACTGTAAATGAAAAGGAAAACCGTTCGTTCAATCGGAGTATCGAAAGATTTCAGATTGAAAGAAATTAGGTATTTTAGGTAAAACTTCAGAACAGATCGAATTCAGCCACAGTAAATCTGATGTCCCTATCTGTTAGTGTCATCATTTACAATATTATAATCATAAAGTTATAGAGAAAAAAAGAATTTTAGATTTCTTTTGTCCACTAGGTTACTTCTTACAGATGTCGTTGATTATAATTTCGCATTTTTTTACAATCAGGGATCACAGTGGAAAGGTAGATCAAAAAAGGGGAACATTTTTTTTATAAGAAAGGTTGTATTTTTAAATAGGGTTAAATGATTTTTAGTTACTTGAGAAATTACAATTTTTTAAATTGGGTATAATTAAAATGAGATAATTAGAATTGGATTCTTTCAGGGTGCCAGTTTTAATCGACGAAATAAATTCCCAGTTTTTTCACGGTTCGCAAACATTTTTCAGTCAATGAAATTAAAAAAAATGGAACAGTAAAGCTAAACAATTTTCCACTTGAGGTAATAAAAACTGAACTGAAAATGAAAGAATTTAAAGTGGAACTGTTAAATTTTGAACTTTTAAAATTGAAATCTAAGTTTTTAATTAAAAAATGTTGTATTCAAATGCTCAATGAACTTTAAAATTGTCAAAATTATATAATTTTAGGGAATTTTAAGTTGGAAACATCAAGTATTGACAAATTGAAATTATTTGTACTAAATTCCTAATTCAATTATTTTCCTTTTAAATAGTTTAAACATCCTTGGACAATTTCAACATTTTATTTCAAAATCTTGAGAAATCTATAAATTTTTAAAAATTTAAAATTATTTTGGAAATTGTTTCCGAACTTCTAAATATCTGTCAAAATGAATTTATTTTTTTCAACAATTTTCTGAAAATCCTGCAAATTTTAGAAAAATTCTGTGCTATTTGGATGTCAAACAATACAGTTAAAGATTCTTTACTTTTAAATATTTGGTTTCAATTTACTTGTCTTAAATAAAAATTCAAATATTGCTAAATATTCAATAATTTGTAAATTTCCCGGTAAAAAAATGCGACTGTCATTTTCCAGTCTCAAAAAATTCCTAGCCATTTCCCGGCCCAGCGGCCACCCTGTTTTTTGTCAGATATTGGGAATGGTAGTCTACTATTTCGCCACATGGTGCCGAAAAATGGAAAGTATTTCCATCTTATACAGTGAAAAAACACGTTTTTTGTGAAACAGTTTTTTTTTTTTTTTTTAATTCAATTATTTCATGTAAGTTTCAATGCATATTAAGCTCAAATAAACTTCAATTAATGTATGCAAGCAACAAATTTTATCCATATTATGCCCAGAATACGAATAATACTTATTTTTGCTTATAGAATGAAGGTTTAATTTATTAATTTCTCATGTTAACTTAAAAAGTTTTAAACTGAAGAAAACTCAAAGTTTGACAGCACAATATTCACTATCCTTTAATTTATAATTTGTTATGACTTGAAAATTAAATTTCCTCGAATTTTCAACATCTGATTATTGAATTTTCTTTAATTTAATCTTCACTTTTTTTCAATTTCAAACAATTCAATTTTCAAACATTCAAGTTTCCGTTTTCTTTAATTTAAAACAAATTCAAAAATTGAATTTTCAAATGTGAAGAATTAAAGAAACCTTCTCATTGAATTTTTACCAGAAAATTCAATTTTTTAAACTTTAACAGTTGTATATTCTATTTTGAAGAATTTAATTATCAGTTTTCTTAAATTCAAAATAATTGAACTATACAGTTGAAAATTAAAACTTGTTAGTTGTATATTCAATTTTGTTGTTGTAATTTTAAACAATTTCATTATCATTTCTCAGTTTAAAACCATTTTTTCAAATTTCTACAATTATCAAGAGTTGAATATTAAATTTTCAAGAATATGTTTAGTTCTTTTTAATTCAAAACGTTATTAAACTTTCAGTTTTATTTAATTTGAAATGATTCAATTTTCAAGAGTTTAAAATTAAGTTTCCGCAAGTTGGAAATTTAATTCTCTTAAATTTTGAACAGTTAAAGTTTCTCTATTGATCAATTTTCAAAAACTGAATATTTAATTCACTTCAATTCGAAATTTCATTGAATTTCCCGTTTTCTTGAATTAAAGGCAATTGAATTTTCAAATGTTAAAAATGCAACTGTTGAAAATTAATGAAAACTGATAATTGAATTTTCAAATTATAATAATTCAACTGTTAAGAAATTGAAGAAAGCTGATCACTGAAGTTTGAGCAGTAAAAAATTAGGGTTTTTCTACTTTCAACAGTGGAATATTCAATTTTGAACTTAATTTTCAGTTTTCTTAAATTAAAAATACTTGAATTACTAAAAAATTTAATTTTTTCCAGATGACTATTCAATTTTCTTAAATTTTGAGCTTTCAATTTAAAACAATTTAATTTTCAAAAGAATGATACATTCATCTTTCAAATGTTAGAAATTCAATTTTTTTAATTTTCTGTAGTTATCAACAGTTAAATATTGCAATTTCTCCAATTTTCGTATGCTGAATTTTCAGCTCTCTTCAATTAAAAATCTCATTGAATTTTTAGTTTTTTTTTTTGAATTAAAAACAATTCAACTTTCAAATGTTAAAAATTCAACTGTTGAAAATTAAAGGAAACTGATGATTGAATTTTCGAATTATAAAAATTCAACTGTGAAAAAACTGATCACTGAATTTTTAGCAGTATAAAATAACGCTTTCCTACTTTAACAGTGGAACATTCAATTTTTAACTTAATTTTCAGTTTTCTTAAATTAAAAATACTTTTATTACTCAATTTTTTTTTTTATAGTTGAATATTAAATTTCCAAGTTCTCTTCAATTAAAAATTGCATTCAATTTTTAGTTTTCTTAAATTAAAAGCTGTCAATTTAAAATAATTTAATTTTTAAAATAAAAATACATTGATCTTTCAAATGTTAAATTTTTTTAATTTAATTTTCTACAATTATCACCAGTTAAATATTGATTTTTCTTCAACTTTCAAGAACTGAATTTTCAGTTTTCTTAAATTAAAAGCAATCGACTTTTCAAATATTAAAAATTCAAATATTCAAAATTAAAGAAAACTGATCATTGAATTTTGAAATATTAAAAATTAAACTGTTAAAAAAATGAAGAAAGCTGATCACTGAATTTTTAGGAGTAAAAAATTCAGACTTAACTCCTTTAACAGTGGAATATTTAATTTTGAACCTGATTTGCAGTTTTATTGAATAAAAAATACTTTTATTACTAAAAAATTAAAGTGTTCTAGTTAAATAATTAAATTTCTTATATTTTCAGCTTTCAATTTAAAACCATTTAATTTTAAAAACAATCATACATTGATCTTTTATAATGTTTTTTTTTTTTAATTTTCTGCAATTATTCACAGTTAAATACTTTATTTTCTTTAATTTTCAAGAACTGAATTTTGAGAAGTAAAAAATAAAGTTTTTTCTACTTTCAACAGTAGAATATTCAATTTTGAACTTAATTTCCAGTTTTTTAAATTTAAATTAATTGAATCACTAAAAATTAAATTTTTTTCAGATGAATATTCAATTTTTTTAAATTTCAGCTTTCAATTATCAACAGATAAATATTCAGTTTTCTTCCATTAAAAACACTGAATTTTCAGTTCTCTTTAAACAAAAAAAAAAAATTTGCAGTTTTCTCGAATTTAAAACAATTGAATTCTGAGTTTCCTTTAATTTTCGAATTTTGAATTCAACCGTTGAAAATTCAGTCGTTGCAAATTAAATGTAATAAACAAACATTTCAATTTATACAAAAAATTCATTTACAAGTTGACTTTTTTCGAAAAACAGGTCGTAATTGGTATTTTGTTAACAAAAAACATGTTTATATGTTGAAAATTGTTCTCATAATCAAGAAAAGTGCCTCATTTATACACTTTTTTGAAATAATTATTATTTTAGCTTTGCTTTACTCAAAACCTAAATAGTTTAATTTGAAATAAAAAAAAAAAATAAAATAAAAATTAAAGCTCAATTAAACAAAGAGGGGAAAAGGGGAGTTTTTCTTTTAAATTTTTCAAAAAAGGGAAAGGAGAGATTGTGATCCCTGTGAAATAAAGGAATTGGGTATATTTTGAAATAAAAAGTACCTTCAGAAGGATGTTCGAAACCACAGTCGACGATGGCTCGCAGGATTTCCGGCTTAAGAAGGAAGTCTCTGAATCCACTACTGTGAATGGATACGTAAGTACCTTTAACTTCCTTCTTTGCGGGAGCATCTCCACTTCCATCGACAACCGGCTCGGTCTGCTCCTCGTCTTCGTAATCTAAAAGGTCGTCGTTGTCGGCCATTTTGAAGGTTCCTGGATTTTACGAAGAATAAAAATATCTGTAAAAAAGAAGAAAATTGGTTGCTCCCTCCTTTCAAATAATTCATTAAAATGTTTGCAAGATATCTGAAAGTTCTTCGAATTTAAGAGCCGTCAGTATTTCTCTCATTGTAGACAATTTCGAATTTTAAATATTTCTTAATTTATTTAAAAAATAAGTGTTGTTCGGGTTTCTGGGAAAAAAATTTCAGATTTTCCAATTAGTGACTTGAAAAAATGTTATATCAATAAAATTAAATAAAACGATTTTAAAATTACGACTTCAAATTTGTATCTGATAATGCCACATATGCTGAAAACCCCACTTTCCAGAATTCAAGAAGACGCCATTTTGACAGCGTGTTTCCACTTTGGTCACAATCACGTCACGTAATTTCCTTTTTAATAAAAATTAACTTAGCAACACATTTTAACTTTAATTCACAAAACCGAAACTTATCTAATTTTCGTAAAGTTTAGGAAAAACTGGCTCGGAAAACCCGGGAAAAAACGACCATGCCAAGCCGCCATTGCTCCAAAAATTAAAATTACACTAAAATAAAATTACTTACGCAATCGTCACGACGGATTTCTATAATTTATGAATAAAAACAGAATTCCATTTAATAATTTTCTTTTATAATTAGTCATTTGAGACGAAATTACTCCAAAAACGCTCTTTCAAGGCTAAGACGCAACATACGGTGAAAGCAGTAGTCAGCGTTTGTTTACTAATTTTGCATTAAAAAACTAAAGTGAATTTTAAGTTCAGGGAAAAAGGGACTTTCGATTTGAGAAATTGTGTGAAAAAGATTTGTAATTTTCGTAACGATGTGAATGGATTTTAGTTACCTAGATTTTTGTCGAAGAGACGCTTTCCTTGCACACTGCGCCTTTATGCGCCTTTCATGGAACGGGAAACGCCGGAAACGCGCGCACACACACCACGCACACTGAATGAGTGTCTTGTAGGTTACACGTTACACTTCGTTTACACACCCGCCTTTCCCCAACTTGATGTATTTACAACCGCCTCTAAACGGCCGAGAAGTCAAAAGTGGGGGAAGGAAAGAAAGAAGCTTCAGTGGACGATATCCAAGATGTCCACACGCCGAGGGTCATACACTAATACCAATTACATGAAACAAAACTTTATATTTTTAATAACTTTAAAAAAAAAATTTTTTTCATTCTAACTGTATTTCGATATAATTTTTTATTTTCTGAAATCTATTAAATTAAATAATAAACTCATTACAAAAAACGAATTATCGATTTCAGTTGTTTAATGGAATAGCTTTTGATCTGCTTTTGAAAAATAAAAAATAATATCCAATTACAGTATTACACGTACGAGTTGCTCATGGAAAAAAATAATTTTTTTAAGTTAATTGAGAAAATAAAATTTCGTCCCAAGCAATTGCCACTTGGCCATCGGTGAACGGCCATCTTGCCCTTTGACGTCACTTCTATGATAATTGATTATGCTGTTCTTGCGCGAAATTCAAAAATGCAACTATATTTTATTTTTCCAAAACCTTTCACTCACTCTTTTTTACTTTTAACTATTTTCCGTTTTTCAAAATGTTGTAGTAATTAGATCTTGTATACATTTGTGTTAAAAACTAATGATGGGAAGTGATTAGTTTAAAAAGTACATTTCATCTGTGAAAAATGATTCCTCCCTTTTTGCTCCGCTGGGATTCGAACCCAGGTCTTTCGATTTCCGGTCGGGTGCTCTATCCACTAAATTACAGTAGCTTAGTGGGTAGAGCACCCGGCCGGCATTCGGAAAACCTGGGTTCGATTTTCAGCAGAGCAAAGGGAAAGGGTCTTTTTTAACAGATAAAATTAAATTTTAAATTTTAGAAAAACGTAAAATTCTGAAATTGTGTGGTATTTTAGAAAGATAGCATTTTTTTCTATTTTCACGTAATGTGATAATTAAGTTTCTTTAACTAGTTACTTTTTTGGTAAAGATATAGTGGAATGAAGTTACTTATTTTGTAAATAATAAGTAAAAAGTTGTGTTTAGTTACTTTTGAAACGTAGCTCACAAGAGTTTTAAAAGAAAAAAGTGTATTTTCAGAACTAAAATGGCGCTTTTTTGGATGAAATGTAATTCTTTTAACTGGAAAGTTAACGATTCCAGTTAAAGAATCACCAGTTTAGTTGAAAAAATCATATCTTTGCTTAACAATACAGCTATTTTTGGTTGAAAATTCATCTTTTATTATTAAAAATGTTAAAATTTGTTTAAAACTTCCATTCTTTTATTCAAAACTTTTGTAGAAAATTAGTTGTTTTGTGTTTTGTTTGAAAATTCCTCTCTTTTGATAGAAATGTAATATTTCTTGGTTTAAAATTTCATTGTTTGGTTGAAAATTAATTTGTTTTGGTTAAGCATTTAAGTATTTAACTATTTTGTAAAAAACTCGTCCCTTTTGTTTCAATTGAACTATATATGATTTAAAATTAAAATGTTTTTTCTTACAATAATAATTACTATTATACAACAGTTCTAGAAAGGCTGAAAACGGGGCGACTGAAAGCGAGAGTTTGGTGTATTTTTAATTGAGAATTTATTTCTTTTTGTTGGAATTTAAACAATTTTATTAAAAATTGATTTTTTTATTGCAGATTCATCATTTTAGTTGAAAATTGTACTATTTTGTTAAGATTTTTGTTTTTGTTCAACAATAATTTTTTTAATGGAAATTTAACTACTATTCCGTTGTTCTTAAATTGATCTTTTTCAGTTAAAAATCGAACTATTTGTTTGAAAATTCATACATATATTTGATTAAAAATTCGCCTTATTTGGTACAATATTAATCTTCATTTTTTTTACTGAAAATATAAACTATTCCATTTTTTATTTGATTTAATCGTTTCTAGTCACCATTTTTTATTTGAAATTCGACTTTTCGGCTAGGGATTCCACTATTAAAAAAAAAAAATCTATTCTTTTTAATCAACTTAGAAAAGTTCAATGAAAGTGTATTAAGAGGAATTAAAAAGTTAAGGAATGCAAAAGAAAGAATAGAAAAAAAAGAGAATGTCACTTTGAAGATACAAAATCTAGTCCTTTGAATCAATCAGTTATGAATATAAAATAATTATGTTAATAGAAATAATTTGTAGTATTGTTAAAGAATTTTTTTATAATTATGTTTGAAAATAAATAATTTTTTTTACCTTACCCAACATTATTAAATGAATTTATGATTCTTTATTATTAAATCTATCATTTGTTTGAGCAATATAAAATATTATTATTAAAATTACTCCACCGTTATGGCAGACAAAAAATTGAAATTTCCAAACTTATATTCCACAAAAACTAATAGAAACTATACATGTGCACATATTTTGTGGATAGATTAGAAGGAATTAAATTAATCAAAAATAAAGTGTTTAAGTATGGAATTAAAAATAACCATGATAGGTGTATCTATACTGATCGGATTAAGAGGAATTAAAAAAGTGGAAAAACTGTTCGCCTGCATGGAATACAACACAAATGTCAATTTTTTAATGAAATAAAAAAGAATTGGTTTTAAAGAAAAACCTATCCTTTCGTTGGGTACTTCTCCTGATGGAAAATTAGCACGTTCAAAGAAATTAAATAATGCTCTCTTTCGTTTAAATCTGAAAATATTCATTTTTCTCTGTTCTCATTTTATCGGGATGTCAGATTCTGTAAAATCAATTCAAATCTTCTTGAAAACTTTTAAAATGTCCTAAATTCTTAAAAATCTTTGTCAAACCCTTGAAATATTCGAAAAGCTTTGAAATTCCAGGAAACCCCTCAATTTTTTGTGAATAAATGTTTTGAAATCTATTAAAATATTATAAAATTCAAATCCTTAGAAATTTCTTGAAAATTATATAAATCTCTTGCGAATGCCTTCAAATAGTTGACAATGCCCTAAAATATTTCGAATTCTTTCGAATGCCTTTAAATTATTAATTTCTTTTAAAAATTCCTTTGAATCCTTTAACGTAACCGAAAATATCCAGGGTGGCCGTTTTAATCAAAGAAACAAATTCCCGGTCCACAATTATTTTCCACTAACAATGAAATTAGAAAATTACACTCTCACGCCAAAATTTTTTCCATTTGAAGTGATTAAAACTGAGCTGCAAATTAAAACATTCAAAATTTTAAACTTTTAAAATTCAAGTTTAACCGTTTTTTCATTCAAAAATGTTGCATTCAAATGCTCAAAAATGTACACGTATAAAATGGAAGCTTTTCAACAATTTTCCACTCAACAATTTAAAATTAATATATATTTATATATTTTTTTTTTAACTGAACACAAATTTTCAAATGTTATTTCCAAATCTTGAAACATTGACATGTTATTTGAAATTTTTAATTATTTTAAAACATTTTTCAGAACTTCTAAACATCTTTTAAAATTATTTGAATTTTCCTTAAACTTTTGTTAAAATCTTTTAAAATTCAAAAAATTTCATTAAATTCCTTTCGAAATTCTTAAAAAGCTTCGAAATTTTTTGTTCGAAATCTATATTTGATTTCAAATTGCACCGTGCACTATTTGCATCGAAATTTTAATACAAATAGCCGTATCTTATCAGTACACGTAGACACTACGTTTAAATTATTTGAAATCATCTAAAATTTCAAATGAATTTTAAATTTGTTCAAAAATTCTAAAAATTTCTTCAACTTTTTGATTTTTTCTAAGAATAACAGGTGTTCAATTGTTATTTTTTATATTGAAATTCAACAACTTTAATTACAAATTAAATTTGTTTAAATAGAACAATTAAAATTGTAAAATTGAAAATTTAGTTTTGAATATTTCATTTATAATTACTGATTTTAAATGAACAGTCAGATATTTATAAATATTAATGAATTGTTCTTTTTCTTAATTGAAAAATTTCAAATTAAACGGTTTAAAATGGAATATTTTAAACTGAAATAATATTTGAAAAATAAAAACCTTTGGTTATGAATATATTATTTTGAAGTTACTGGAAAATTGAAAATAGTTTATAATGTTTCAATCGAGGTTATACATTTGTTTAACTAATGAGACTTTTTCATTTTTAAAGTAAAATTTAATTCTGAAAATTATGAATTAATTTATATTCACAGTTCATAAACTAAAAACGTTTTTTTTATCAAAAATGTTCTGATTCTAAAAAATTGAAAATATAAAATGGAAAATTATTATTATTCCTTGTCGTTTTTAAAATATTTCAAATTCTTAAAAATACCAATAATTTACTGAAATCAATTGAAACTTCCTTATAATCTTTTAAAATACCCTAAAATATGTAAAACCCTTTGAATTACAAGATTATCTTTTACTTCTTTTTTGTAAATTTTATCGTTTCTTTTACATTTATGCCTGTTTGTAATTTAAAATTAAAGCAGGGTAGCCGCTTTAATCGACGAAATAAATTCCCGGTTCGCGGACATTTTCAAAGTCAATGAAATTAAAAAAATGGAACACTAAAGCTAAACAATTTTCCACTTGATGTAATAAAAACTGAGCTGTAAATGAAAGCACTCAAAGTGGAACTGTTAAATTTTGAACTTTTAAAATTGAAATTTAAAATTTTTTAATAAAAACATGTTGTTAAAATTATATAATTTTAAGGAATTTTAAGCTAGAAACATCAAATATTGAAAAATGGAAAAAATTGTAACTGAACATTTCTTAAATTAGAAATTCAATTATTTTCTTTTTAAATAGTTTAAACATCCTTGGAAAGCTTCAAAAATTTATTTCAAAATCTTGAAGTTGTTTTAAATTTGTGTAAAATTTAAAATTATATTGGAAATTTTTTCAGAATTTCTATATGTTTGTCAAAATGAATTGGATTTTGTCTACAGTTTACAGAAAATCTTGCAAATTTTAGAAAATTTATTTACAATTTGGATGTATAAATAACAATTGAACATTTATTATTTGTAGGCGAAATTTGAGTAATTTTAAGAGATATGTAGAAGTTTTGAAAAGATTCAAAATTAATGTAAAACTTAAAATGATATATAATCTAATATAAAACAAAATGTAGATTTTCGCAGATTTTAAACAAAAAATTAGATTCTTTTCAAGAATTGTGAAAGGTTTCAAAAGAATAAAAGCATTTTCTTAAAATTCCTAGGAAAATTAAAAATAACTTTTCATTTGGAAAAATTACTTTAAGAGAATACTTAAAAAGTTTTTCAAAAATTTAAACAAAATTTTCAAAAAAAAATTCTAGAAGATTTTAAGAAAACTTTCTAAAAGTTGTATGATTATTTTTAATCTTTTTAAAACTCCTAAATATCTCTTACAGTTACTCAATTTTTTTTACAAATGTTCATTTGTAAATTATACATCAAAATTAAAAAAATTCACTCACAAATTAAACATTTCTCAAATACAACAATTAAAATTTTACCGTTCAAAGTTTAAAGGCTCTTCGAAATTTTAAAGATTCCAGGTTTTCTATGTCAAGCAATTCAGTTAAAGATTCTTTACTTTAAAATATTTAGTCTCAATTTACTTGTCTTAAATAAAAATTCAAATATTGCTAAATATTCAATAATTAATCTTTTTTTTTAATTAAAAAATTTTATTTGAATGGGTTAAAGATGGAATATTTTAGACTGAAACAATGTTTTAAATTTAATAAGATCCTTTAATTAAGAAAGATTATTATGAAGTTATTTTAAAGTTGAAAATTATTTATAACCCTTTAAGTTTTAACGTTACAATCTGAAAATTCTTAATTTTTGAACTGGTTTAAAATCGTTTTGTCAAATCCTTTTTGTTCATTTTTATTACTTAAAGTACAGATAAATTTTAAAAATGTATTTATTCATTAAATAAAAATGTTTTTTCTCCAAAATTTTCAACATTAAAAGCTTTTATTTTTTATTTTTTCAAGTCTTTAAGAAAGAATTAAAAATTCTTTAAATTAAAAATGTAAGCTTAGAAATAAAAACATTCAATGGAAAATTTTTAAAGTTAAAAAATGTTGAATCACGCATTCTAAGCTAAATAATAACATAATTGAAAAACATAACAATTCAACTAATTATTTAAAAACTGTTGAAATCGAACGTGGACAGATTTTTATTCTACAAATTTGGTAAAATTCCTGGTAAAAAAAAATCACTGTAATTTCCCGGTCTCAACAAATTCCTGGTCATTTCCCGGTTTAGCGGCCACCCTGTAAAGGGTTTTTGAATTAAAGCTAAAGAGAATAAATACAATATTTACTGAAAATTTATGTATCTATAGGAGTATAATTACCTAATAATATATTTTTTATTTATCAAATCTAATCCACAAAAATTATAGATCCTGAATAATATATTAAAATCTCTTACCTTCATAAGTCTGGGTAAACGCTTCGAAAATTCCAGATATAACCTTCCGAATTATAAATATATAAAATTACCCAATATAAAGTGCAATTAAAACTTTAATCATTTATAAACACTAGAATTCGTTTGACTTTAGAGAATATCACATAGAAAACCCAAATAGTTGAATAATTGGATAGTGAAATCATTTTTGTTTAAACAATTTTTAATTAAAAACGTGCAAAATGTAATAATTCTTCGAAAAATAGTTTGGCTTCTATCTTGAATCTTAAAAAACTGAATACAAAAAATTAAATCCCTTCATATTAAAAAAAGGACCAATTCATAAATTCTTTATTCCAAGTAAAAAACAATTAACCAAAATTTTCCTCTTCTAATTCAGGAAAAAAATTGAAAATAAAAATTTCACCCTTTCATCTTCAAAATAATATTATAAAGACAGATTTTTTTCGCATCTTGCATAGTTTGACCGCAAAATGGAATGTTTTATTTTCATTATTTTTTGTTCGATCAAAATTTTCGATTTTTCAAGAAAATTTAAAAAGTTTTATTATAGTCTTGTAGGGCTTTCATAAAACAAAGTTTTTTTTCTCCTGAAGAAGGTAAGTTAAATTTTCAGTTAAAAAAAAAGTAATTTTTAACTAAAGTGATGAGTTCAATTGGAATAATGTATTTTTAAACAAAAACGACTAATTTTCAACGAAAATGATCAATCTTTAACTGGAATTGAATTTTCAACCAAGAAGAATAGTTTATAATAATAATAATAATAAAAGAATTTTAAACAAAATACATGCATTTTCAACCGAAAAAGATCAATTGTCAATGAAAAATTAAATAGTTGAATTTGTAATTATGTTTAACAGAACTTATAGCAGAAAAAAAAACTATTTTCAAAAAAATTGTTATATTTTCAAACAAAGTGATGCATTTTCAACTAGAATTACAAATCTAAGACTGGAATAGTTCAATTTTTAACCAAAAAATAGATTTTCAACACAGGGATTAATTTTCAACCAAGAAGATTAATTTCTAGCTGAAAATGACGAATTTTCTACTATAAACGATATTTTTTTCAAACAAAATATGTATAGTTTAATTTTTAAATTAAAACAATAATTGTCAACCAGAGATGAATTCTTAAATAAAATCATGGCATACATTTAAAACAAAAAAAATTTCAAATAAAATAGTTCAAATGTTTTAACTTGCATAGTTAAATTTTCAGTAAAATATATGCTCAGTCAAAAAAAAACAGTTTTCAAAGAAATAGTTATATTTTCAAAGAAAGAGCAATTTTGAATAAAAAATATGAATCTTTATCTGAAATAGTTCATTTTAAACCAAAAATATGAATTTTCAACTAAACGATGGAATGTTCAATTGAAATAAATACATTTTCAGTTACAAAATAATGTTTAACAACAAAAAAACTATTAAAAAACATACAGTAACAGTTTTAAACAAAGTGGTGAAATTTCAACCCAAAAGATAAATTTTCAACCAAGAAGATTAATTTAAAAACAATGATTTTGATCAAAATACATGAATTTTTAACTAAATGAAGAAATATTACATTTAAATACTTATATTTTTAGTTAAAAAATAATTTTAAGCAACAAAAAAAAAATATTAAAAAATATATTGTCACATTTTAAAACAAAGTGATGAAATTTCAAATAAAAATATAAATTTTCAACAAAGATTAATTTTAAAAAAAAAAGAATTTTTAACAAATACATTAATTTTCCATTGAATGAATAAATATTAAATTTAAATATTTACATTTTTATTTTAAAAAATACTTTTTAGCAACAATAAAAATATTAAAAAATATAGTTACATTTTTAAACAAAGTGATGAAATTTCTGCTAAAAAGATCAATTTTTAACTAAATGAAGAAACACTAAATTTAAATACTTACGTTTTTAGTTAAAAATAATTTTTAGCAACAAAAAAAACTATTTAAAGAACTGTAGCTACATTTTTAAACAAAGCCATAAAATTTCAACTAAAAATATAATTTTTCAATTAAATGAAGAAATATTAAATTTAAATATTTACATTTTTATTTGAAAAATAATTTGTAACAAACAAAAAAAAACTAGTAAAAAATATACAGTTACATTTTTAAAAAAAGTGATGAAATTTCAGCTAAAAAGATAAATTTTTAACCAAGAAGATTAATAAAAATAAAAAAAAAATAATTTTCAACAAAATACATTAATTTTCAACAAATTAAGAAATATTAAATTTAAATACTTACGTTTTTAGTTAAAAAATAATGTTTAGTAACAAGAAAACTATTTAAAAAACTGTAGTTACATTTTTAAACAAAGTGATGAAATTTCAACTAAAAATATAAATTTTCAACCAAGAAGATTAATTGAAAAAAAAAAGAATTTTCAACAAAACACATTAATTTTCAACTAAATGAAGAAATATTAAATTGAAAAATTTACATTTTCAGTTAAAAAATCATTCTTAATTTTTAAAAAATCAAATAATTGTCCAAAAAATAATTATACACTTTCAAAACAAAGTGATGAATTTTCAACTAAAATGAAGAATTTTCGACTGGAATAATTGAATTTAGATCGAAAAGATGAATTTTTAATTATTATGTTTCAAAAAAATAGTTACATCTTCAAACGAAGTGATAAATTTTCAAATAAAATAATTAAATTTTCAGTTTTCAGGAAGAAAAATTAATATTCAAAATAGCTTTTTCACAACAAAACAAATGAATGTTCAATCTTAAGCAAAAAATGAATAATCTTATACAAAAGATTAACTTTCAAGTAAGTAGTTAAATTTGTATTCCGATAAAGTTGAATTTTGAATCAAAAGTTTAGTAGTTGATATATCAACAAAAACATATTTTAATAATTATTTTAAAAAACAGTTTAATTCAACAAAAAAAAATAAATAAAAAATTCTCAAACGTAAGTTGAATTTTCAACCAAGAAAGATTCTTCAGTCAAGGGATATAAAAAATGGCCAACAAAATGTTGAATCTTCAAGAAAAAAGATGAATTTTCAACCAAGGAGCTTAACTTTCTACCAAAAAGAACAAATTTTCCAAAAAAATCCACAACATTTCGAGTAAAAACGATCAATTTTCAACCAAAACTAGAATAGTTCAATTTTCAGTTAAAAAATTAATTTTAAACAAAAAAAGAAACGAATTTTCAACACTAATAATATAAAATAAGAAACTTGAATAAAATTAGTGCTCAATTTAGAATTTTTTGAAAATGTGTAAAAACATGTTTTTGTTTGTATTAAGTTACCACTTTTTAGAAAAATTTGAATATTTCGTACCTGAAGTTTCCTCAGCTTGAATAAAAAAAAGAGGTTATCAGTTTGCCTTTTTTCACGATTTAGGAACTTTTTATATTTTCCGCTGTTTCTGAAAGTTTTAAACACGATTTTTTTTACGTGTGATAATCGTAAAAAAAATTCGCCCGAATTTTTCAAATAAAAGGAAACATTTTTAAAAATTTACAAATCCAAAGAAAAAACAGAAGATATATGTCGATCGGGAAAAAGGTTTCGCGAGTGAAAAGATCAGAAAATGGAATTAAAAAATGAATCGGCCCACTAAAGAAGGTTTTTTTCGCAAAATAAAAGATTTCATAATCTTAAATATAATAGAAAGAATTTATTCCACGTTTAAGCAACAAATTCGTAAGGAATAGGTGCAAGAACTTGTGGCGCGACCTTTCCGGAAACGATGTGAGCTCCTCGAGGTTGAACAGGCTGTCTTTTCAATTGAACCTGGACATTCTTATCCTTGGCTTCCTTCCTGAGACGCTCGTTTTCCTTGACTCTCTTGAGAAAGTCTTCCCGGCATTTGGAGTGATTGACGTGTTCAACTCGGACACTAATCCTCTTGGGGATGATTCTACCTCGGAAACGCTTGTTGACAACGACTCCAAGAGCATGAGGGGTCACGTTGAAGACGCGTCCGGTCTTGCCATAATAGACCTTGTAGGGCAGACCTTTTTGGATCGCCGAATTTTGTTTAATGTCGACCATGTCTCCAATTTTGTAGATCTTCATGTAGGTCGAGAGTGGAATGGTTCCATGCTTACGGAACTTGCGGGAAAACAAGTCCCTTGTTCCGCGACGGTATCCCTTTGAATTCGTCATTTTGACGTTACTGTTTCCAGAAAATAAGAAAAAAAAAACGGAATTAGAATTTATTTTCTGAATTGAGAGTTATCGGGTTTTAAGTATTTCAATTTTTTATTTTTTATCTAAAGGTTTTTGACCAGTTAAATTATTTAGTAATTTTGATGGTGATTTTATTGGCTACTGGTCTAGAATCAACGTTTTTTTTTTAATAGTGATTTTGTAAATTGTGAAAAAATGCTCTCTAGCTCCGCTGAGATTCGAGCCAAAGTTTTTCAGCTAGAGAACATTTTTTTCACAATTTAAAAAATCAATATTAAGAAAATATTGATTATAGAGCAGTATACAGAAAATACATAAAAATTATTGTATTTAAATTGTATTTAGGAATTTTAGGTTCAATCAGGAATACAAATTTATTTATTGAATTGTATAGCGACAATCAGACTTAGGATGGCCACAAGATTGTATTTTCCAATTTCCCTAAAATATCCCTAACATTTAGACGAATTTCCCTGACAGGGAAGTATTAGAATAGCGAATGAGGTTTCAATAATGTGCTAAGCAAAATAGTAACTTAAATAAATAAAAAACTAAGAATTGAATTATATATTTTTTTAATGTACATTAAAAAAGTATTTATATTGATCTTAGGAAGTAATTCCAAAATAATATTAAAAGATATCAATTTCTATTTTCCCTGACACAGAGTGGCCGTTTTAATCGAAGAAAAAATTCCCGGTGATTTCATTGTTTTTCTTCGGTTCGCAAACATTATTCACGGCCAATAAAATTTAATAAATTAAACTATATTCTAAAAAATTTTCCATATAAAGTAATAAAAAACAATTTAAAGGATTCAAAATGGAACACTTGAATTCCAAATTTATAAAATTAAAGTTTAAAAGTTTTCAATTCAAAAATGGTGTATTCAAATGCTTAATAACTTACATGTATAAACTGGAAGGTACTAACAATTTTAAATTGAACAGTTTTAAGTGAAATGCAAAGAAACGGCAAAATTTAGATCTTTCATAAATTATATAGTTCAAAGATTCAGATTAAGTTCCAAAAATATAAATCCACGTTAACATTTTCAATACTCTAAATTAAAGAATCAAGTAATAAACTTTCGAAATTATATTATTTTAAGTAATTTTAAGCTAGACATATTAAAAATTGAAAAATGTTGAAAAATCTAGAAGTGTTTTAAAATTTTTCCAAATTCAAAATCAGTTTTGAATTTTTTGTCAGAACTTTTAAATATATTTCAAAATAAATTGATTTTTTTCTATAACTTTTAGAAATCCTACAAATTAAAAAAAAAATTTAAAACATTCGAATAAAATTTAAAATTTGAAATAATTTGAAATGCTTACAACCGAATTTAAAATAAAATTTAGATTTCTCCAGATTTCAAACAAAAAATTTAGAATTTTTTTAAGAATTGTGAAAGACTACAAAAGAATAAAAATTTTCTTAAGATTCTTAGGAAATTTGAAAATGATTTTTCACTTTGAAAAATCACTGTAACAGAAAGTTTAAGAAGATTTTAAGAGATTTAAAAAATGATCGAAGAAGAACATTGAAGATTTGAAGGATTGTATTTTATTTGCTGGATTTTCAAGAATTGTAGGAAAATCTCGATTAATTTTAAAATATATTAAGAAGTTCTGAAAAAAAATTTTAAACACTTCGTTTAAATTACTTGAAATAATTTCAAGTTTTTAATTAATTTTGAATCTTCAAAACTTCTACATATCTCTTAAAAGTACTCAAATTTTTTCTACAAATAATAAGTGTTCAATTGTTATTTATGCGTTTGAAATTTAATAATTTCACTTATAAATTAAACACTTTTTAAATAGAACAATTAAAATTGTAAAGCTGAAAGTTTAAAAGTTCTTCGAAATATTAAATACTTTTTTTTTCTAGATTAAGAAATTTCGAATTAAATGGGATAAAAATTAAATAATTTAGACTCACAGTATTTTTAATTTAATAAAAGCCTTTAATTATGACTATATTATTATGGATTTATTTTTAAGTTGAAAATAGTAATTTATTAAATTTAATATAAAAAATAATATAAAAGAATATCTGAAACTCTGAATTAAAAATATATTATTGATAAATCATGAAAATTTGTATTTAAAAATAAAATTATAGGAATAAATGATATATTAATTTTAATTCTTATTCAAGATTTTGGATTGAAACAGTTACAATTATTGTTCAGATTTCTATACTTAGATTACGGATCCATTTAAAAAATTATTTATTTATTTATATTTACAGTTGATAAAATGAAACTGTTTTTTATTAAAATTTTTCAGCTTCAAATGTTTTTAATTTTTAATCGTTTAAATCTTGAAAACTGCGCTTTAATTATTTTTAAAAACTGTTAAAATCGAACTTGGGCAGATTTTTCTTCTGAAAATTTGTCAAATTCCTGGTTTCCCAGTCCGGTCGTCACCCCGTTTTTTATTTTAAACCTCTTCGATTTTAAAAACTTTAAATTTTAAATTTTTTTAATTTTTAAAACTGCATTTTAATTCTTTAAATTCTATACTAAATGATATAATAATTGATAAAAATCACAATTTAAGAAATTATTTAAAAAGGTTGAAATGAAAGTTGGACAACATTTTTATTATACAAATTTGGTCCAATTCCCGGTCAAAAAATAAATAATATGTATTTAAATTTACAACCTTAAAAATAATTTTTTGTTAGCAAAAGTGTATTTTTACAGCTAAAAATTCAAATTGTTTCGACATTTAATTTTTAATGCCGGAAAGATGAATTTTTAACACAAAAAAAGTACAATTTTCTATCCAAACAGTTACATTTTTAACACACAAAGATGCATTTTGAAACTAACTACATTTACAACCAAATCGTTGATTTTTCAAACAAAAGAGATTAATTTTCAACCTAGGAAGATGATTCTTCAACAAGAGTTTAGTGTTCAAACTAGAAACTCACATTTTTTGGAAAACAGTTAAAGTTTAAACCCGAAAGATGAATTTTCAACAATTAATTAATTTTCAATCAAAAAAGATGATTTTTGAATCTAATAGTTGAATTTTCAAATAAGAGACGAATTTTAATCTAAAAGATGATATTTCAACAAAATGGTTGAATTTTCCTGAATAAAATTAAACTTCAACCAAACAAAATTTTTCATTTTAAACCAAGTAGTGAGTTTTCAAACCTAAAAGAACATTTTTTAACAAAAGAGTTAATTTTTCTAGCTAAAAAGTCGAATCGCTTAGAAAACATTTAATTCTCATTCCCAGAAAGATGTTTTTTCAACAAAAAAAGTACAATTTCCTACCAAAAAAGTTAAATTTTAAACCCACAAAGACTAATTTTCAATCAAACTGTCGCATTTATAACCAAATCGTTGAATTTTTAAACCAGAGACGAATTTTCAGCAAAATTGTTCAATTTGAATCTAAAAAATGATTTTTCAACCAATTGGTCGAATTTTATAACAAAAAAATTTAACTTCAACGAAAAATATTTGCATTTTTAACCAAATACTTGAATTTTTAACCTTAAAAAAAGAATTTTCAACAAGAGTGAATTTTCCTAGCTAAAAAGTCGAATTGTTTTGACAACATTTAACTTTTAATCCCGGAAAGATGAATTTTCAACCAAAAAAGTACAATTTTTTACCCAAATAGTTAAATTTTCAACACAGAAATATGAATTTTCAATCAAAAGTTGCATTTACAACCAAATCATTGAATTTTCAAACTAGAAACAAATTTTCTACAAAATTCAATTTTCAACTGAATTGTTTCATTTTCAACCTACAATGATGTTCGGTCAAAAAAGAAAAACAAATCAACCAAATTATTGATTTTTTAACCGAAAGAGACGAAATTTCTACAAGACAGTTGAATTTTTAACCACATAGTGGAATTTTCTGTCAAATTAGTTGAATGTTCAACTTAAAAATATGAATTTTTAACAAAATAGTTCTTTTGAATTAAGTAGTTGAATCCTCAATCAAACGTGATTAATTTTCAGACAAAGAGTGAAAATTTTAAATGCAAAAAAAATTTTCTGTTGCATTTACAACCCAATAATTGAATTTCCAACCAAAAGACGAATTTTTAACGAATTATTACAAATTTTAAATTGCAGAGATGAAGTTGTCACCAAGTAAATTTTTCTGTAAAAAAATACAAAAACACTCAATTAAATAAATTAATTTTCAACGTGGCAATATGAATTCTCAACAAGAAGTTTATTTTTTTAAATGATTGTCGAATTTTCAACAAAATAAGTCAACTTTTCCAATCAAAATAATTGAATTTTCAACAATGTATTAACATTTTTAACCAAAAAGTGGAATTATTAACCCAAAAATATAACAGTACATTTTTAAATAAAAAATTCATCTTTTTCAACCGATGAATATTAATTTTCTACCAAAAGATGCATTTTTAAAGAAAAAGTTTAATTTTCAAGCAAAAGAGACGAATTTTTAACCACAAAATTGAATTATTAACCAAATAGTTGAATGTTCAACACAACGAACCTTTTTCGATTTTCTCTTAGAATTCATTATAAAACAATTATTTAAAATTTGTCCATTTATCATATAAAAACACTTCCATTTTTTAAACTGAACTATCTAAAATTTCCCCATAAATCTTGAAAAAAATTAAATCTTAAATTTTTAATAATTATTAAAAAGCTTTTTTTTGATCTCTTGAAAATAAGTTTAAAAAATTTTATTTTGCTTAAAAGATTGTAAAAGATGTTGAAGTAAATTTTGCAAATTTCCCATGTTACATAATTTTATAACAGATTTGAGTGAGTTTAAGACAGTCAGAAGTTTTTAAACGATTTAAAATAATTAAAACTTGTAACGATTTTTAAAGAATGTTGTAAAGATTGAAGAAAATGAAACAAATTTGTGTAGGGTCCTAGGAAAAATTAAAATAATGTTTTACGTTGAAAAATTAATTTTAAGAGATTATTTAAAAAGATTTCAAAAATTGTGAAAGAATAATCTGAAAGATTTTAAGGCGATTTTTTTAATTTTGCAGATTTAAAAAACAATTCAGGATAAGTTTAAATAATTTTCAAAGATTAGAAGATCTTGGATAAAAAAAAGAATTTTCTTAATATACGTGTGAAAATTTCAAGTAATTTTTTATTTTGAAAATGAACTTTAAGATGTAATTAAAAGTCTAAAATAAATATCAAACGATAGCCTAAAATTTCGACAAAAAGTTTAGAAAATTTTAAGGCAAAATGTTTTGATTTGGTAGGATCGAAAAATAAAAAAATTGTCAACATTTTAAGAAAAATTCGATTCAGTAAAAAATATTTTCAGGAATTTAAGACGTTTTAAATAGATTAGAAATATGTAAGACCTTGGAAACATTTCCGAAAATTTATTTTGATTTCTTCCAAACTTCTAAAAGTCATAATTATCTTTAAAAAAGACTCGATCCTTTCCTCATTTTTGGTAAAATCCTAAAAAAAATTCTTTGCAATTTTCTACATTCTTTGTTGATACTTCTGAATTATTCAATTTTTTTTTAATTTTCTCAACAATCATATAAAAATTATATTTATACTAATTTACAAAGAAACTTATAATAAATAGTAACTTGAATTGATTTGTAGTATTATTAAAATAATATTATTTTGCCGTCTTCATTGCGTTGAAAAAAAAGTTTAAATTGGTGAATTTCCAAAGGAAATGTTACGGCCTGTTACATGGGATGAGGGGGGGGGGGGGGGGGGGGGGGGGGTCGTAAAAGATCGAAAATGTTACATCGGTGATCGCTCCCTTCCTTAAAAATTAAAGTAATAAAATAAAATAACTTTTTTCTTGAAAGTTAAAACAAAGATTTAACTTTAATTATGGCACAAATTACAAAAAAATCAACCGAATATAAGCAGTTATAAAAGGTAAAAAATAATAAAAATAACAATAAAATCAACAGTTAAAAAAAATAGTTTCCGAGAAATCACTTTTTTCTAAACACTAATAAAAGTATCAGCTTTAACATAAAAAGTGTATTATTGATGTACATTATTGTTGGAAATTAAAAATATTTAATAAACTTGAGAGACTCTGGATCAATTTTAGGTTATGTTAAGCGATCTGCAGCACGTGGCTTTACGCATGAGTTTGAAGACTAATTTATAATATACTTGCCGTAAAAAAATACACTACAGATTATACTGAATTTTAATTTCAATAATTTTAATAAAAGAGTATAATTTTTGTAACATTAAAGTGGAAAAACTTATAAATTGACACATACCTCGCCTGTCAGAAGAAGGATCAAAAACAGAAAGAAAATTCCCATTTCCTGATAGTGTAGCCAACTTTGCAGAATGAAAGCGCTAGGAAAAGGATCTAGGGTTAATTGTTTCTTTGACCGCGAAATTTAAATGTCAAATAACGAAACCTTTTAAAAGTAGTAAAAAATATGTAAAACTCCTTTATTTCTTCATCATTTAGAAAATATAAACGCCCTATATTGACTTCTTATATTTTCAAACATTGATTTCTCTTAATTTTGCCTGTCAGAGAAAGATTCTAAAACATAAGAAAAATACCAGCTTCCTGACAGCATAGCCTACATCGGAGAATGAAATCCCTAGTCACGCAGACCGCGAAATTTAAATGTTAAATAACAAAAACATTCTAAAAGTTGTTAAAATATTTAAAAACACTATTATTTTTCAATCATATAGAAGTTTTAGACTTCTAAAGTTGATCTCTTATAAGTTCAAATATTATTTCTTTTCCATTTTGGGGTTTTATAATCATATTTTTGTTTGCATGATTTCGCGTTACGGCAGGTTATGGTTATGCAAATCCATGCAAATTCAAAATGGCGGTTGTACCAAGTTCGGGAAAATCCGCGCCATTTTAGGCATCGGATTTCGGTCGATACGCTTATTTTTATTCGGTCTCTCATTCAAGCAGATTTTCTCAAAAGAATAATAATTTTTAAACACTTTTGTCATCAATATATTGAAAAAAGTGTCTGTAAATTATGCGCGCTCGAAATTCGAGGTTAGAAAAAGTTTCGTGGGCTTATGTGTCAGTACAAAAATTCCCGATTGTGGTTTTGTAATTAACTAGCCGTGACAGTGCTAAAAGCTTCGATTAAGATTAGTTACGGCACTTGTTATTCGAGAGATAGGTCGGGCATGATAAGAGCAGAGGTCAATGTCGTTTATTTGAGGCGCGATCTCACTGATAAGTGACAGCTTTGACAAAATGTCGCGTGGCACCAAAACGTCAGAGACAACAAACTCGCATTCCATTCGATGTTCTGTGTTTTGAAAACGTTTCTTCAACGTTTTTTTTTTGCAATGTCAGCTTTAAAATTAAGCATGCAGGACAAAAAAGATCTGGATAAGTTCACCAAATTTCTGGCACTTAAAGCCGCACAAATTATCGTGCAATCCAGATCTGGAGAAAAAGTGAGCACGAAGTGTAAACCGAACTCGTCTGGAACAGATTGGGTAAGATATATGATTTATTTACTCTTTTTTTTGGAGTTCATAATTTCGATTCAACTTTGTTTTTACCCAGCTGAAGCATTTTTATTATTATATTTCCTATTTTTAGAATTTAGAGGTTATTTTCGGAGCAAATCTGTGGGCGGTAACTCGATTAAATCGAATGATTTTACTTTCTTTTTCCATTCTTGGCATTCTCTATGGCTTATGCTGTCATGCTTCTGGAATGCTGTACAAATTTAACTAATACGATAACAAGCTTGTTTATGACAGGTGTTTTTGGAGTAGCTTGTTTGTTTATTTTATTAAATTTTCTACTCCAAAACCCGTAGTTAAATTTTATTATGTCCCTTTTGTTTTGCCGGGTTTTTTATTCTGTCTGGGATTCTCAACGTAGGATTTTTTAAAGTTTTTTTTTTGTAAATAAAAACAATGAGTCGAATTGATATCCAATTTTTTTCTTCAAATTGGTTGATCAATGAAAATATTTTGATGACTGCTTTAATTATTATTACTCCTATCAATGGTAAATTGACTTGTGTTAAAAACATATGGGTACATTGCACTTTCGTTAAATTATAGTTTCAAAATTCAAAGTCACGGAAAATAATAAAGATTCATTAAAAAACTTTAGAAAATTGAAGATTGCTTTGATCTCGTTTTTTTCATATTTTTATTCCCAACATTAATTTTTTTAATTGATTATTTTTCATATCATGATGTGTAAACAAGTGAAAAACTTTCCTTTGTCAGTGAGGCGACTAGACCCGGAATCCGGGAAATTACCTTGAATTTAATTTAAAAACCGGGAATTTACTTCTGATGGCAGTAAAATTCAAGTTTTTATTATTTAAATTATTTTCGTCGATTTAGAAAAAATACTTCTACTTTATCTACAGCCGTAGGAAATATAATTGTGTTTATTAGGTTACGGATTTATTTATTTATTTAAAAATACAATTACTTGGTTAAAAGTTAAATTCATTGATTAAAATTCAATTTTTTTAAATTGAAGATTCATCATTTTTGTTAAAAATTCATCTCTCTTTGAAAATGTAACTAATTTGTCAAAAATAATTTTTTTACTTCAGACTTTAACTATTCCAGTAGAAAATTTAACTATTTTGGTAAAAATACGTTTTTTTGTGAAGAATTAGATTTTGAAGAGAAAATTGTATTCTATTTTTGATTCAAAATTTATTTTCTCCCTCTTTTTGCAATTGTTATTTTTGTCTTTTTTTATTGTAAATCTTTTTCATGCTTTTTAGCATATATATTTATATTTATATTATATTTTTTATTTGTTTGAAAATGTATGTACTTTGTGGAAAATTCTTATTTTTGTATATAAAATTTATCTTTGTGATTGAAAATTCCCCTTTTTCATAACAATTTCAAGTATCTCAGTTGAATATTCACCATTTTATTTAAAAGTTCATCAGTTTGGTTAAAAATTAATTTCATCAACTGTTCCATTTTTTGTTGAAAATTGAACTTTCCTGATTTAAAATTCAACAATTTGAATTAAAATTGGTATTTTTTGATAGAAAATTCAACTATATTGTGAAAAATACACGCATTTTGTCAAAAAATCTATTTCTTAATTGTTAATAATAATTAATAATAATTTAATAGTTAAAGTTAATCTTTTTGTCTACAAATTGTTCTTATCGGATGAAAATTCAAGTATTCCAGTTAAATATTTATCATTTCAGTTGAAAATTTATCTTTTAGGTTGGAAATAAAATTACTTGTTTAAAAGTTGAACTCTTTTGTTACAAATTATTTTAACTTTTTATTTGTTCAAAATTATTTTTTAGTCGAAAATTCGTCCTTTTTTGTAGAAATCAATGTTCTTGGTTGAAAATTCTTCTTTTAGGTCAAAAGTTAAATTATTTCATTTAAATATGCATCATCTCAGTTGAAAATTTATCTTGCTGGTTTTAAATTCAACTATTCTAGTCAAATATTTACCATTTTAGTTTAAATTTAATCACTTTTTTTGCGAATTTAACTTATTCCACTTGAATAGATAAAATGATCTTTTTTTTGTTGAAAGTTAATATTGTCGTCTAAAAATTATTCTTGGCGGTTATAATGTCAAGTATTCCAGTTAAATATTTATCATTTTAGTTGAAAATTCATCTATTAGATTGGAAATAAAATTACTAGGCTAAAAGTAGAACTCTTTTGTTGAACAATTTAACATTGGTGTAAACAATTCTATTTGATTAAAAATTTAATTTGTTTATTTAAATGTTTACTCTTACGTTTTTTATTCAGAATTCATCTCTTTCAAGTGAAAATTGAACAAGCTATTTTGTCCACAATTCATCCTTTTTTAGTCGAACATTCTTTCTTTGGATTGAAAATTCATTTTTGGTATAAAATTTACATTTTTTATGTATCTCTTTCTTTCGAAAATTCAACTGTTTGGTTGAATTAATTTGTAAAAAAAACTTTTTTTGTTGAAGATTCATATATTTTGTTGGAAATTACCTTTTTTGTTGAAAATTCATCTCTTTTGGTTAATAATCTTTTTTTTTGTTTAAAAAAAATTTTTTAACTGAAAATTAAACTTCCTTTTCTGGTTTAAATCAATCTTTTTTTCATAATTAATTCAACTATTGGGTTAAAAATCATTGGAAAGTCATATTTTTTGGTTAAATTGAACCTTTTTTTGACTCAAAATTAAAATATTTTTTGGTTGCAGTATCAACTATTACATTTTTCGTGCAGATGTTATCTTTATTGGTTGAAAGTTCCAATATCTTGTTTAAAAGCGAACTATTATATAAAAAATTAATTTTGTTCTTTTTGTAAATTAATTTTTTTTACTGAAAATTTAACTAGTCAATTTTTTGTTGAAAATTGATGTTTTTTGAGTAGAAAATTTAATTATTTATTTAAAAAGCATGTATTTTGTTTTAAATAAATCTTCTTGTATGAAATTTCAACTATTTGGTTGAAAATTCACCTGTTATGTTGAAAATTCCTATTTTTGGTTTGAAAATGCAACTGTTTTGTATAAAATTCGTCTTTTCGGATTGAGAATTCAACAATTTGGTTAAGCTTTTTTCTTTTTTGACGAAACATCTCTCTTGGTTGAAAAATTCTTTCTTTGAAGGTTGAATTACTTTGTTCAAAATTCTGTTTTTTCAAGATTCATCTCTTTGGTTCCAAAGTCATTTATTTTGATTAAAAGCCATATTGCTTTATTGAAAAATCAACTGTTTTGTGAAAAATTAATGTTTTTTGATTGTTGAAAATTTTAATCTTTTGTTGTTGAAAATTAACTTTTTTGGGAAAATTCTCCTCTTTTTGTTAAAAATTGAAGTATCAACTATCATAATTTTCGCTGAGAATTCATCTTTATTGGTTGATAAATTAACTACCTGGTTGAAAGTGAAAGTTTTTTCTTAACAATTCGATTAAACATTTAACTATTTTTTTGAAAATTAATTTTCTTTCAACTAAAAACTAATCTATATCATTTTGGGTTAAAAATTGATCTTTCTTATTTGAAAATTAAACTATTTGGTGGAACAATTATGTATTCTGTTGAAAAATTTGTATTTTTGTATTTATAATAAAAATCTTTTTTGATTAAACTACATATTAACTATTACATCCTTTTTGGTTGACGTATCAACTACTACATTTTTCGCTGAGGATTCATCTTTATTGGTTGAAAATTGAACTACTTGCTTGCAATTTAAAGTGCATTATTCACAATTTATTTCAAAATCTAACTATTTTTTTTTAAATTATTTTTTTCTTTAATTGAAAGTTAACCTATTCTGTGTTGCAAATTGACCTCTTTTATTGAAAATTCGTGTATTTTTTTTTAATTCTTCATTTTTCATAGAAAATTAATGTCCTTGGTCTAAAATTCATCTTTTCGGGTTGGTAATTCAACTATTCAAGCAGAAAATGGAACTATTTCAGGGCGGTCGCTGGACCAGAAACCTGGAAAACCGTGAAATGACCGGGAATTTTATGAGACCGGGGAAAACCGGGAAATGACAGTAAATTAATTTTTTTCCCGGGAATTTTTCAAAATTTGTAGCATAAAATTTTGGTCAAACTTTGATTTCAACCGTTTTTTAAATAATTTTTCAAATTGTGATTTTTTAAATTATTATATCATTCAGTTTAGAATGCTTAATTCGAAAATGTTTCACTTTAAAAATTTTCCATTTTTAATTTTTAAAAGCATATATTTTAATTTAAAGAATTTTAAAATGCAGTTTTAAAGGCTGACAGAACATTTATTGTTTGTAAAAAAATTTGAGTAATTTTAAGAGATATGTAGAAGTTTTGAAAAGATTATAAAATTAATTAAAAACTTGAAATTATTTCAAGTCATTTGAACGAAGTGTGTTAACATTTTTTTCAGAACTTCTAAATATATTTTAAAATTAATCTAAATTTTCCTACAATTTTTGAAAATCCTGCAAATTTTTAAAAATCCTTAAATCTTCCATGTTCTTCTTTGATGATTTTTTAAATCTCTTAAAATTTTCCTAAACTTTCTATTACAATAATTTTTCATAGTGAAAAATCATTTTCAATTTCCCTAAGAATCTTAAGAAAATTTTTTATTTTTTTAAAGTCTTTCATTATTCTGAAAAAATTCTAAATTTTTGTTTGAAATCTGCAATAATCTCAATTTTATTTTAAATTCTGCTGCAAGTATTTGAAATTATATTAAGTTCTAAATTTAATTCGAATCTTTTTTAAATTTCTAAATATCTCTTAAAATTACTCTAGTATTTTTACAAATAATAAGTTTTCTATTATTATTTTAAATTAAAATTAAATTTTTTTAAATTTGCAGCATTTTCTAAAAGTTATAGAAAAAATTCAATTAATTTTGAAATTTATTTAAAATTTCCAAACAAAAATTCAACATTTATTTTGTATTCAGAAAAATTTAAAACCATTTTTAGATTTCTCAAGATTTTGAAATAAAATTTTAAAGCTTTTAAAGGATGCCTAGACTATTTAAAATAAAAATAATTTAAGAACTGTTAAGTTAAAAAAATTATTTTTCAATTTTTAATGTGTCTAGTTTAAAATTACTTCATATAATTTTGAAAATTTTTAAAATTGATTGCTTGATTCTTTAATTTAGATTGTTGAAAATGTTAACGTGGATTTATATTTTTGGAACTTAATCTGAATCTTTGAACTCTATAATTTTTAAAAGTTCTAAAATTTGCAATTTATATGCATTTTATTTAAAATTGTTTAATTGAAAAGTGTTAGTGCTTTCCAGTTATATGTGTAAATTACTGAGCATTTGAATACACAATTTTTGAATTGAAAACTTTTAAAGTTCAATTTTGATTGATTTTTTGATTTGTTTGATTTTTTAAATTTCATTGGCCGTAAAAAATATTTGCGAACCGGGAAATGACCGGGAACTTTTTTCTTCGATTAAAACGGCTATAGTGTATTTGGTTAAAAATTATAATGTTTTGTTGAAAATGCATTTTTTCGGGTTCAAAATTCTACTGTTTTGTGGAACATTATTCATTTTGTTTTAGATGCATCTTCTTGGTTGGAAAAATACTTTTTTGTTAAAAATTTAACTATTTGTTTGAAAATTCTTTCTACCAAAAGTTCGACTTTTTTGTTACAATACTACAAATTTTGTTTCTTCTGTTAAAGATTCATTTTTTAAAATATTTCGACTTGAAATCACAAGAATAAAATGGTTCCTAAATTAAATTTATTTAAAAAAACTAGAAATGATTGAATAATTTCTTTTCTTTGCAGTTTAATTTAGCAATCCAAGATTTGCCGGAGGTGCAAGCAGAAGCTAAGAGAGTTATTTGCAATGACATTATCAGTTCGACAATACCTCTCTGTATTGAAATATCCCTTCGAACCGTTGAAGGAGACACCATGGTCCTGGAAACTTGGACTCTGGGTGTCATGCCCGAACAATGTGATCCCACAGTTAGGGTGACTTACACAGTTTACAACAGAATGGGAATTTTACTTAAATCCTTACTCTCCGTCTCGAGAGTAACACCAGCTTATAAATTGAGTCGAAGGCAGGGCCCTGACTCATATGTTATTTGCTATAGAATTTATATGGGGGAACCTCAACTACATACTTTAGGTAAGAATTCAACCATTTTTTTAGTAAATTTTAATATCCATACAGTCGCAATTTCTAGAATAATTAAAAAAAAAATACATTTTCAGAATGATCGTAGGTCAGGAAAAAGTTAAGAAATTTTAGTGGTCAGGTTCTGAAAAAATCGTGCAAAAGTCAAGGATTATAAATTTGGAATTTTGACAATTTTACTTCAAACTGTTTTATTCAGTTTATAAATTATTTTAGCTAAAATTGATCCAGGATTAAGATTCTGAAATTCGATTAAGAATATTAATGGATAGAAAAAAAATTAGGGGATTTTTAAAATGAAATTTTACGGTCAGTCTGATATAATATTCTTGTCAGTAATTTATTTCCCGCCAGGCGATTATATTTTTAGTTAAATATTTTATTTGTTTGAAAATACTACCATTGTGTTAAAAAGGTATCCTTCTTGATTGAAAATTGAATGGTTTTATTTAAAATTAATCTTCTTCAGTTAAAAAGTGAACTATTTTCGTAGAAAATTATCTTATGTTGAAAGTTTTTCTTTTTTCGTTGAATTCAACTTTTTTTAGTTTAAAATTAAAATCCCTCTCGGTTGAAATATCTACTATTTAATTATTCGTTGAAAATTCATCGTTTTTGATTGAAAAATTGGTTTATTTGATGAGGGTTGAACTACTTTGTGAACAAACAATTTTTTGTTAAAGGTTCATAATTTTAGTTGAGAATTCATCTCTTTCGTTGCAAATTCGTTTTTTTTTTAAAGTACTTTTTAACTAAAAATTCAACTATCCTAGTTGAAGATTCATAATTTTAGTTAAAAATTCTAAATGCTTCGTTAGAAATTTATTATTATTTTTTTATAAAGATTGAACTCTGGTTGAAAAATTAACTATTTTTGTTGACACATCGTTTTGTTTTAATTAAAATTAATTTGTTTAACAGAAAATGTAATTTGGCCATTTTTTGTTGAAAGTTGATATTTGTTAGTTAAAAAATCGACTTTTTAAGTAAAAAAAACTAATCTGCTTGGTTTGGAATTTCCTTTTTTTGGAAAAAATGGTATTGTTTAGTTAAAAATGAACTTTTTTGTTGAAACTTTATATTTTCTGGTTGAAAATTCAAATGGTTTACAGATAATTAATCTTTTGCCTTGAAAGTTTAACAATTTCGATGAACTTTTTTTTTCTCTCATGAATGAAAAATCTTTATTTTTTTAAAATACGTCTTTTCTTTAAAAATTTACCATTCTAGTTGAAAACTGATCTCTTTGGTTGGAATTCTTTGCTTTTGAAACTTAATTTTTTTTACTGAAAATTTAACTTTTCCATTTTTAGTTAGAAATGTATATTTTTTAGTTTATATTTCAAATATTTGTTGGGAAATTCTTGTATTTTGTTGAAAATTCGTCTTTTTATATAAAAAATTTAATCTTCTTGGTTCTATATTCATTTTTTGGTATTAATACTCTTTTTTTGTTTGTTAAACATTATTGTTTGTAACGGTGGATTTAATCATCCCATTTTTCGTTGAAAATGTATCTTTTTAGTTGAAGTTAATCTAGTTTTATGAAAGTCGTTTTTTGTTGTTGTTGAAAATTCAACTACTTGATTAAAAATTAATGTATTTTGTTGAAAATTCGTTGTTTTTTTTGTAAGATTTTTATTAAAAAAAGAATAAACTTTAACCAAAAACTGCTGCATTTTTAAACAAATAGTTAAATTTTTAAACAAAAAGATACATATTTTAGAAGACAGTTGAATTTAAAAAAAGTGAATTCTTAATAGGAAATAAAAATAGTTGATATTTCAACTAAAAAAAACACGAATATTCTACAAAATAGTTCAATTTTCAAACAAAAAGTTCAATTTTCGACTAAGAAAAGTAAAATTTTTCATCAAATAGTTTAATTTTCAAGAAAAACTTCATTTTTTTCAAAAATGTTATAATTAAACTTTCAACTTAAAAAAAACTAATATTTAACAAACAAAGAAACGAATTTTTATGCAAAAAATTATAAGTGAATTCTTTTCTTAAAAATTAATTCTTTTTGGTTGAAGATCTATCAGTCTAGCTGAAAATTCATCTCTGCATAAAAATTCGTTTCTATGTTTGTTAAATATTAGTTTTTTTAAGTTGAAAGTTTAATTATAACATTTTTGAAAAAAATGAAGTCTTTCTTGAAAATTAAACTATTTAATGAAAAACTTTACTTTTTTTAGTTGAAAATTGGATTTTTGGTTTGAAAATTGAACTATTTTGTTGAATATTCGTGTTTTTTTTTAGTTGAAATATCAAATATTTTTATTTCTTATTAAGAATTCATTTTTTTTTAAATGCAACTGTCTTCTAAAAGATGTGTCTTTTTGTTTAAAAATTTAACTATTTGGTTAAAAATGCAACTGTTTTTGGTTAAAGTTTAGTCTTTTTTTATTAAAAATCTTACTGTTTGGTTGAAAATTCCTCTTTGTAGATTGAAATTCTATAAGTTTTTTAAAGATTTAATTCTTTTGTTGAAAATTTAACTATTTATTTGAAATTTGAACTACTGGGTTGAAATTTGAACTCCATTGTTAAAAGTTAATTTTTGTGGTTGACAATCCATCTATTTTGATGAAAATTCGTTTTTTTTTGTGTGGAAAATTCATATTTTTTTCGGTGAAAAATGAATCTTTTTCTTTTAAAATTCAGCTACTTGAAGATTCATAATTTTAGTTGAATTTCATCTCTTTGGATAAAAATGTATTTCTTGTTTGTTTTTTTAAACAATAGTTTTAATTACAAATTTAATTATAACATTTTAGGGTGGAAATTAATTTTTTTCTTGATAATTGAAATATTTGGTGAAAATTTTAACTTACTTAGTTAAAAATTGGACTTTTTGTTTAAAAATTGAACTCTTATTTTTATTTTTTTTAGTTTAAATATCAATTATATTAATTTTTGATTAAGAATCTTTTTTTTTATTCAACTATCTTCAAAAAAATGTATCTTTATGGTTTTTAAAAATTTAACTATTTGTTTGAAAATTCAAGAAATTTTGTTGTAATTTAATTATTTTGTTGAAAATTCAACTACTTGATTGAAAATTGAACTCCTTTGTTGAAAATTAATTTTTGTGGTTGAAAATCCATCTATTTTGATCAAAATTCTTTTTTTGTTTCATGGAAAATTAATCTTTTTCGTTCAAAATTGAGCTTGATTAAAATTCATAATTTTAGTGTAATATCATCTCTTTGGATAAAAATTTATTTCTTGTTTGTTTTATAAAACAATAGTTTTAATTACAAATTTAATTATAACATTTTAGGGTGGAAATTAATTTTTTTCTTGATAATTGAAATATTTGGTGAAAATTTTAACTTACTTAGTTAAAAATTGGACTTTTTGTTTAAAAATTGAACTCTTTTTATATTTTTTTAGTTTAAATATCAATTATATTAATTTTTGATTAAGAATCCTTTTTTTTATGTAACTGTCTTCAAAAAAATGTATCTTTTTGGTTTTTAAAAACTTAACTATTTGGTTGAAAATTCCTCTTCGTAGATTGAAATTCAACAAATTTTGTTTAAAATTCAACTATTTATTTGAAAATTCAACTACTTGGTTGAAAGTTGAACTCATTGTTAAAAATGAATTTTTGTGGTTAATAATCCATCTATTTTGATAAAAATTAATCTTTTTTTCGATGTAAAATTAAATATTTCGTTCAAAATTCAGCTACGTGATTAAAGGTAAAACTCTTTTATTAAAAATTAATTCTGTTGTGGTTGAAGATTTATTATTTTAGTTGAAAATTCATCTGTTTGCATAAAAATTGTTTGCTTTGTTCGTTTGTTAATTACTAGTTTTTTAAATTTAAAAATAACTTTTTTGGTTGAAAATTAATTTGTTTGTTTGGAAATTGAACTATTTTGATAAATATTCGCTTCTTTTAGATACAATATCAACTATTTTTATTTTTTATCAAGAATTCATCTCTGTTTTGAAAATTCAACTGTCTTCTTAAAAATTTGTCTTTTTGGTTTAAAAATTTCACTATTTCGTTAAAAATTCCTATTTGTAGATGGAAATTAAAGACATTTTAATGACTTGATTAAAAGTTTACCTCCTCTGTTAAAAATTCATTTCTGTGGCTAAAAATCATCTACGTTCAAATGAACGAAATATTTTTTCCAATTCTATTTTATTCATAAATAATGTTTCAAGTACAATTTAAAATATGCATTATAATTTTCTTTTAGTAAATATATTATTTCAAATATAAATTAACAAACATTTTAGCCATTTTCATAGTTTAAAAAGTCATCCGTAAAAAATTGGTTCATTTGAACGTTCAGAACTTCAAGCACATTTGAAAATCTATCTGTGTTGATCAAAATTCGTCTTTTTGTCGGTGGAAAATTAATCTTTTTGGTCCAAAATTTAACTACTTGATTAAAGGAAAACTCTTTTCTTAAAAAATAATTCTCTTGTGGTTGAAGATTTATCATTTTAGTTGAAAATTTGTTTCTTTGTTTGTTTGTTAAACATTAGTTTTTTTAAATTGAAAATTTAATTAAAACATTTTTGGGTGAAAATGAGATGTTTTTTTCTGTTGAAAATTCAACTAATTGGTGAAAAATGTAACCTTTTTAGTTGAAAATCAGACTTTTTGTTTGAAAATTGAACTATTTTTTTGAATATTCGTTTTTTTTAGTTGAAATATCAGCTATTTTTATTTTTTATCAACAATTTATCTCTGTTTTGAAAATTCAACTATCTTGTAAAAAATTTGGCATTTTGGTTAAAAAATGTAACTATCTCGTTAAAAATTCCTCTTTGCAGAATGAAATTCAACAAATTTGATCAAAAATTTAATTATTTTGTTAAATGTGCAACTATTTATTTGTAAATTCAACTATTTGGTTGAAAGTTGAACCTAGTTATTAAAAATTAATTTTTGTAGTTGAAACCCCATCTATTTTTGATGAAAATTCGTTTTTTGTTTTGTGGAAAATTCATCTTCTTTTTCGGTGGAAAATTAATCTTTCTGTTTCAAAATTCAGCTACTTCTGATTCAAAATGAAATTTTAAATATAATTTCTTGAAAATTGAAATATTTTGTGAAAATTTTACCTGTCTTCAAAAAAATGTATCTTCCCGGCTTAAAAATTTAACTATTTGGTTGAAAATTCATTTTTGTGGTTCAAAATCCATCTATTTTGATGAAAATTCGTTTTTTATTTTTGTGGAAAATACATAGTTTTTTCGGTGGAAAATTAATGTTTCTGGTTCAAAATTCAGCTACTTTTGATTCAAAGTGAAATCTTTTCTAAAAAATTAATTCTTTTTGGTTTAAGATTCATCATTTTAGTTGAAATTCATCTCTTTGGATACAAATTCATTTTTTATTTCTTTGTTAAAACATTAGTTGTTTTATTAAAAATTTAAATATAATATTTTAGGGTGAAAATTAATTTTTTTCCTTAGAAAATTGAAATATTTGGTGAAAATGTTAACTGTCTTCAAAAAAATATATCTTTTCGGCTTAAAAATTTAACTATTTGATTGAAAATTCCTCTTTGTAGATTAAAAGTCAACAAGTCTTGTTAACAACTTAACTATTTATTTGAAAATTCAACTACTTGGTTGAAAGTTGAACTCCGTTGCTAAAAATTAATTTTAGTGGTTGAAAATCCATTTATTTGGATGAAAATTCGTTTTTTGTTTTGTGGAAAATTCATCTTCTTTTTCGGTGGAAAATTAATCTTTCTGTTTCAAAATTTTAATTTTTTTGTTTGGTAATTGAACTATTTTGTTAAATATTCGCTATTTTTTTAGCTAAAACGTCATATATTTTAATTTTTTATCAAGAATTCATCTCTGTTTTGAAAATTCAGCTATATTCTAAGAAATTCAACAAATTTGGTTGAAAAATTTAACTATTTCGTAGGAAATTCCTCTTTGTAGATTGAAATTGAATAAATTTGGTTAAAAATTGAATTATTTTGTTAAAAAATTAACTATCTGATTGAAAATTAATGTATTTGGTTGACATTTGAAATAATGAGAAAAATTCTTGAAAATAAAATCAAAAATCTAACGACCAAATTAGGACAACCACCACAAAATGTTCCCACTGCAATCTGAAAAAAGGAACATCCTCCCCTTCACTCTTCCCCCTAAGAATGAAGAAAAGAAAATCATTCGTCTTTAATTTGGACAAAAACAAAAAGGAGAAAATAAAAATGATAAGGCAATCAACCAAATCCCCTTCCTTCTCTTTTTTATTTCTTTCGTCCTTTTTATTCCCACCATTATCAAATCACAATAAGAAACATTTGTAAAAAATATTCACCAACGTTTCGGCACTCATACACTTATTAAGGCGAAAAAAAATAATATAATTATTAATTAATATTATTTATATATTTTTTTATTCTTATTTTACTGTTTATTTATTAATTTTTTTTATATTATACATTTTTTTGCCTTGATAAGGGTGCTGTATGAGTGCCGAAACGTTAATTATTATTTTTTACAAATGTTTCTTATTGTGATTTGATAATGGTGGGAATAAAAAGGACGAAATAAATAAAAAAGAGAAGGAAGGGGATTTGATTGGTTGCATTCTCATTTTTCTTTCCTCTTTATTTTCGTCCAAAATAAAGACGAATGATTTTCTTTTCTTTTCTTCGTTTTTAGGGGGAAGAGAGAAGGGGAGGATGTTCCTTTTTTTAAATTGCAACAGGAACATTTTGTAGTGGTTGTTCAAATTTGTCCGTTAGATTCTTGATTTTATTTTCAGGAATTTCTCTCATCAACTTGATTTTTGGACGTTAAAAAAGGGGTTTATCTTGGATTTTTATCTCATTTAAATATTCTAAATTTTAATCGAGAATAATGTTATCTCCTAAATTCCTTCTAGGTGACAACTACAAACGCGTCCGTGTCGGCCAATTATGTACACCTGTTGGCACAATTTATTTATCAGTTTCCTACAGAACGAAAATGACAATTTCGCCCACATATACCGGTCGAGATTCAATCATGCTCAAGAGTGATCATTTTCACTCCGATTTAAGTCCGAGACACGCTCGATATCAGCAAGGGTATGTTGAACAAAAAAAAAAAATAGTTTAAAAATCAATCTGTAAAAGTTAGATGCTTTGGATGAAAATCAAATCAATTTTTCTACTTTTTTCAGTGATGAGATTTCGAAATCGCTGAGCGATACAATAAAAGTGGGCGCGTTCGTCGAAAATAAACAGGTTATTGTCAACGAGGAGGACTTGGTGATTCCTGACGTTCCCTTCAGTTCATTGCTGACGCCTAGGCAAAATTCTTCACCGCCTCCTCCGACTCCAGCCGCAGATTTGACAACAGGAACGACGACAGTTCCAGCATCTGCGAAAGAAACAGAGATTAGTAATGGAAACGAGAGGGTGGCGAACGATAATACGATTTTGAAGTGCAACTCGCAGAATGGCTCGAGGAGAAGCAGTTGTTCGATCACCAGTGCCAACGACGACTTCATTATGGTAGACCTGGTAATTCCTTACTTGCTAGACTTCATTTTCATCCTTATTTCAGTCATCACAGAGTGTCACCTATTCACTTTTTGTCACCTATTTTCAATTTTGTCACTTTTTGTCACCTATTTTCAATTTTGTCACTTTTTGTCACCTATTTTCAATTTTGTCTCCTTTTGTCACCTATTTTCAATGTTGTCACCTTTTGTCACCTATTTTAGGTATTTTTCACCTTTTTCTCCTATTTTAGGGTTTCTCATCTTTTGTCACCTTTTTCAGTTGAAAAAGTACAATTTTATTCAAAATTACAACTTGCACACCAAATACAGTTTTTATTACACTTTCCTAATCGGCGAATCTTGAACCAAATAATCGAATTTTCAAACGGAGATTAAACTTCAATCAGGCAGAGTTGCATTTTCAAACAAAATTTTTAATTTTTAATTTGAAAATATGAATATTTTACAAACCAGTTTAATTTTGTATCAAGGAAGACGAATTTTCAACTAAAAATATGACTTTTCTAACAAATGAGGATTTTTACACCAAACCGATGGATTTTCTATCCAAAAATATAAGTGCAGTCATTACATAGTGTCACCTATTCACCTTTTGTCACCTATTTTATGAATTTGTCACCTTTTTCTCCTATTTTGGGGTTTATCATCTTTTGTCACCTTTTTTCAATTGAAAAGGTAACTTTTTATTTAAAATTACAACTTTCACACCAAATACAGTTTTTATTACACTTTCCTAATCGACGAATCTTGAACCAAATGATCAAATTTTCAAATGAAGGAGATTAAACTTCAACCAGGAAGAGTTG